>NW_027095727.1:34144-381295 GCF_036850995.1 Saccopteryx leptura
CATAGCAAGAGATAAAATAATAGGAAAAAAGTCTGATATGGACGTCAGGCTCTCTGACGCATAGGGATGGACCCGGTGGCACTCTGGGCGCCTCAAAGCACATGGGGGGATGATAGTAAGGAGTCAGCTTTGCCCTGCAGGAAATAAGCTGCAGTCCTCAGCCCTTTCTCCCATGTCCTTCTTCTGCTGCTGCTTTTTTTTTTTTTTTTTTAGGAATGAAATGTAATGGAGTGACATTGATGCATAAGAACCCCTGTCTGTTATGTAAAGAAAAATTTCTAAAGTTTTTATGAATATACTTGTGGGACTGGATTTTGGGGAGAAACTAAGAGGCTCCTTTCAATTTGGGGGCTGGCCAGGGATGAGCAGACACCTGGGTCTGAGATATTCAAATTAGACACAGGAGAAAAACTACAGGGTGTGTTCTTGGCACTCCCTATAGAAGTACATTGAAGAAAAATTTTAAAATGAGGCGTGGGATCCACTGCATCAAGAGAAAGACTTACCTTCATGCCCCCAAGTGTAGGAAGCGGGGATCCTGGTATCAGTTAAGGAAGTCCCTGTTACTAGGTCGAGCCAGAGAGAGTCCCACCATCCACTGAAGAAGCCAGTTTCAGATGAGTGTTTGCATGCTAGTATCCTAGCTGCATAGAACTCAGAATGCAGTGACCTCTAGGTATATTGTTCCATAGGACAGAAGCCTTTGGAACACTGAGCACGGGAGACTCATAGGTCTCCGGGAAACCAACCACAGCAAGTACCATTAGGTGGAGCCAGTGGTTGCAGGAAGAAGGAAAAGGAAAATGAGCCAGGAAGAATTTAGGAGACGCAGTCACAGGTGATTGGATTTGAATGGGAGAGAGAGGGAACCAAGGCTGACATCAGAGAGGATCCCTGGGCATGGTAGGTGCCACCCGCTGAAACAGAGAGTAAGTAACAGTGCCTCAGCACTGGAGCTCACACCAGGGACCCAGCTCAGCAGGGTGAGCCTCACTGTACACGAGTTCTCTCTCCAGAGTTTACCAAGGACTCTCAAAGGTTTGGTTTAACTTTTTAAACTGCAAACCCCTGCAACTGAAGCTTTAGGATTTTCCCCATAATAAACGCACCCCGCTGACTTAGATTCAGTACATGCACTTGACCCAAAGACGGTGGAATACGGCAGGAATTATGCTCACCTGGCAACCTTGAAGTGACCTCCTGGCTTAAATAGTCACACACTTGCTTGTACAAAGTTGCTATGATCTGGGGAGGATAAAATGAAACAGAACACTAATGACAAAACAACATAGCTCTGTGGTGCTGTTGCTCTGTCCCCTAGGGCAGTGGTCCCCACGGACCAGTTTAATGTCAGACAATATTTTCATGGACCGGCCTTTAGGGTGGGACAGATAAATGGATCACGTGACTGAGACAAGCGTCAAGAGTGAGTCTTACGAGTGGATTAAAAAGCTTTGGTACATATATACTATGGAATACTACTCAGCCATAAGAAATGATGACATCGGATCATTTACAATAACATGGATGGACCTTGATAACATTATAAGGAGTGAAATAAGTAAATCAGAAAAAAAACTAAGAGATATATGAATCCATACATAGAAGGGACATAAAAATGAGATTCAGAGACATGAACAAGAATGTGATAGCAACAGGGGTGGGGGCTGGGGGGAGGGGGGATGAGGTGAAGAAGGAGAGAGGGTTTGGAGGAGGGGAGGGGCACAAAGAAAACCAGATAGAAGGTGATAGAAGACAATTTAACTTTGAGCGAGGGGTATATAGCACAATCAAATGTCAAAATAATCTAGAGATGTTTTCTTTCAACATATGTACCCTGATTTATCAATGTCACTGCATTAAATTTAAAAAATAAATAAAAAAAAAAAGAGTGAGTCTCAGATGGATGTAACAAAGGGAATATGGTCATTTTTAAAGAATAAAACATCGTTCAGACTTAGGTATAAATAAAATGGATATAATGTAAGTTATTTATTCTCTCTCTTCGGACTGATACCAAATGGCCCAAGAACTGGTACCAGTCCGCGGCCCGGGGGTTGGGGACCACTGCCCTAGGGAATAGAGAGATGTGGGAATGTGAGGTTGAATGTGCTACCATCTGACCAGGTCCTCCAAACAAAATGGCACAAACGTGGAAAGCCCTGTGCACAGTGTGCACACTTCAATTAATGTGAAGTCACGGTGCGTTCTTGTTTCTGAATGCCAAGTATAAGAAATGTAACACAGAGAAACACAGGAAATGCTTGAGTAAGAAATTGTAACTTTTGTTAGGTTATGTATACCCTATTTTAAAATACTGGTGTATCAGAAATATGTAAAATTCCTACTGTACAATTCGTGAACTATTTTCGTGCATTAGAAAATGGCTATCAAGAAATTCCTTGTAAGTATTAACATATCTTATTATTTCAGTTCAAATAATACTGGTCCTGCTAGTTGTCTTGCATTTTGGTGCACTTTGACCAGGTCGTATCCAAAGAGAAGATATTGTAGGGATTCGAATAAAGGGAGAGATGGTCAAAGCCACATGCAACCCTAAGGGGCAGACAGGACAAAGCTGCCTGAACCTGGCCGTGGTTCCAGTTCTCCTTCTTCGAGGGGAGCCTCCTGACCCACTGGGCACAGGACGAACACAGTCTGATACATACACGTGTTCCCCAATTCTCTGTGGGTGCCCATCTTTCCAAATATCACAGCAAATCCTCGCACTCGCGGGAGGGCATGCTTTACTTCCCTCTTTCTATCCCCACTAAATGCTCATGAAATACCTTTTGATTGGACAATTTCAATTTACTTGTAAAAGCTGGTCCTGACGGTAAGGAATTTAAGGGAAGAAGAGAGTAGGAGACCATTTCTTCTTTCATACCAGGTGATGTATTTCTTGATATATACAGTAAACTGAGGGTATGTTTTTCTATATAAATAAGTCTATTTCAACATCTTATTGTACAAAAATATTTATGTAAAGTCGTCTATGCATAGAGAGATGTTTAGCAAATGATCTCTGAATGGCGGTATACCACTAAGTTTTGTTTATTTGAATTTTCTGCATTGTTTTCTTACAATAAAGCTGTAATGATTTACAGAAACAATAAAGGAAACAGTAAATCATTTAATCAATCAACATTGGATAAAGCCTAAATATCTATATATGTATATTACTTCAACTATTAATGTGTGCCAGAAGCAAAATATACTGTGATATTACATTTTACAACAGATAAACCCACTTAATCAGGATCTTATTTGAAATTAAAGATATTTATTTTGAAAATTTTAGGTCATAAAAGAGTTGATACTCAAATCTTTCCTAGTCAAGTGACATACATACTTTTACCTTAATCTATGCCCTTACATCAGAACTATCAAAAACAAAAGGAAACATGTTTTTCAAATTTCACAGCCAAGACACCCCTTGCTGCAAAGCCTGCAGTCGGTCTAGGACCTTCTTTTGCCCATACCCAAAGCCACACGGTGAGTTTTCTCAGCAGCTATTACCTGAGTACCGTGTACCAGAAACTGCAATTAGGCACAAGACTCAGTGCCCACACATATATATTGAGCTTCCCAGGGAGGTGGGAATAACAGGCGAGTACACAATGACCTCGTTATTTCTGCGGGAGGGAGAAGCAGAGTTCAGTTGGGGCAGGTGGTGGATCCAGGAGGGGCAGCCACACTGGCAGGGTTCTGGAGCTGAGAGACCATGCGCTGGGCCCTTTTCCAGGCCCAGGTCCGATCTCAGCGAGGAGCAGCAAGAGTGGAGTCTGTAGTGATGGCCACAGCCGCTAAACCAGGAGCCATCGGCCAACTGACGAAGGGTGTTTGGATTTCTCATGAGGACAGTTGTGGAAAAAGGAGAAACAGTGCAGAACAGATGGAAGAAGACTGTGCGGGACCCAGGATGGGAGATGGGGTCCTGAGCAAGGTCAAGGCCAGGGGGTGTGAAGACAAGGCGGCGGGACCGAGAGCCGGCATCCTTGTTGGCTGCTGATTGGAAGTCCCAGCCACAGGTGCAGCTGGAAGCTCAAGAGGGAGGGCTGGAGCAGCCAGTGACAGAAACTGTAAATTACACCACTTATAGCAACCCATACTGATGAGCTCAGGAGTCTGAGCACACCGACCGTGGAAAGATGGACAGGGGAGCAGAGGGAAGTCAGGTAAACTCCATTTAGTTTGATTTTCTTAATGTGGAGAGTCAAATCCACATAGATTTTTTTTTATAAATGCTTATTACTTGAAAATAGCTAGTAAGTATCAATATTTAACTCTTTATATTTTATTATCATATTTTTTATATTAATTGATTTATCTACACAATAATTTTTTGCCTCAGGTGGCTACTATGAAGTGAGCAAGGTGTGTTCTGAAGCTGATGGGGATTGTGTGGGATTGATACCAATCACTGTCTTTGGAGGAAGTCCTAACCTTTCCTTGTATACCCTCCCTATATGTTCAACAGCTTCTCTGTTTTCACAGTCAGTAGTCCATATTGCTATCTTATCACCTTTAGCTTTAACATTAACAACAGCTCCACATATATCATCATCACTGTAGTCATCAAAAGATTCTCCAGTAAGGCACAGCAGTGTCTCTAGCCAAAAGCTATCAAAGTCACTGCATCTCTCCTGTTTGTTTTTATTTGTTGTTGGGTTTCTGTGTGGTTTTTATTTTTGTATTTTTCTGAAGTTGGAAACGGGGTGGCAGTCAGACAGACACCCACATGTGCCCGACTGGGATCCACCAGGCATGCCCACCAGGGGGCGATGCTCTGCCCATCTGGGGTGTTGCTCTGTTGCAACCAGAGCCATTCTAGCGCCTGAGGCAGAGGCCATAGAGCCATCCTCAGCGTCCGGGCCAACATTGCTCCAATGGAGCCTTGGCTGCGGGAGGGGAAGATACAGACAGACAGAAAGGAGAGGGAGAGGGGTGGAGAAGCAGATGGGTGCTTCTCCTGTGTGCCCTGTTCGGGAATCAAACCTGGGACTCCTGCATGTCAGGCCCACGCTGTACCACTTAGCCAACCGGCCAGGTCCTATAATTGGAATTCTAAAATCAAACTTTGCATCTCACATCCAAGTTTTGTCTCCAGTAATTAGGCAGTTCATTTAAAATCAGTAACTTAGTTATCTTGTTCTTGGTAATCATTCCATGTATATCAACATCACATTGTGCACTTTAAATATAAACAATTATATGTATTTATCAATTATTCTTCAATAAAGTTGAAAAAAATAGAAAGAGCATCGCCCAGAAACGACAAGGTTGCAGGTTCGATCCACGGTCAGGGCACACACGGGAAGCAGGCGATGAGTACACGACCGAGTGGAACTGAAAATGAATGCCTCCCTTCTCCCTCCCCTCTCTCATCACTACCTCTCTCTGCATCTCTGAAAATAAAAAGAAATGCAGTCTTGGCCAGATAGCTCGGTTGGAGCCTTGTCCTGGAGCATGGAGGTTGCCTGGTCAATTCCCCAGTCAGGGCACATACAAGAGCAGCTCCATGTTCCTGTCTCTGTCTCCTTGCCTCTCTCTCTCTCTCAAAAATAAATAAATAAAAATAAAAACAGTAGGAAGAATCAGTGAACCTGAAAGCTGGTTCTTTGAAAAAATGAAAATTGACAAACCTTTAGCAAGATTAAGAAAAAAAGAGAGATACAAATAATATCAGAAATGAAAGTGGGGCCTAGCCTGCGGTGGTGCGTGGATAACGCATTGACTTGGAATGCTAAGGTCGCTGGTTCGAAACCCGGGGCTTGCCCAGGAAATGCACGTAGACAAGCAATCAATGAACAACTAAAGTGAAGCAACTATGAGTTAACACTTCTTGCTCCACCTTTATCCTCTCTCTATAAAATCAATACATAAAATCTTAAGAAAGAAAAAGAAATGAAAGTGAGAACATTATTATTGACCTTACAGAAACCAAAAGAAATATAAGGGAATATCATGAACAGTTTCATGCTATACAACAAATTAGATAACCTAGAAAAATGGACAAATTCTACACAGAGAAAGATTATCTAAAGAAATTGATTTAAGAAAGAATACAAAATCTGAATAGATCCATAGCAAGATAAAAAATAATAGGAAAAAAGTCTGATATGGACGTCAGGCTCTGAGACGCATAGGGATGGACCCGGTGGCACTCTGGGCCCCTCAAAGCACATGGGGGGATGATAGTAAGGAGTCAGCTTTGCCCTGCAGGAAATAAGCTGCAGTCCTCAGCCCTTTCTCCCATGTCCTTCTTCTGCTGCTGCTTTTTTTTTTAGGAATTAAATTTAATGGAGTGACATTGATGCATAAGAACCCCTGTCTGTTATGTAAAAAAAAGTTCTAAAGTTTTTATGAATATACTTGTGGGACTCGATTTTGGGGAGAAACTAAGAGGCTCTCTTCAATCTTGGGCCTGGCCAGGAATAAGCAGTCACCTCGGTCTGAGATATTCAAATTACACACAGCAGAAAAACAACGAGGTAAGTTCTTGGCACTTCCTATATAAGTACATTGAAGAAAAATTTTAAAATGAGGCGTGGGATCCACTGCATCAAGAGAAAGACTTACCTTCATGCCCCCAAGTGTAGGAAGCGGGGATCCTGGTACCAGTTAAGGAAGTCCCTGTTACTAGGTCGAGCCAGAGAGAGTCCCACCATCCACTGAAGAAGCCAGTTTCAGATGAGTGTTTGCATGCTAGTATCCTAGCTGCATAGAACTCAGAATGCAGTGACCTCTAGGTATATTGTTCCATAGGACAGAAGCCTTTGGAACACTGAGCACGGGAGACTCATGGGTCACCAGGAAACCAACCACAGCAAGTACAATTTAGCGGAGCCAGTGGTTGCAGGAAGAAGGAAAAGGAAAATGAGCCAGGAAGAATTTAGGAGACGCAGTCACAGGTGATTGGATTTGAATGGGAGAGCGAGGGAATCAAGGCTGACATCAGAGAGGATCCCTGGGCAAGGTAGGTGCCACCCGCTGAGACAGAGAGTAAGTAACAGTGCCTCAGCACTGGAGCTCACACCAGGGACCCAGCTCAGCAGGGTGAGCCTCACTGTACATGAGTTCTCTCTCCAGAATTTACCAAGGGCTCTCACAGGTTTGGTTTAACTTTTTAAACTGCAAACCCCTGCAACTGAAGCTTTAGGATTTTCCCCATAATAAACGCACCCCACTGACTTAGATTCAGTACATGCACTTGACCCAAAGACGGTGGAATACGGCAGGAATTATGCTCACCTGGCAACCTTGAAGTGACCTCCTGGCTTAAATAGTCACACACTTGCTTGTACAAAGTTGCTATGATCTGGGGAGGATAAAATGAAACAGAACACTAATGACAAAACAACATAACTCTGTGGTGCTGTTGCTCTGTCCCCTAGGGCAGTGGTCCCCAGCCTTTTTTGGACCACGGACAGGTTTTAATGTCAGAAAATATTTTCATAGACCGGCGTTTAGGCTGGGACGAATAAATATATTACGCGACTGAGACCAGCGTCAAGAGTGAGTCTTAGACAGATGTAACACAGGGAATCTGGTCAATTTAAAAAAAATAAAACATCATTCAGACTTAAATATGAATAAAATGGAAATAATGTAAGTTGTTCTTTCTCCGCAGACAGGTACCAAATGGACCATGGCCTAGTACTGGTCCGCGGCCCCGTGGTTGGGGACCATTGCCCTAGGTAATAGAGAGATGTGGGAATGTGAGGTTGAATGTGTTACCATCTGACCAGGTCCTCCAAACAAAATGGCACAAACGTGGAAAGCCCTGTGCATAGTGTGCACACTTCAATTAATGTGAAGTCATGGTGCGTTCTTGTTTCTGAATGCCAAATATAAAAAATGTAACTCAGAGAAACACAGGAAATGTTTCAGTAAGAAATAGTAACTTTTGTTAGGTTATGTATACCTTATTTTAAAATACCGGTTTATTGGAAATATGTAAAATTTGCACTCTACAATTCGTGATCTATTTTCGTGCATTAGAAAATGGCTATCAAGAAATTTCTTATAAGTATTAATAAATCATATTATTTCAGTTTAAATAATACTGGTCCTGCTAGTTGTCTTGCATTTTGGTGCACGTTGACCAGGTCGTATCCAAAGAGAAAATATTTAGGGATTCGAATAAAGGGAGAGATGGTCAAAGCCACATGCAACCCTAAGGGGCGGACAGGACAAAGCTGCCTGAACCTGGCCGTGGTTCCAGTTCTCCTTCTCCGAGTGGAGCCTCCTGACCCACTGGGCACAGGACGAACACAATCTGATACATACACATGTTCACCAATTCTCTGTGGGTGCCCGTCTTTCCAAATGTCACAGCAAATCCTCGCACTCACGTGGAGGGCATGCTTTACTTCCCTTTTTCTATCCCCACTAAATGCTCATGAAATACCTTTTGATTGGACAATTTCAATTTGCTTGTAAAAGCTGGTCCTGTCGGTAAGGAATGTAAGGGAGGAAAAGATTAGGAGACCATTTCTTCTTTCACACCAGGTGACGTATTTCGTAATATATAGAGTAAACTGACGGTATTTTTTTCTATATAAATAAGTCAATTTCAATATCTTATTAAACAAAAATATTTATGTAAAGTCATCTATGCATAGAGAGATGCTTTGAAAATTATCTCTGAATGACGGTATATCACTAAGTTTTGTTTATTTGAATTTTCTGCATTGTTTTCTTACCAAAAACCTGTAATCATTTACAGAAACAATAAAGAAAACAGTAATTCATTTAATCAATAAACATTTGATAAAGCTTAAATATCTATATATGTATATTACTTTAAGTATTAATGTGTGCCAGACGCAAAATATACTGTGATGTTGCATTTTACAACATATAAACCCACTTAATCAGGATCTTATTTGAAATTAAGATATTTGTTTTGAAAATTTTAGGTTATAGAGAGTTCATATTCAAATCGTTTCTAGTCTAGTGACACACATACTTTTACCTTTATCTATAAACTTACATCAGAACTATCAAAAACAAAAAGAAACATGTTTTTCAAACTTCACAGCCAAGACACCCCCTGCTGCAAAGCCTGCGGTCAGTCTAGGACCTACTTTTGCCCATACCCAAAGCCACACGGTGAGTTTTCTCAGCAGCTATTTGCTGAGTACCGTGTACCAGAAACTGGAATTAGGCACAAGGTTCAGTGCCCACAAATATATATTGAGCTTCCAGGGAGATGGGAATATAACAGGCAAGTACACAATGACCTGGTTATTTCTGTGGGAGGGCGAAGCAGAGTTCATTTGGGGCAGGTGGTGGATCCAGGAGGGGCAGCCACCCTGGCAGGGTCCTGGAGCTGAGAGAGCATGCCCTGGGCCCTTTTCTAGTCCCAGGTCCAATCTCAGCGAGGAGCAGCAAGAGTGGAGGCTCGAGTGATGGCCGCAGCCACTCAACCAGGAACCACCGGCCAACTGCAGAAGGGTGTTTGGATTTCTCATGAGGACAGTTGTGGAAAAGGGAGAAACAGTGCAGGACAGATGGAAGAAGGCTGTGCAGGACCCAGAGCGGGAGGATGGGGTCCTGAGCAAGTGCCAGGGCAGGGGGTGTGAAGACAAGGCGGCGGGACCCAGAGCCGGCATCCTTGTTGGGTGCAGAGTGGGAGTCCCAGCCAGACGTGCAGCTGGAGGCTCAAGAGGGAGGGCTGGATCGGCCAGTGACACACACTGTAAATGCAGCCACTTTTAGCAACCCACGCTGATGAGCTCAGGAGTCTGAGCACACCGACCGTGGAAAGATGGATACTGGAGCAGAGGGAAGTCAGGTAAACTTCATTTAGTTTAATTTTCTTAATGTGGAGAGTCAAATCCACATAGATTTTCTTTCATAAATGCTTATTACTTAAAAATATCTAGTAAGTATCAATATGTAACTCTTTATACTTTATTATCATATTCTCTTTATATTACTCTATTTATCTACACAATAATTTTCTGCCTCAGGTGACTACTGTGAAGTGAGCAAGGTGTGTTCTGAAGCTTATGTGGACTGTATGGGACTGATATCCAATAATTGTCTTTGGAGGAAATCCTAAACTTTTTTTGTATACCCTCCGTATATGTTCGACAGCTTCTCTGTTTTCACAGTCAGTAGTCCATATTGCTATCTTATCACCTTTAGCTTTAACATTAATAACAGCTTCACATACATCATCATCACTGTAGGCATGAAAAGATTCTCCAGTAAGGCACAGCAGTGTCTCAAGCCAAAAACTATCGAGGTCACTTCATCTCTGCAGTTTGTTTTTATTTGTAGTTGGGTTTTTGTGGTTTTTTTTTGTATTATTCTGAAGTTGGAAACAGGGAGGCAGTCAGACAGACTCCCGCATGCGCCCGACTGGGATCCACCAGGAATGTCCACCAGGGGGCGATGCTCTGCCCATCTGGGGCGTTGCTCTGTTGCAACCAGAGCCATTCTAGTGCCTGAGGCAGAGGCCATAGAGCCATACTCAGCGCCCTGGCCAACATTGCTCCAATGGAGCCTTGGCTGCGGGAGGGGAAGACAGAGACAGAGAGGAAGGAGAGGGGGAGGGGTGGAGAAGCAAATGGGTGGTTCTCCTGTGTGCCCTGGCCGGGAATCGAACCTGGGACTGCTGCATGCCAGGTCGACGCTCTACCACTCAGCCAACTGGCCAGGTCTTATAATTGGAATTCTAAAATCAAACTTTGATCCAAGTCCAAGTTTCCTCTTCAGTAATTAGGCAGCTCTTTTTAAATCAGTAACTTAGTTATGTTGTTCTTGGGAATCACTACATGTATATCAGCTTCACATTCTGCACTTAAAATATAAACAATTATATATATTTATCAATTATTCTTCAATAAACTTGAAAAAAATAAAAAGAGCATCACCCCGAAACGACAAGGTTGCAGGTTCGATCCAAATTCAGGGCACACACGGGAAGCAGGCGATGAGTACACGACTGAGTGGAACAATAACTGAATGCCTCCCTTCTCCCTCCCCTCTCTCTTCACTACCTCTCTCTGTATCTCTGAAAATAAAAAGAAATGCAGTCTTGTCCAGATAGCTCGGTTGGAGCCTTGTCCTGGAGCGGGAAGGTTGCCTGGTCAATTCCCCGGTCAGGGCACATACAAGAGCAGCTCCATGTTCCTGTCTCTGTCTCCTTGCCTCTCTCTTTCTCAAAAATAAATAAATAAAAATAAAAACAGTAGGAAGAATCAGTGAACCTGAAAGCTGGTTCTTTGAAAAAATGAACATTGACAAATTTAAGATTAAGAAAAGATTAAGATTAAGACAGGTTTAAGAAAAAAAGAGAGATACAAATAATATCAGAAATGAAAGTGGGGCCTAGCCTGTGGTGGTGCAATGGATCATGCATTGACTTGGAATGCTAAGGTCGCCGGTTCAAATCCCGGGGCTTGCCCAGTAAATGCACGTAGACAAGTAATCAATGAACAACTAAAGTGAAGCAACTATGAGTTAATACCTCTTGCTCCTCCTTCCTCCTCTCTATATAAAATCAATACATAAAATCTTAAAAAAGATAAAGAAAAGAAATGAAAGTGAGAACATTATTATTGACCTTACAGAAACAAAAAGGAATATAAGGGAATATCATGAACAGTTGCATGCTATCCAACAACTTAGATAACCGAGATAAATGGACAAATTTTATATAGAGAAAGATGATCTAAAGAAATTGATTTAAGAAAGAATAGAAATTCTGAATAGATCTATAGCAAGAGATAAAATAATACGAAAAAAGTCTGATATGGACGTCAGGCTCTGTGACGCATAGGGATGGACCCGGTGGCACTCTGGACCCCCTCAAAGCACATGGGTGGGATGATAGTAAGGAAGTCACCTTTGGAGGTCCAAGATGGCAGCGGAATAGGCGGACGCACAGACGCCCAGCTCTCACCACCAAACTGGAATACAAATCAATTTAGGAAAAATCAGCATGAAAAACCAACTCTGAACTGCAAGAACAGCTCTCAAAAATCAGGGAGCAAAGAGGAAGCCACAATAAGCAAAGAGGAAGCCTGGTAAGGAGTGCCTGAATTTCCTCTGCTTACAGGAACGGAGGGTGGGGTGAGGCTGAGAGCCCAAAGGGATCTCACATAGGAAAAAGAGCAGAAACTATTGCTCACAGCCACTTACCTGGCGACCAGGGAGCGAGGTGGGTTGAAAAGACCAGCTTATCTCCCAAGTGGAAAGGACAGGGAGAGGGACAGACTGTGAGGGGCTAAGGAATGCAGGAAACGAAATAAAAAAGCTGACTCATTCGTGCTGGAGGCGGCCATAGCTGGTGGAGGGACTGAACCTTTCACAAAACAGAGCTGAAGTGCTTCTGGATCAGAGATCTCCGGACATCTATCCAGCTCCAATCAGCGCAACAAGACACAGCTGAAAATAAGAAGTGGGGAGGAGGTGCAGTAACTCAGGTCTCCATGGAGATCTGAGATAAACCTCCCCCTACTGAAGCTGAGAAAAAACCCTGCCCCCAGTGAGATTAGTTGGTGGAAGAGACCTTCAGGTTACACCCACAGCATTCCTGGATACAGTTTCAAGGAAGCCCCCTGCTGAGATCAGTTAACAAGACTATCACCTGTTAAGAAAACAAACAAATCAAGACTTCAAAGCTGCCCAAATCCGAAAGTGGATTACAAATAATAGCTGATACCAACCCAAGAAGACCTAGAAATAACACAACTGAAAACTGGAGGCAAACAACACCAAGCCTAGACTCAACCAGCTCTACAAACAAAACACCAAAAATGAGAAGACAAAAAAGTGCAATCCAAATGAAACCTTCAGGAGATTAACTGAGCGATATGGAAATAATGAAACTTCCAGAATGCGGAGTTCAAAATAATGATTGTAAGGATGCTTAGGGATCTTAGAACAACAATGGATGGTCACTATGAACACCTAAATAAAGAAATAACAAGTATAAAAATGAATCAGTCGGAGATGACAAATACAATATCAGAAATAAAGACCACAATGGAAGGAATTAAAAACAGGATAGATAGAGCAGAGGATCGAATCAGCGAGTTAGAGGACAACTGGAATGAAGGCATGAAAGCAGAGAAGAAAAGAGAAAAGAGACTCAAAAAGTCAGAGGAAATTCTTAAAGAGCTCTGTGACAACATGTAGAGAAATAACATCTGCATCATAAGGGTTCCTGAAGAAGAAGAAAAGGAACAAGGAATAGAGATGTTGTTCAATCATATCATAGCTGAAAATTTTCCTAAATTAATGCAAGAGAAACTCTCACAAGTCCAAGAAGCACAGAGGACTCCATTAAAGAGAAACCCAAAGAAACCTACACCAAGACACATCATAATTAAAATACCAAAGCTAAGCGATAAAGAGAAAATATTAAAAGCTGCAAGAGAAAAAAAAGTTATCACCTACAAAGGAGCCCCCATAAGGATGACATCCAACTTCTCAACAGAAACACTTGAGGCCAGAAGGGAATGGCAAGAAATATTCAAAGTAATGTAGAACAAGAACCTACAACCAAGACTACTTTATCCAGCAAGGCTATCATTTAAAATCGAAGAAGAAATAAAAAGCTTCCCAGACAAAAAACAACTCAAGGAATTCATTACAACCAAACCAATGCTGCAGGAAATGTTAAGGGGCATGTTGTAAACAGATCAAAGTGGGAAAAGAATATAGCAAAAAAAGGAATACATCTTTAAAGAAGAAAATGGCAATAAACAACTACATATCAATAATAACCTTAAATGTAAATGGATTAAATGATCCAATCAAAAGACATTGGGTAGTTGCGTGGATAAGAAAACAGGACCCATACATATGTTGTCTACAAGAGACACACCTTAGAACAAAAGACACACATAGACTGAAGGTAAAAGGATGGAAAAAAACATTTCATGCAAACGGAAATGAAAAAAAAACTGGGGTAGCAATACTTATATCAGACAAATTGGACTTTAAAAAAAAGGATATAGTAAGAGATAAAGAAGGCCACTACATAATGATAAAGGGAGTAATCCAACAGGAAGATATAACTATTATAAATATCTATGCACCTAATATAGGAGCACCCAAATATATAAAACAGACTTTGATGGATTTAAAGGGCGAGATAAACAGCAATACTATAATAGTAGGGGATTTCAATACCCCACTAACATCACTAGATAGATCCTCAAGAAAGAAAATTAACAAAGAAACAGCAGACTTATTGGAAACACTAGATCAACTCGATTTAATAGATATATTCAGAACCTTTCACCCTAAAGCAGCAGAATATACATTCTTTTCAAGTGCTCATGGTACATTCTCTAGGATAGACCACATGTTAGGGCACAAAAGTGCTCTCAACAAATTTAAGAAGACTGAAATCATATCAAGCACTTTCTCCGATCACAACGGCATGAAACTAGAAATGAATCTCAGCAGAAAAGCTCAAAAATTCTCAAACACATGGAAACTAAATAGCAGGGTGTTAAATAATGAATGGATTAAGAATGAGATCAAAGAAGAAATAAAAAAATTCCTAGAAATGAATGACAATGAACATACAACAACTCAAAATTTATGGGACACAGCGAAAGCAGTGCTGAGAGGGTAGTTCATAGCACTACAGGCACACTTTCAGAAGCTAGAAAAAGCTCAAATAAACAACTAAACCCTGCATCTAAAAGAATTAGAAAAAGAATAGCAAGGAAAGCCCAAATGTAGTAGAAGGAAGGAAATAATAAAGATCAGAGCAGAAATAAATGACATAGAGGCTAAAGAAACAATACAGAGGATCAATGAAACTAGGAGCTGGTTCTTTGAAAAGGTAAACAAGATTGATGAACCTTTAAGTAGACTCACCAAGAAAAAGAGAGAGAGGACTCAAATAAATAAAATTAGAAATGAGAGAGGAGAAATAACAATTGACAAAACAGAAATACAAAATACTGTAAGAAAATACTATGAAGAACTGTATGCCAAAAAACTAGACAACCTAGATGAAATGGACAAATTCCTTGAAACATACAATCTTCCAAAAATCAGTCTGGAAGAATCAGAAAACCTAAACAGACCGATTACAACAAATGAGATAGAAACAGTTATCAAAAAACTCCCAACAAAGAAAAGTCCGGGGCCCGATGGCTTCACAACGGAATTCTAACAAATATTCAAAGAACTAACACCTATCCTTCTCAAACTATTTCAAAAAATTCAAGAGGAAAGAAGACTTCCAAGCTCCTTTTATGAGGCGAGCATAATTCTGATTCCAAAACCAGGCAAAGACAACACAAAGAAAGAAAATTATAGGCCAATATCTCTGATGAATATAGATGCTAAAATCCTCAACAAAATATTAGCAAACCGGATCCAACAATATATGGAAAAAATCATACACCATGATTAAGTGGGATTTATTCTGGGGAGGCAAGGCTGGTACAATATTCGTAAATCAATCAATGTGATTCATCACATAAACAAAAAGAAGGAGAAAAACCATATGATAATTTCAATAGATGCAGAAAAAGCATTTGATAAAATCCAGCTCCCATTCATGATCAAAACTCTGAGCAAAGTGGGAATACAGGGAACATACCTCAACATGATAAAAGCCATCTATGAGAAACCCACAGCCAACATCACACTCAATGGGCAAAAATTAAAAGCAATCCCCTTAAGATCAGGAACAAGGCAGGGGTGCCCCCTTTCACCACTCTTATTTAACATGGTCTTGGTAGTCCTAGCAACAGCAATCAGACAAGAAGAAATAAAAGGCATTCAAATTGGAAAAGAAGAAGTAAAGCTATCATTATTTGCAGATGATATGATATTGTATATAGAAAACCCTAAAGTCTCAGTCAAAAAGCTACTGGACCTGATAAATGAATTCAGCAAAGTGGCAGGATATAAAATCAATACTCAGAAATCAGAGGCATTTTTATAAACCAACAATGAACAGTCAGAAAGAGAAATTAAGGAAACAATCCCCTTCACAATTACAACCAAAAAAATAAAGTACCTAGGAATAAACTTAACCAAGGAGACTAAAGACTTGTACTGGGAAAATTACAAAGCATTGATAAAAGAAATCAAGGAAGATACAAACAAGTGGAAGCATATACCGTGCTCATGGTTAGGAAGAATAAACATCATTAAAATGTCTATATTACCCAAAGCAATCTATAAATTCAATGCAATACCAATTAAAATACCAATGACATACTTCAAAGATATAGACCACATATTCCAAAACTTTATATGGAACCAAAAGAGAACACGAATAGCCTCAGCAATCTTAAAAAAGAACAATAAAGTGGGAGGTATCACACTTCCTGATATCAAGTTATACTACAAGGCCGTTGTACTCAAAACAGCCTGGTACTGGCATAAGAACAGGCATATAGATCAATGGAACAGAACAGAGAACCCAGAAATAAACCCACAGTTCTATGGACAACAGATATTTGACAAAGGAGGTAAGGAAATACAATGGAGTAAAGACAGCCTCTTTAACAAATGGTGTTGGGAAAATTGGACAGCTACCTGCAAAAAAATGAAACTAGATCACCAGCTTACACCACTCACAAAAATAAACTCAAAATAGATAAAAGACTTAAATGTAGGCCGTGAAACCATAAGCATCTTAGAAGAAAACATAGTCAGTAAGCTCTCGGACATTTCTCGGAGCAATATATTTGCTGATTTATCTCCAAGGGGAAGTGAAATAAA
This sequence comes from Saccopteryx leptura, assembly GCF_036850995.1. Classification (NCBI taxonomy): domain Eukaryota; kingdom Metazoa; phylum Chordata; class Mammalia; order Chiroptera; family Emballonuridae; genus Saccopteryx; species Saccopteryx leptura. The sequence continues at coordinate 50,867 of NW_027095727.1, forward strand.
AGACAGGATATACAAATGGGACTATATCAAACTAAAAAGCTTTTGCACAGCTAAAGACAACAAGAACAGAATAAAAAGACAAACTACACAATGGGAGAACATATTTGACAATACGTCTGATAAGGGGTTAATAACCAAAATTTATAAAGAACTTGTAAAACTCAACACCAGGAAGACAAACAACCCAATCTAAAAATGGGCAAAAGAGATGAATAGACACTTCTCCAAAGAGGACATACAGATGGCCAATAGGCATATGAAAAAAGGCTCAACATCACTAATCATTAGAGAAATGCAAATTAAAACCACAATGAGATATCACCTCACAACAGTCAGAATGGCGCTTATCAACAAAACAACACAGAATAAGTGCTGGCGAGGATGTGGAGAAAAAGGAACCCTCCTGCACTGCTGGTGGGAATGCAGACTGGTGCAGCCACTGTGGAAAACAGTATGGAGATTCTTCAAAAAATTGAAAATCGAACTGCCTTTTGACCCAGCTATCCCACTTTTAGGAATATACCCAAAGGACACCATAGAATGGCTCCAAAGGAGAAATGCACCCCCATGTTTGTGGCAGCATTGTTCACAATAGCGAACATCTGGAAACAGCCCAAGTGTCTGTCAGAGGACGAGTGGATTAAAAAGCTTTGGTACATATATACTATGGAATACTACTCAGCCATAAGAAATGATGACATTGGATCATTTACAATAACATGGATGGACCTTGACAACATTATACAGAGTGAAATAAGTAAATCAGAAAGAAAACTATGATGAATCCATACATAGAAGGGACATAAAAATGAGACTCAGAGACATGAACAAGAATGTGATGGCAACAGGGGTGGGGGGTGGGGGGAGGGGGGATGGGGGAGGGGAGGGGCACAAAGAAAACCAGATAGAAGGTGACTGAAGACAATTTAACTTTGGGGGAGGGGTATACAGCACAATCAAATGTCAAAATAATCTAGAGATATTTTCTCAACATATATACCCTGATTTATCAATGTCACTGCATTAAATTTAATAAATAAATAAATAAATAAATAAATAAATAAAAGGAAGTCAGCTTTGCCCTGCAGGAAATAAGCTAGAGTCCTCAGCCCTTTCTCCCATGTCCTTCTTCTGCTGCTGCTTTTTTTTTTTTTTTTTTTTAGGAATTAAATTTAATGGAGTGATATTGATGCATAAGAACCCCCCTGTCTTTTTTTTATAATAATTTTATTTTTTTAATGGGGTGACATCAATAAATCAGGATACATATATTCAAAGATAACAAATCCAGGTTATCTTGTCGTTCAATTATGTTGCATACCCATCACCCAAAGTCAGATTTTCCTCTGTCACCTTCTATCTTGTTTTCTTTGTGCCCCTCCCCCTCCCCCTTTCCCTCTTCCATTCCCCCTCCCCCCTGTAACCACCACACTCTTATCAATGTCTCTTAGTTTCACTTTTATGTCCCACCTACGTATGGAATAATGCAGTTCCTGGTTTTTTCTGATTTACTTATTTCGCTTCGTATCATGTTATCAAGATCCCACCATTTTGCTGTAAATGTTCCGATGCCATCATTTCTTATGGCTGAGTAGTATTCCATAGTGTATATGTGCCACATCTTCTTTATCCAGTCATCTATTGACGGGCTTTTTGGTTGTTTCCATGTTCTGGCCACTGTGAACAATGCTGCAATGAACATGGGGCTGCATGTGTCTTTACGTATCAATGTTTCTGAGTTTTTGGGGTATATACTCAGTAGAGGGATTGCTGGGTCATAAGGTAGTTCTATTTTCAGTTTTTTGAGGAACCACCATACTTTCTTCCATAATGGTTTACTACTTTACATTCCCACCAACAGTGTATGAGGGTTCCTTTTTCTCCACAGCCTCTCCAACATTTGCTATTACCTGTCTTGTTAATAATAGCTAATCTAACAGGTGTGAGGTGGTATCTCATTGCAGTTTTGATTTGCATTTCTCTAATAGCTAAAGAAGATGAGCATCTTTTTATATATCTGTTGGCCATTTGTATTTCTTCCTGGGAGAAGTGTCTCTTCATATCCTCTTCCCATTTTTTTATTGGATTGTTTGTTTGTTTGTTGTTGAGTTTTATGAGTTCTTTGTATATTTTGGATATTAGGCCCTTATCTGAGCTGTTGTTTGAAAATATCATTTCCCATTTAGTTGGCTTTCTGTTTATTTTGTTATCAGTTTCTCTTGCTGAGCAAAAACTTCTTAGTCTGATGTAGTCCCATTCATTAATTTTTGCCTTCATTTCTCTTGCCTGTGGAGTCAAATTCATAAAATGCTCTTTAAAACTCAGGTCCATGAGTTGAGTACCTATGTCTTCTTCTATGTACTTAATTGTTTCAGGTCTTTTGTTTAGATCTTTGATCCATTTTGAGTTAATTTTAGTACAGGGGGACAAACTGTAGTCCAGTTTCATTCTTTTGCATGTGGCTTTCCAGTTTTCCCAGCACCATTTATTGAAGAGGTTTTCTTTTCTCCATTGTGTGTTGTTGGCCCCTTTATCAAAAATTATTTGACTATATATATGTGGTTTTATTTCTGGACTTTCTATTCTTTTCCATTGGTCTGAGTGTCTATTTTTCTGCCAATACCATGTTGTTTTGATTGTTGTGGCCCTATAATAGAGTTTGAAGTCAGGTATTGTAATGCCCCCAGCTTCATTCTTTTTCTTTAGGATTGCTTTGGCTATTTGGGGTTTTTTATAGTTCCATATAAATCTGATAATTTTTTGCTCTATTTTTTTAAAAAATGTCATTGGAAGTTTGATGGGAATTGCATTAAATTTGTATATTGCTTTGGGTAATATGGCCATCTTGATTATATTTATTCTTCCTAGCCAAGAACAAGGTATATTCTTCCACCTCATTATATCTTTTTCAATTTCCCTTAACAATGGTTTATAGTTTTCATTATATAAGTCCTTTACATTCTTTGTTATGTTTATTCCTAAGTATTTTATTTTTTTTGTTGCAATCGTGAAGGGGATTATTCTTTTGAGTTCGTTCTCAATTGTTTCACTGTTGGCTCAATAGAAAGGCTATTGACTTCTGTATGTTAATTTTGTATCCTGCGACCTTACTGTATTGGCTTATTGTTTCTAGTAGTCTTTTTGTGGATTCTTTGGGGTTTTCGATGTATAGGATCATATCATCTGCAAAAAGTGATACCTTTACTTCTTCTTTTCTTATATGGATGCCTTTTATTTCTTTGTCTTGTCTGATTGCTCTGGCTAGAACCTCTCGTACCACATTAAATAAGAGTGGAGAGAGTGGACAACCCTGTCTTGTTCCTGATTTAAGGGGGAAAGCCTTCAGTTTAGTGCCATTTAATATGATGTTAGCTGATGGTTTATCATATAAGGCCTTTATCATGTTGAGATATTTTCCTTCTATACCCATTTTGTTGAGAGTCTTAAACATAAAATTGTGTTGTATTTTTTTGAAAGCCTTTTCTGCGTCTATTGATAAGATCATGTGGTTTTTGTTCTTTGTTTTGTTGATATGGTGTATTACGTTAACCGTTTTATATATCTTGAACCATCCTTGAGATTCTGGGATGAATCCCACTTGATCATGATGTATTATTTTTTTTAATATGTTGTTGTATTCGATTTGCTAGTATTTTGATTAGTATTTTAGCATCTGTATGCATTAGAGATATTGGTTTGTAGTTTTCTTTTTTTGTGCCATCCTTGACTGGTTTTGGTATGAGGGTTATGTTGGCCTCATAAAATGTGTTTGGAAGTATTGCTTCTTCTTCAATTTTTTGGAAGACTTTGAGTAGAATAGCAACCAAGTCTTCTTTGAATGTTTAATAAAATTCACTGGTATATCCGTCAGGGCCTGGACTTTTATTTTTGGGGAGGTTTTTAATGGTTTTTTCTATTTCTTCTCTACTAATAGGTCTGTTTAGGCTCTCTGCTTCTTCTTGACTCAGTCTAGGAAGGTTGTATTGTTTTAGGAATTTATCCATTTCTTCTAGGTTGTTGAATTTAGTGGCATAAAGTTTTTCATAGTATTCTACCACAATTCTTTGTATATCTACGATGTCCGTGGTGATTTCTCCTCTTTCATTTTGGATTTTGTTTATATGAGTTCTTTCTCTTTTTTCCTTGGTAAGTCTTGCTAAGGGTTTGTCAATTTTGTTGATCTTTTCAAAGAACCAGCTCCTTGTTCTATTAATTCTTTATAGTTTTTCTGTTCTCGAATTCATTTATTTCTGCTCTGATTTTTATTATCTCCTTTCTTCGGCTGGTTTTGGGTTGTCTTTGTTCTTCTTTTTCTATTTCCTTAATGTGTGAGGTTTTGTGGTTCACTTGGGCTCTCTCTTGTTTGTTCATATATGCCTGAAGTGATATGAACTTCCCTCTTATCACTGCTTTTGCTGCATCCCATAGATTCTGATATGTCGTATTGTCATTTTCATTTGTCTGTCTATATCTTTTGATCTCTGCACTTATTTCTTCTTTGACCCATTCATTTTTTAAAAGTATGTTGTTTAGTTTCCACATTTTTGTGGGATTTTTTTCCTCTTTTTTGCAGTTGAATTCTAGTTTCAAGGCTTTATGATCAGAAAATATGCTTGGTACAACTTCGATTTTTCTGAATTTGCTGATGTTGTTTTTGTGGCCCAACATATGGTCAATTCTTGAGAATGATCCATGTACACTGGAGAAAAATGTATACTCAGTCACTTTGGGATGAAATGTCCTGTAGATGTCTATCATATCCAGGTGCTCTAGTGTTTTGTTTAAGGCCAATATATCTTTGTTGATTCTCTGTTTGGATGACCAATCTAGAGCCATCAGCAGTGTATTGAGGTCTCCAAGTAAGATTGTATTTTTGTCAGTTTTTGTTTTAAGGTCAATAAGTAGCTGTCTTATATATTTTGGTGCTCCTTGGTTTGGTGCATATATATTAAGAATTGTTATGTCTTCTTGATTCAGTGTCCCCTTAGCCATTATGAAATGGCCATTTTTGTCTCTGAGTACTTTTCCTGTCTTGTAGTCAGCATTGTCTGATATGAGTATTGCTACACCTGCTTTTTTTTGGATGTTATTTGCTTGGAGTATTGTTTTCCAGCCTTTCACTTTGAATTTGTTTTTATCCTTGTTACTTAGATGAGTTCCCTGTAGGCAGCATACAGTTGGATTTTCTTTTTTAATCCATTCTGCTACTCTGTGCCTTTTTATTGGTGAGTTTAATCCGTTTACATTTAGTGTAATTATTGACACTTGTGAGTTCCCTATTGCCATTTTATATCTTGCTTTCTGTTAGTTTTGTGTCTTGTTTGAACCTTTTTATTCGTTTTTCTATCTTTTGTTTTTATTTGGTTGTATTCCATACATCTTTCCTCTGTTGCTATCTTTTTTTATCTCATGTGCTTCTGTGGTGTTTTTTTCAATGGTGGTTACCTTTGTGTAATGAAAAGGGTTCCTACCCTGTTCATTGTAGCAAACTATTTTGTGAGTACTTTTGCACTCCATCGTCCTTTGCTACTGTTAATCTCCATCTTCTCCCCACCTTTCTTTTTGTTGTTGTCACAGTTTAAATTTGGTTTTATTGTGTTCTTCTGGGAGCTTTTACTTGTGGCTCTGTTTTTTTTTTTGTTCTTTGTATCTGATTGGAGAACCCCTTTTAGTAATTCCTGGAGTGGGGGTTTTCTGATAATATATTCCCTCATTTTTTCTGTGTTTGTGAATGTTTTTATTTCTCCTTCATATTTGAAGGATAGCTTTGATGGGTATAGTATTCGTGGCTGAAAGTTCCTCTATTTCAGGACTTTAAATATTGGGGTCCACTCTCTTCTAGCTTGTAGAGTTTCTGCTGAGAAATCTGATGATAATCTAATGGGCCTTCCTTTATATGTTGTATTCTTCTTTTCCCTGGCTGCCTTGAGAATTTTCTCTTTGCTGTTGGTTTGTGTCAATTTCATTATGATATGCCTTGGAGTAGGTTTGTTGGGGTTAAGAAAACTTAGATTTCTGTTTGCTTCTTAAACTTGAGGCTTTAGTTCTCTCCACAGGCTTGGGTAGTTCCATCTATTATTTGTTTGAGTATGTTCTCCATTCCATTTTCTCTCTCTTCTCCCTCTGATATACCTATTATTCTTATGTTATTCTTTTTGATGGAGTCAGATAATTCTTGTAGGGCTACCTCATTTTTTTTAATTTTTGAGTCTCTTTCTTCTTCTCTCTGTTGTGCCTCTAGTTGCTTGTCTTCTATTTCACTAATCCTCTCTTTATCTGACCTGTTCTATTAGCTAAGCTTGTTACTTCGCTTTTCAGCTCGTGAATTGAGTTTTTCATCTCTGTTTGATTTGTTTTTATAGTTTCAATTTCCTTGGAAATATATTCTTTGTGTTCGTTGAGTTGTTTTCTGAGCCCCCTAAATTGCCTTTCTGTGTTTTCTTGTATATCTCAGAGGATTTTTAGGATTTCTATCTTGAATTCTCTGTCATTTAGTTCCAAGGTTTCCAATATATTAAATTTTTTCTCCATAGATTTTTCCTCATCTAGTTGTGTTACCTCTCTTTCTTTTGTATCCATGATATTCGATTTTCTCTTCCTTAATGGCATCTGAGGGTGGTTTTGTTGATAGTATTATTGATATTTAATAAAGAATAAAAAGTTAAAAAAATAAAAATCAAAAAGAGTTTTTTTAAAAAAAATTAATAATGAAATAAAGAAAAATAAAATAAAATAAAAATTTTAAAAAAAGGAAATTATTCCCCCCTCCTTTTTTCCTCTCCTCTCCTCTCCCCTCTTTCTTGAGAAAATCTTGTGGTGAACTGTGAATTATAACAAAGAATGCTTGTAATGAAGGGCCTGAATTGGGGAAAAGTAATAAATGGGCAAAAAAAAGAAAAAAAAAGAAAAAGAAAAATGAAGGGGCTATGGACCCACAAAATGCAAATAAGGAAAAAAAAATTTGGGTCAAAAATAAAATGATTTGCTTTTAGGTGTTGGTTGACTAAGAGTTATGATGAGAGTAATAAGAGGAAAACAGAAAAATGGGGGGAAAAATTAAAAAATTACTATTGTATTTAGTGGAACAAGAACTAGATAAAATGGAGAGCCAGGGATGGGAGCACTGCTAGTGAGTTAAAAAGGTGAAGTAAAAACCTCCCAAAATGCCACAACCATAAGTTTGAGTCCCAGATAAGATAATTTGTTTGTTATTGAGGTTTGAATGAGAGGAGATGTAAAGGAGAAAGGAAGAAACTAATATAGAGGGAGAAAAGAGAGAGAGAGAGAAAAAGAGGGAACCACTAAAAGAAGAAAAAAGAAAAAAGAGGAGAGAGAGACAGAGAGAGTTAAGGGTTTTGGAGTGCAACCCTCATAGAGAGAAAGGAAGAGGAGAGAAAAGATAATGGGAGATGTAACACTTATGGGTAGTGTAGTTCAAGGAGAGGAGAGAGTAAGACCGGCAGAGAGTTAATTGGCCAAATTGGAGGAGGAAAAAAAGTATCAAGAATGAAGATAAGAGAAACAAACGAACAAATATAATAAAATGGGATAGGTTATAAAGTCTGCAGATTATTCTTGATTTTGAGAGGTTATCTTCTTGCTTTTTCTTTTCTCTCCCTCTTCCTAGTCGGTGACTCTGTACCCCGGGTTCTGCCCCTTTGGCACGCTCAGGTAGAGGTTTGCAGTTGATAAGTCTCTATGGCGATGTCATGTATTGTGCTTTAGTCTCGTTGGCAGTCGAGGCTCATTAGCATTTATAGGCTCCGACAGTGAGAGAGTCCATATTCCTGGAGCCTTCTAGTCTTTCCTTCCTCAATTAGTAGCCTGATAATCCAGCTATGGGGTTGCTGCTGCCTCTGCCTGGATAGTAAGAGGCTCAAAGAGCTGGCAACTCCCCACTCTATTTCCACTCAGCACAGGGCTCTGGGTAAGGCTCAGTCAGTCAGAGCTGCTAGCATAATCAGGCGAGGTTTCCGCCCACTCAAAGACCTCTATCTCTGCCACTTTGTCCGGTAACACAGGCAGGCGCCCACTTCCGGGGCGCTTGGAGGAAACTCTCGCTCACTATCTGCATGCGCAGACCAGGATATCTGGCCAGCAGTCTCACGCTCTGAGTGAAACCCCCAACCGCATGGAAAAGTTTCAGCGTTGGAATTGGCTCTTGCTCCGTCCCCATGCGCGGCTTTTGCAAGGCACTGCGGTGGTCCGAGATTCCGCTTTGGCCCACGCAAAGGCCCTTGACTCTGCCCCTCTGTGCGATAACACGGGCGCGCACTGCCGAGGCACTCTGAGGAATCTCTCGCTCAATATCTGCGCGCACAGACCAGGATATAAGGCCGGCCGCGTTTCCCTCTGAGTGAATCCCCTACCAGCACGGAAAAGTTCGACCGTTGGAATTAGTTCTCTCTCCCTCCCATGCACGGCTTTCCCAGGGTGCTGGGGCTGCCCAGAGATTCCGCTTTCGGCCCATAGAAAGGCCTCTGACTCTGCCTCTCTGTGGGGTAACACGGACACCCACTCCCGGGGCTTAGGAAGAAATCTCTCGCCCACTATCTGTGTGCGCCGACCAGGAGATTGGGTAAAATGGCTGCCCCGCTTGTCTTTCTTTGTATGGGTTTGGCACGAGTGTTAGCTTGTATTGGCCGGGTTGCCACAAGATCAGTTTTTCCTCGGCTTGGATCTCCGTGCCACAGCCTGGTTCGGCTGTTTGTGCCGCGGCCTGGATCTATTCACCCCCTTTGCCCGCCTCAGTTTCTATATTCACGGATCCCAGAGAAAGCCGCCCTGTTTAGGTTAGTGAGGAAGGCGGAGCATTTCTTAATCCCTATTTTCTTCGGGGTTTGGTTATATATTTAGCCAATTTTTTGCTCGACCATACCTTCGGGTGTATTGTGAAACATCTGGAGGCTCCAAGGTTAGGTTTTTCTGTTTCTGGTTGAAGATCTTGATGAGTTTTGGGGGAGATTTATCGGTATCGCTTCCTACCCTGCCATTACTCTGACGTCATCAGGCCCCCCACTGTTTTTATGTAAAGAAAACCTTCTAAATTTTTTATGAATATACTTGTGGGACTGGATTTTGGGGAGAAACTAAGAGGCTCTTTTCAATTTGGGGGCTGGACAGGGATGAGCAGACACCTGGTTCTGAGATATTCAAATTAGACACAGGAGAGAAACAACGGGGTAAGTTCTTGGCACTTCCTATAGAAGTACATTGAAGAAAAATTTTAAAATGAGGCGTGGGATCCACTCCAGCAAGAGAAAGACTTACCTTCATGCCCCCAAGTGTAGGAAGCGGGGATCCTGGTACCAGTTAAGGAAGTCCCTGTTACTAGGTTGAGCCGAACAGAGTCACACCATCCACTGAAGAAGCCAGATTCAGATGAGTGTTTGCATGCTAGTATCCTAGCTGCATAGAACTCAGAATGCAATGACCTCTAGGTATATTGTTCCATAGGACAGAAGCCTTTGGAACACTGAGCACGGGAGACTCATGGGTCACCGGGAAACCAACCACAGCAAGTACAATTTAGCTGAGCCAGTGGTTGAAGGAAGAAGGAAAAGGAAAATGAGCCAGAAAGAATTTAGGAGACACAGTCACAGGTGATTGGATTTGAATGGGAAAGAGAGGGAACCAAGGCTGACATCAGAGAGGATCCCTGGGCACGGTAGGTGCCACCCGCTGAGACAGAGAGTAAGTAACAGTGCCTCAGCACTGGAGCTCACACCAGGGACACAGCTCAGCAGGGTGAGCCTCACTGTACATGAGTTCTCTCTCCAGAATTTACCAAGGGCTCTCAAAGGTTTGGTTTAACTTTTTAAACTGCAAACCCCTACAATGGAAGCTTTAGGATTTTCCCCATAATAAACGCACCCCAATGACTTAGATTCAGTACATGCACTTGACCCAAAGACGGTGGGATCAGGCAGGAATTATGCTCACCTGGACACCTTGAAGTGACCTCCTGGCTTAAATAGTCACACACTTGCTTGTACAATGTTGCTATGATCTGGGGAGGATAAAATGAAACAGAACACTAATGACAAAACAACAAATAACTCTGTGGTGCTGTGGCTCTGTCCCCTAGGGCAGTGGTCCCCACAGACCGGTTTAATGTCAGACAATATTTTCATGGACTGGCCTTTAGGTTGGGATGGATAAATGGATCTCGTGATGAAGACAAGCGTCAAGAGCAGTGTTTCTCAACCTTTTTTGTGCCATGCCCCACCTTAACCTTTCTAAAATTTTTATGTCCCCCCCATGTAACATACATAATTTTTAACATTAAAAATTGATTTGTTCACTTAATAAACATAAATGATAGGTTCTAGTAAGAAATCACTATGAAATTGTTAACAAAACACAGCAAGTAAAATTTCAAAACATATAATGAAAAACAGAAATTTAAATTCCAAATAATTTTAATACAGATTTTTCTATATTAATTTATTATTATAATTTAGTGTGATCCTTGCGCTTGATGCTTGCTGCACAGAGCTTTTATATTAGGTTCCAATTTGGTTAGCTTTAGTCTCAAGTCTCCACGTTGTGTTATATCCAGCCGATTTCTTTTTTTTACCAGTAAATCATTTACAGCACTAAATCCACATTCAGCTAAAAATGAAGATGGAAATGGTAGCAATAGTTTTTTTGCAGATTTGGTTGAATTTGGGTATTTGATTTCTGTTTCCTCACAAAGCCATGCCATCGCTCCTTTGATATTAAATAAAGCTTTAACTGACTCATCATTTTGCAATTCTGCGAGTTCTTCTTGATACTGCATATTTGATATATCAGACAAATCCACTAACATTGGCTGCATCATCCATGTTGGGAAATCAATTTGTTTTAAGTCAGAAAATCTATCTTTTAAATCAGCCGATAGAATATTCAAATGATTGACAATAACAAGTAAAGCGGTATCAGTTACTTCACATTTTTGGAGCCAATGAAACTGTTTAAAGTTTTTGTTGTTAATATGTTTCTGACATAACTCAATATTGGTAATGAAACCAAATATCTTTGCTTTTGCATCGACAAGAGTTTTATTTGTTCCTTGAAGTTGCTTATTTAATATATTTAGTTTTTCAAAGATATCAGCTAAATAACTCACAAATGCTTTACCATCTATTGTTAACAGATGCTTCATTTCAGGTTTGTCGCTTAAAAAATCACTAAGAGTATCAAACAGTTCCATAAATCTTTTCAAACAGTTTCCTTTAGATAGCCATCTTACTTCAGTCTGAAGGAAAAGTCTCACATGGTCTTCATTTTGTTCTTCACAAAATAACTTGAAAAGATGCTCACATTTGGCACTAGCTTTACTAGCACTAACACACTTTATTACTGTATGTAATACTTCATTCAGAACAGGCGAGATGTTTTTAGCTACCAAGTTTTCCCTATGAATAACACAATGCACAAGAATCATTTCTGGATTCGCATCTTTCATCAATTTTAAGCAGCCATTTTTCTTGCCCATCATATTGGGAGCACCATCTGCAGCACAAGATGTTATATTTTTCATTGGTATATCATTGGCATCTAAGTAGTTTTTTAGCTTATTATATATATTTTTGGAGGTAGTGGTGCTTTCTAATCTTTTACAGAACAACATTTTTCAGCAAAATGTCCTTTATCAATATATCTTATGTAAGTTATCAATACTGCCTCACTGTCTCTCAAAGTTGATTCATCCATTTGCAAGGAGAATTTTCTTGTTTTCAGCTTTTCAATAAGTTGTTTTTCAATATCCTCACTCATTTCATCTATTCTTCTGCTAACAATATTGTCACTGAGTGGCATAGCTTTTACATCTTTGTCATCTTTTTCAAGAACTGTTTTAAGAAATGCTGATATTGACGGTTTTATTAAATTCTCTCCTATAGTGTGATTTTCTCCAGTTTTAGCGATGAATAAAGAAATTTGATAACTAGCCTCAAGAACACGATTATCAATTGAAGTATGAGCAGTAAATAGAGACTTTAATGTTGTTCTTTTTTCAAAATTTTTCTTTAAAGTTTTAAAGTAACTCAAATCTGAATTAATATGAGCACTATGTTTCGCCTTCAAATGTGCCTCAAGATGACCTCGTTTCATTGATTCCTTGGTCAAGCATTGCTGGCATAAAAGACAAAAAGGAATCCGCTCATTGTGAACAGCGGGTATGAACCCAAATTTTAAATATTCCACCGAATATTGACGAGTTTTTTCCTTGCTTGCACCACTCATTTTACTATGGGCTATAATAAAAATAAGATCAATTAAAAACTAATATTAAAATATGTGTTAAAATATATTCAATGTGACAGAGTAAACATATACTAAAAATTCATATTTATTTAAATGTATATAATACATTTACTACTCTACGACTGCAAATCAAAAGGTATCTATATTTTTTCCACTTGACAAAATTTTCTGGAAACTTATGCTTCGAAAATTAAAATTGCCATGCATGCACTATTATAGCCCCAATAATATTTATAAAATATTATTGCTTTCTAGCCCCGATGCAAGAAGTACTTAATAAAGAGTTTAATATTGATAAAAATAAAATCAAATACTTACCAATTATATCTATACAATATATATATGTATATTTATTAAATCAACGAGCTCTTACAACAGTTTTGACTGACACTTATTTCAAATTAACACCAACTGAATGATGTGAAACACTACAGAAGTTGTGATGGGCCAATTAGGTGAGAATAACTATGTTGTTTAGCGAGTTTTTAAAATGGCCGGGGTTCCCCGCGGCAGACGGCACGCTCCGTGGTGAACCCAGGATGAAGTTTACTTGATGACGCCAATCACCCAGTTGATATTTTGGTCTCGTCAAATGAAATTATACTTAATAATTATTTACCGCAATTATTTAAGAATTGCATTTTTTTTAAATTTGCCACCGATATCTAGAATTGCATTTAAATGGCCCGGGGCAAAAGAGTTAAAGTCGTGTCGAGTCCATTTTCAAATTGCCCCCCTTAACTATCGAATTGCCCCCCTGTGGAGCGTGGGCCCCACATTGGGAAACACCGGTCAAGAGTGAGTCTTACGAGTGGATTAAAAAGCTTTGTTACATATATACTATCGAATACTACTCAGCCATAAGAAATGATGACATCGGATCATTTGCAATAACATGAATGGACCTTGACAACATTATATGGAGTGAAATAAGTGAATCAGAAAAAAAACTAAGATGAATCCATACATAGAAGGGACATAAAAATGAGACTCAGAGACATGAACAAGAATGTGATGGCAACAGGGGTGAAGGGCGGGGGGAGGGGGGAGGTGGTGAAGGAGGAGAGAGAGGTTGGGGGAGGGGAGGGGCACAAAGAAAACCAGATAGAAGGTGACAGAAGACAATTTAACTTTGGGGGAGGGGTATACAGCACAATCAAATGTCAAAATAATCTAGAGATGCTTTCTCTCAACATATGTACCCTGATTTATCAATGTCACTGCATTAAATTTAATAAATAAATTAAAAAAAAAGTGTGAGTCTTAGACGGATGTAACAGAAAGAATCTGGTCATTATTTAAAAATAAAACATTGTTCAGACTTAAATATAAATAAAACGGAAATTATGTAAGTCATTTATTCTTTCTCTCCGGACCGGTACCACATGGCCCAGGGACTGATACCGGTCCACGGCATGGAGATGGGGACCACTGCCCTAAGGAATAGAGAGATGTGGGAATGTGAGGTTGAATGTGCTACCATCTGACCAGGTCCTCCAAACAAAATGGCACAAACGTGGAATGCCCTGTGCACAGTGTGCACACTTCAATTAACGTGAAGTCATGATGCGTTCTTGTTTCTGAATGCCGAGTATAAGAAATGTAACATAGAGAAACACTGGAAATGCTTGAGTAAGAAATTTTAACTTTGTTAGGTTATGTATACCTTATTTTAAAATACTGGTTTATCGGAAACATGTAAAATTCCTACTCTACAATTCGTGAAATATTTTCGTGCATTAGAAAATGGCTATCAAGAAATTCCTTGTAACTATTAACATATCTTATTATTTCAGTTTAAATAATACTGGTCCTGCTAGTTCTCTTGCATTTTGGTGCACTTTGACCAGGTCGTATCCAAAGAGAAGATATTGTAGGGATTCGAATAAAGGGAGAGATGGTCAAAGCCACAAGCAACCCTAAGGGGCAGACAGGGCAAAGCTGCCTGAACCTGGCCGTGGTTCCAGTTCTCCTTCTGCGAGGGGATCCTCCTGACCCATTGGGCACAGGATGAACACAGTCTGATTCATACACGTGTTCACCAACTATCTGTGGGTGCCCGTCTTTCCAAATGTCACAGCAAATCCTCACACTCGCGGGAGGGCATGCTTTAATTCACATTTCTATCCCCACTAAATTCTCATGAAATATTTTTTGATTGGACAATTTCAATTTACTTGTAAAAGCTGGTCCTGATGGTAAGGAATTTAAGGGAAGAAGAGAGTAGGAGACCATTTCTTCTTTCACACCAGGTGACGTATTTTTTGATATATACAGTAAAATGAGGGTATGTTTTTCTATATAAATAAGTCTATTTCAACATCTTATTGTACAAAAATATTTATGTAAAGTCGTCTATGCATAGAGAGATGTTTTGAAAATTATCTCTGAATGGCGGTATATCAATAAGTTTTATTTGAATTTTCTGTACTGTTTTCTAACAATAAACCTGTAATGATTTACAGAAACAATAAAGGAAACAGTAAATAATTTAATAACTCAACACTGGATAAAGCCTAATTATCTATATATGTATATTACTTGAACTATTAATGTATGTCAGAAGCAAAATATACTGTGATGTTACATTTTACAACATATAAACCTACTTGATCGGGATCTTATTTGAAATTGAAGATATTTGTTTATAAATTTTAGGTTATAAAAGAGTTGATACTCAAATCTTTTCTAGTCCAGTGACATACATACTTTTACCTTAATTCATAAACTTACATCAGAACTATCAAAAACAAAAAGAAATATGTTTTTCAAACTTCACAGCCAAGACACCCCTTGCTGCAAAGCCTACAGTCGGTCTAGGACCTTCTTTTGCCCATACCCAAAGACACACCGTGAGTTTTCTCAGCAGCTATTTGCTGAGTACCGTGTACCAGAAACTGGAATTAGGCACAAGATTCAGTGCCCACAAATATATATTGAGCTTCCCAGGGAGGTGGGAATATAACAGGCGAGTACACAATGACCTGTTTTTTTCTGTGGAAGGGGAAGCAGAGTTCAGTTGGGGCAGGTGGTGACGCCAGGAGGAGCAGCCACCCTGGCAGGGTCCTGGAGCTGAAAGAGCATGCCCTGGGCCCTTTTCCAGGCCCAGGTCCAATCTCAGCGAGGAGCAGCAAGAGTGGAGGCTGGAGTGATGGCCGCAGCCGCTAAACCAGGAGCCGTTGGCCAACTGCAGAGGGTGTTTGGATTTCTCATGAGGACAGTTGTGGAAAAGGGAGAAACAGCACAGGACAGATGGAAGAAGGCTGTGCAGGACCCAGAGCGGGAAAATGGGGTCCTGAGCAAGTGCCAGGCCAGGGGGTGTGAAGACAAGGTGGCAGGACCGAGAGCCGGCATCCTTGTTGGGTGCAGAGTGGGAGTCCCAGGCACACGTGCAGCTGGAGGCTCAGGAGGGAGGGCTGGAGTGGCCAGTGACACACATTGTAAATTCAGCCACTTATAGCAACCCACACTGATGAGCTCAGAAGTCTGAGCACACCGAAGTCAGGTAAACTATATTTAGTTTCATTTCTTAATGTGGAGAGTCAAATCCACATAGATCTTCTTTTATAAATGCTATTACTTAAAAATAGCTCGTAAGTATTAATATGTAACTCTTTATACTTTATTATCATATTCTTTTTATATTACTCTATTTATCTACACAATAATTTTTTGCCTTAGGTGGCTACTATGATGTGAGCAAGGTGTGTTCTGAAGCTTATGGACAGTGTGTGGGATTGATAACCAATCACTGTCTTTGGAGGAAGTCCTAACCTTTCCTTGTATACCCTCCCTATATGTTCAACAGCTTCTCTGTTTTCACAGTCAGTAGTCCATATTGCTATCTTATCACCTTTAGCTTTAACATTAACAACAGCTCCACATACATCATCATCACTGTAGTCATCAAAAGACTCTCCAGTAAGGCACAGCAGTGTCTCTAGCCTAAAGCTATTGAGGTCATTTCATGTCTGCTGTTTGTTTTTTTTTAGTTCTTTTGTTTTGTTTTTTTTTTCATTTTTCTGACATCGGAAAAGGAGAAGCAGTCAGACAGATTCCCGCATGCGCCCAACTGGGGTCCACCAGGCATGCCCACCAGGGGGCGATGCTCTGCCGATCTGGGGCGTTGCTCTGTTGCAACCAGAGCCATTCTAGCGCCTTAGGCAGAGGCCATAGAGCAATCCTCAGCGTCCGAGCCAACATTGCCCCAATGGAGGCTTGGCTGCGGGAGGGGAAGGGAGAGACAAACAGGAAGGAGAGAGGAAGTGGTGGAGAAGCAGATGGGCGCTTCTCCTGTGTGCCCTGGCTGGGAATCGAACCAGGACTCCTGCATGCCTGGCTGACGCTCTACCACTGAGCCAACGGGCTAGGTCCTGTAATTGGAATTCTAAATTCAAACTTTGCTTCTAAGTTCCAAGTTCCCACTCCAGTAATTAGGCAGTTCATTTTAAATTAGTAACTTAGTTATCTTGTACTTGGTAATCATTCCATGTATATGAACATCACATTGTTCACTTTAAATATAAACAATTATATGTATTTATCAATTATTCTTCAATAAAGTTGAACAAAATAGAAAGAGCATCGCACCGAAACGACAAGGTTGCAGCTTCGATCCACAGTCAGGGCACACACGGGAAGCAGGCGATGAGGACATGACCGAGTGGAACAATAAATGGATGCCTCCCATCTCCCTCCCCTCTCTCTTCCCTACCTCTCTCTGTATCTCTGAAAATAAAAAGAAATGAAGTATTGGCCAGATAGCTCAGTTGAAGCCTTGTCCTGGAGCGAGGAGGTTGGCTGATCAATTCCCTGGTCAGGGCACATACAAGAGCAGCTCCATGTTCCTGTCTCTGTCTCCTTGCCTCTCTCTCTCTCAAAAATAAATAAATAAAAATAAAAACAGTAGGAAGAATCAGTGAACCTGAAGGCTGGTTCTTTGAAAAAATGAACATTGACAAACCTTTAGCAAGATTAAGAAAAAAAGAGAGATACAAATAATATCAGAAATGAAAGTGGGGCCTAGCCTGCGGTGGTTCAGTGGATAACGCATTGACTTGGAATGCTAAGGTCGCTGGTTTGAAACCCGGGGCTTGCCCAGTAAAGGCACGTAGACAAGCAATCAATGAACAACTAAAGTGAAGCAACTATAAGTTAATACTTCTTGCTCTACCTACCTCCTCTCTCTATAAAATCAATACATAAAATCTTTAAAAAGAAAAATAAAAGAAATGAAAGTGAGGACATTATTATTGACCTTACAGAAACAAAAAGGAATATAAGGGAATATCATGAACAGTTGCATGCTATGCAATAAATTAAATAACCTTGATAAAATGGTAAAATTGTGCAAAGGGAAAGATGATCTAAAGAAATTGAGTTAAGAAAAAATAGAAAATCTGAATAGATCTATACTAAGAGATAAAATAATAGGAAATAAGTCTGATATGGACGTCAGGCTCTCTGACGCATAGGGATGGACCCGGTGGCACTCTGGGCCCCTCAAAGCACATGGGGGGGATGATAGTAAGGAGTCAGCTTTGCCCTGCAGGAAATAAGCTGCAGTCCTCAGCCCTTTCTCCCATGTCCTTCTTCTGCTGCTGCTTTTTTTTTTAGGAATTAAATTTAATGGAGTGACATTGATGCATAAGAAACCCTGTCTGTTATGTAAAAAAAAAACTTCTAAAGTTTTTATGAATATACTTGTGGGACTGGATTTTGGGGAGAAACTAAGAGGCTCTCTTCAATCTTGGGGCTGGCCTAGGATGAGCAGACACCTGGGACTGAGATATTCAAATTAGACACAGGAGAAAAACAACGGGGTGAGTTCTTGGCACTCCCTATAGAAGTACATTGAAGAAAAACTTTAAAATGAGGCGTGGGATCCACTCCAGCAAGAGAAAGACTTACCTTCATGCCCCCAAGTGTAGGAAGCGGGGATCCTGGTACCAGTTAAGGAAGTCCCTGTTACTAGGTCGAGCCAGAGAGAGTCCCACCATCCACTGAAGAAGCCAGTTTCAGATGAGTGTTTGCATGCTAGTATCCTAGCTGCATAGAACTCAGAATGCAGTGACCTCTAGGAATATTGTTCCATAGGACAGAAGCCTTTGGAACACTGAGCACGGGAGACTCATGGGTCACCAGGAAACGAACCATAGCAAGTACAATTTAGCGGAGCCAGTGGTTGCAGGAAGAAGGAAAAGGAAAATGAGCCAGGAAGAATTTATGAGACGCAGTCACAGGTGATTGGATTTGAATGGGAGAGAGAGGGAACCAAGGCTGACATCAGAGAGGATCCTTGGGCATGGTAGGTGCCACCCGCTGAGACAGAGAGTAAGTAACAGTGCCTCAGCACTGGAGCTCACACCAGGGACACAGCTCAGCAGGGTGAGCCTCACTGTACATGAGTTCTCTCTCCAGAATTTACCAAGGGCTCTCAAAGGTTTGGTTTAACTTTTTAAACTGCAAACCCCTGCAACTGAAGCTTTAGGATTTCCCCCATAATAAACGCTCCCCACTGATTTAGATTCAGTATATGCACTTGACACAAAGATGGTGGGATCAGGCAGGAATTATGCTTACCTGCCAACCTTGAAGTGACCTCCTGGCTTAAATAGTCATACACTTGCTTGTACAAAGTTGCTATGATCTGGGGAGGATAAAATGACACAGAACACTAATGACAAAACAACATAACTCTGTGCTGCTGTTGCTCTGTCCCCTAGGGCAGTGGTCCCAAGCCTTTTTTGGACCACGGACAGTTTTAATGTCAGAAAATATTTTCACAGACAGGTGTTTAGTGTGGGATGGATAAATATATTACATGACTGAGACCAGCGTCAAGAGTGAGTCTTAGACGGATGTAACACAGGGAGTCTGGTCAATTTAAAAAAATAAAACATCGTTCAGACTTAAATATAAATAAAATGGAAATAATGTAAGTTATTCTTTCTCTGCAGACCGGTACCAAATGGCCCATGGACCGGTACTGGTCTGCGGCCCGGTGGTTGAGGACCACTGCCCTATGGAATAGAGAGATGTGGGAATGTGAGGTTGAATGTGCTACCATCTGACCAGGTCCTCCAAACAAAATGGCACAAACGTGGAAGCCCTGTGCACAGTGTGCACACTTCAATTAATGTGAAGTCATGATGCGTTCTTGTTTCTGAATGCCGAGTATTAGAAATGTAACACAGAGAAACACAGGAAATGCTTGAGTAAGAAATTTTTACTTTGTTAGGTTATGTATACCTTATTTTAAAATACTGGTTTATTGGAAATATGTAAAATTCCAACTCTACAATTCGTGAACTATTTTCGTGCATTAGAAAATGGCTATCAAGAAATTCCTTGTAAGTATTAACATATCTTATTATTTCAGTTCAAATAATACTGGTCCTGTTAGTTGTCTTTCATTTTGGTGCACTTTGACCAGGTCGTATCGAAAGAGAAAATATTTAGGGATTCGAATAAAGGGAGAGATGGTCAAAGCCACATGCAACCCTAAGGGGCAGACAGGACAAAGCTGCCTGAACCTGGCCATGGTTCCAGTTCTCCTTCTCCGAGGGGAGCCTCCTGACCCACTGGGCACAGGACGAACACAGTCTGATACATACACGTGTTCACCAATTCTCTGTGGGTGCCCATCTGTCCAAATGTCACAACAAATCCTCGCACTCGCGTGGAGGGCATGCTTTACTTCCCTCTTTCTATCCCCACTAAATGCTCATGAAGTACCTTTTGATTGGACAATTTCAATTTACTTGTAAAAGCTGGTCCTGACGGTAAGGAATTTAAGGGAAGAGGAGAGTAGGAGACCATTTCTTCTTTCACACCAGGTGACGTAATTCTTAATATATAGAGTAAACTGAGGGTATTTTTTTTCTATATAAATAAGTCAATGTCAATATCTTATTAAACAAAAATATTTATGTAAAGTTGTCTATGCATAGAGAGATGTTTTGAAAATTATCTCTGAATGGTGGTATAGCACTAAGTTTTGTTTATTTGAATTTTCTGCATTGTTTTCTTACCCAAAACCTGTAGTAATTTTCAGAAACAATAAAGGAAACGGTAAGTCATTTAATCAATCAAAATTTGATAAAGCCTAAATATCTATCTATGTATATTACATCAACTATTAATGTGTGCGAGAAGCAAAATATACTGTGATGTTACATTTTACAACATATAAACCCACTTAATCTGATCTTATTTGAAATTGAAGATATTTGTTTTGAAAATTTTAGTTTGTAAAAGAATTGATACTCAAACCTTTTCTAGTCTAGTGACACACATACTTTTACCTTAATCTATAAACTTACATCAGAACTATCAAAAACAAAAAGAAACATGTTTTTCAAACTTCTCAGCCAAGATACCCCTTGCTACAAACCCTGCAGTCGGTCTAGGACCCTCTTTTGCCCATACCCAAAGCCACACGGTGAGTTTTCTCAGCAGCTATTTGCTGAGTACCGTGTACTAGAAACTGGAATTAGGCACAGGACTCAGGGCCCACACATATATATTGAGCTTCCCAGGGAGGTGGGAATATAACAGGCGAGTACACAATGACCTGGCTATTTCTGCGGGAGGGAGAAGGAGTGTTCAGTTGGGGCAGGTGGTGGTGCCAGGAGGGACAGCCACCCTGGCAGGGTCCTGGAGCTGAGAGAGCATGCCCTGGGCCCTTCTCCAGGTCCAGGTCCGATCTCAGCGAGGAGCAGCAAGAGTGGAGGCTGGAGTGATGGCCGCAGCCTCTAAACCAGGAGCCACCGGCCAACTGTGGAAGGGTGTTTGGATTTCTCATGAGGACAGTTGTGGAAAAGGGAGAAACAGCACAGGACAGATGGAAGAAGGCTGTGCAGGACCCAGAGCGGGAAGATGGGGTCCTGAGCAAGTGCTAGGCCAGGGGATGTGAAGACAAGGCGGCAGGACCGAGAGCCGGCATGCTTGTTGGGTGCAGAGTGGGAGTCCCATCCACACGTGCAGCTGGAGGCTCAAGAGGGAGGGATGGAGTGGTCAGTGACACACACTGTAAATGCAGCCACTTATAGCAACCCACACTGATGAGCTCAGGAGTCTGAGCACACCGACCGTGGAAAGATGAACAGGGGAGCAGAAGGAAGTCAGGTAAACTCCATTTAGTTTCATTTTCTTAATGTGGAGAGTCAAATCCACATAGAATTTTTTTTATAAATGCTTATTAGTTAAAAATAGCTAGTAAGTATCAATATTTAACTCTTATACTTTATTATCATAATCTTTTTATATTACTTTATTTATCTACACAATAATTTTCTGCCTCAGGTGGCTACTATGAAATGAGCAAGGTGTGTTCTGAAGCTGATTGGGACTGTGTGGGACTGATAACCAATCACTGTCTTTGGAGGAAGTCCTAACCCAGGGGTCCCCAAACTTTTTACACAGGGGGCCAGTTCACTGTCCCTCAGACTGTTGGAGGGCCGGACTATAAAAAAAACTCTTAAAAAATCCCTATGCACACTGCACATATCTTATTTTAAAGTAAAAAAACAAAACGGGAACAAATACAATATTTAAAATAAAGAACAAGTAAATTTAAATCAACAAACTGACCAGTATTTCAATGGGAACTATGGGCCTGCTTTTAGTTAATGAGATGGTCAATGTACTCCTCTTACTGACCACCAATGAAAGAGGTGCCCCTTCCGGAAGTGTGGCCGGGGGCCGGATAAATGGCCTCCGGGGGCCGCATGCGGCCCGCGGGCCGTAGTTTGGGGACCCCTGTCCTAACCTTTCCTTGTATACCCTCCCTATATGTTCAACAGCTTCTCTGTTTTCACAGTCAGTAGTCCATATTGCTATCTTATCACCTTTAGCTTTAACATTAACAACAGCTCCATATACATCATATCACTGTAGTCATGAAAAGATTCTCCAGTAAGGCACAGCAGTATCTCTAGCCAAAAGCTATCGAGGTCACTTCATCTCTGCTGTTTGTTTTTATTTGTTGTTTGTTTTTTGTGTTTTTTTTTGATATTTTTCTGAAGTTGGAAATGGGGAGGCAGTCAGACAGACTCTCGCATGCGCCCGACCGGAATCCACCCGGCAAGCCCACCAGGGGGTGATGCTCTGCCCATCTGGGGCATTGCTCTGTTGCAACCAGAGCCATTTTAGCACCTGAGGCAGAGGCCATAGAGCCATCCTCAGCGCCCGGGCCATCTTTTGCTCCAATGGAGCCTTGGCTGCAGGCGGAAGGAGACTGACAGACAGGATGGAAAGGGGGAGGGGTGAAGAAGCAGATGGGCGTTTCTCCTGTGTGCCGTGGCCGGGAATCGAACCTGGGGCTCCTGCACGCCAGGCCAATGCTCTACCAATGAGCCAACCGGCCAGGGCTTGTAGATGGAATTCTAAAATCAAACTTTTCATCTAAGTTCCAAGTTCCCTCTCCAGTAATTAGGCAGTTCATTTTAAATCAGTAACTCAGTTATCTTGTTCTTGGTAATCATTCCATGTATATCAACTTCATATTGTGCACTTTAAATATAAACAACTCTATATATTTATCAATTATACTTCAATAAAATTGAAAAAAAATAGAAAGAGCATCACCCTGAAACAACAAGGTGGCAGGTTCGATCCATGATTAGGGCACACACGGGAATCAGGCGATGAGTACACGACCGAGTTGAACAATAAATGAATGCCTCCCTTCTCCCTCCCCTCTCTCTTCACTACCTCTCTCTGCATCTCTGAAAATAAAAAGAAATGAAGTCTTGGCCCGATAGCTCGGTTGGAGCCTTGTCCTGGAGCGAGGAGTTTGCCTGGTCAATTTCCTGGTCAGGGCACATACAAGAGCAGCTCCATGTTCCTGTCTCTGTTCCTTGCCTCTCTGTCTGTCAAAAATAAAAAAAAATAAAAACAATAGGAAGAATCAGTGACCCTGACAGCTCATTCTTTGAAAAAATGAGCATTGACAAACCTTTAGCAAGATGAAGAAAAAAAGACAGATACAAATAATATCAGAAAAGAAAGTGGGGCCAAGCCTGTGGTGGTTCAGTGGATCACGCATTGACTTGGAATGCTAAGTTCGCTGGTTCGAAGCCCGGGGCTTGCCCACTAAAGGCACGTAGACCAGCAATCAATGAACAACTAAAGTGAAGCAACTGTAAGTTAATACTTCTTGCTGCACCTACCTCCTATCTCTATAAAATCAATACATAAAATATTTAAAAAGAAAAAGAAAAGAAATGAAAGTGAGGACATTATTATTGACCTTACAGAAACAAAAAGGAATATAAGGGAATATCATGAACAGTTGCATGCTATGCAACAAATTAAATAACCTAGATAAAATGGACAAATTCTGCAAAAAAAAGATGATCTAAAGAAATTGAGTTAAGAAAAAATAGAAAATATGAATAGATCTATAACAAGAGATAAAATAATAGGAAAAAAGTCTGATATGGACGTCAGGCTCCCTGACGCATAGGGATGGACCCGGCGGCACTCTGGGCCCCTCAAAGCACATGGGGGGGATGATAGTAAGGAGTCAGCTTTGCCCTGCAGGAAATAAGCTGCAATCCTCAGCAGTTTTTCCCATGTCCTTCTTCTGCTGCTTTTTTTTTTTAATTTTTTTAGGAATTAAATTTAATGGAGTGACATTGATGCATAAGAACCCCTGTCTTTCTTGTAAAGAAAAACTTCTAAAGCTTTTATGAATATATTTGTGGGACTGGATTTTGGGGAGAAACTAAGAGGCTCTTTTCAATTTTGGCGCTGGCCAGGGATGAGCAGACACCTGGGACTGAGATATTCAAATTAGACACAGGAGAAAAACAACGGGGTGAGTTCTTGGCACTCTCTATAGAAGTACATTGAAGAAAAATTTTAAAATGAGGCTTGGGATCCATTCCAGCAAGAGAAAGACTTACTTTCATGCCCCCAAGTGTAGGAAGCAGGGATCCTGGTACCAGTTAAGGAAGTCTCTATTACTAGGTCGAGCCAGAGAGAGTCCCACCATCCACTGAAGAAGCCAGTTTCAGATGAGTGTTTGCATCCTAGTATCCTAGGTGCATAGAACTCAGAATGCAGTGACCTCTAGGTATATTGTTCCATAGGACAGAAGCCTTTGGAACACTGAGCACGGGAGACTCATGGGTCACCGGGAAACCAACCACAGCAAGTACAATTTAGCGGAGCCAGTGGTTGCAGGAAGAAGGAAAAGGAAAATGAGCCAGAAAGAATTTAGGAGACGCAGTCACAGGTGATTGGATTTGAACGAGAGAGGGAGGGATCCAAGGCTGACATCAGAGAGGATCCCTGGGCATGGTAGGTGCCACCCGCTGAGACAGAGAGTAAGTAACAGTGTCTCAGCACTGGAGCTCACACCAGGGACACAGCTCAGCAGGGTGAGCCTCACTGTACATGAGTTCTCTCTCCAGAATTTACCAAGGGCTCTCAAAGGTTTGGTTTAACTTTTTAAACTGCAAACCCCTGCAACTGAAGCTTTAGGATTTTCCCCATAATAAACGCACCCCACTGACTTAGATTCAGTTAATGCACTTGACCCAAGGACGGTGGAATCAGGCAGGAATTATGCTCACCTGGCAACCTTGAAGTGAGCTCCTGGCTTAAATAGTCACACACTTGCTTGTGTAATGTTGCTATGAACTGGGGAGGATAAAATGAAACAGAACACTAATGACAAAACAACATAACTCTGTGGTGCTGTTGCTCTGTCCCCTAGGGCAGTGGTCCCCACAGACCGGTTTAATGTCAGACAATATATTCATGGACCGGCCTTTAGGGTGGGATGGATAAATGGATCATGTGACCGAGGCAAGCGTCAAGAGTGAGTCTTACGAGTGGATTAAAAAGCTTTGGTACATATATACTATGGAATACTACTCAGCCATAAGAAATGATGATATCAGATCATTTACAATAACATGGATGGACCTTGATAACATTATACGGAGTGAAATAAGTAAATAAAAAGAAAACTAAGAGATATATGAATCCATATATAGAAGGGACATAAAATGAGACTCAGAGTCATGAATAAGAATGTGATGGCAACAGGGGTAGGGGGTGGGGGGAGGGTGAATGGGGTGAAAAAGGGGAGAGGGGTTGGGGGAGGGGAGGGGCACAAAGAAAACCAGATAGAAGGTGACAGAAGACAATTTAACTTTAGGGGAGGGGTATACAGCACAATCAAATGTTAAAATAATCTAGAGATATTTTCTCTCAACATATGTACCCTGATTTATCAATGTCACTGCACTAAATTTAATAAATAAATTTAAAAAAAAAAAGAGTGTGTCTTAGACGGATGTAACAAATGGAATCTGGTCATTTTTTTAAAATAAAACATTGTTCACACTTAGGTATAAATAAAACGGAAATAATGTAAGTTATTTATTATCTCTCAGCGGACCGGTACCAAATGGCCCAAGGACTGGTACCAGTACACGGCCCAGGGGTTGGGGACCACTTCCCTAGGGAATAGAGAGATGTGGGAATTTGAGGTTGAATGTGCTAACATCTAACCAGGTCCTCCAAACAAAATGGCACAAACATGGAAAGCCCTGTGCACCTTGTGCACACTTCAATTAATGTGAAGTCACTTGTTTGTGAATGCCAAATATAAGAAATGTAACACAGTGAAACACAGGAAATGCTTGAGTAAGAAATTGTAACTTTTGCTAAGTTATGTATACCTTATTTTGAAATACCGGTGTATCAGAAATATGTAAAATTCCCACTCTACAATTCGTGAACTATTTTCTTGAATTAGAAAATGGCTATCTAGAAATTCCTTGTAAGTATTAACATATCTCTTTATTTCAGTTCAAATAATACTGGTCCTGCTAGTTTTCTTGCATTTTGGTGCACTTTGACCAGGTCGTATCCAAAGAGAAGATACTATAGGGATTCGAATAAAGGGAGAGATGGTCAAAGCCACACGCAACCCTAAGGGGTGGACAGGACAAAGCTGCCTGAACCTGGCCGTGGTTCCAGTTCTCCTTCTCCGAGGGGAGCCTCCTGACCCACTGGGCACAGGACGAACACAGTCTGATACATACACGTGTTCCCCAATTCTCTGTGGGTGTCCGTCTTTCCAAATGTCACAAGAAATCCTCGCACTCACGTGGAGGGCATGCTTTACTTCCCTCTTTCTATCCCCACTAAATGCTCATGAAATACCTTTTGATTGGACAATTTCAATTTACTTGTAAAAGCTGGTCCTGACAGTAAGGAATTTAAGGGAAGAAGATATTAGGAGACCATTTTTCATTCACACCAGGTAACGTAATTCTTAATATATAAAGTCAACTGAGGGTATTTTTTTCTATGTAAATAAGTCGATTTCAACATCTTATTGTACAAAAATATTTACATGAAGTCGTCTATCCATAGAGAGATGTTTTGAAAATTATCTCTGAATGGCGGTATATCACTAAATTTTGTTTATTTGAATTTTCTGCATTGTTTTCTTACAATAAACCTGTAATGATTTACAGTAACAATAAAGGAAACAGTAAATCATTTAATCAATTAACATTGGATAAAGCCTAAATATCTATATATGTATATTACTTCAACTATTAATTTGTGCTAGAAGCAAAATATACTGTGATTTTACATTTTACAACACATAAACCCACTTAATCAGGATCTTATTAGAAATTGAAGATATTTAAAAAAAAGAAATATAAGATATTTGTTTTGAAAATTTTAGGTTATAAAAGAGTTGATACTCAAATCTTTTCTAGTCTAGTGACACACATACTTTTACCTTAATCTATAAACTTACATCAGAACTATCAAAAACAAAATGAAACATGTTTTTCAAACTTCACACCAAAGACACCTTTTGCTGCAAAGCCTGCAGACGGTCTAGGACCTTCTTTTGCCCATACCCAAAGCCACACGGTGAGGTTTCTCAGCAGCTATTTGCTGAGTACCGTGTACCAGAAACTGGAATTAGGCACAAGGCTCAGAGCCCACACATATGTATTGAGCTTCCCAGGGAGGTGGGAATATAACAGGCTAGTATACAATGACCTGGTTATTTCTGCAGGAGGGAGAAGCAGAGTTCAGTTGGGGCAGGTGGTGGTGCCAGGAGGGGCAGCCACACTGGCAGGGTCCTGGAGCTGAGAGAGCATGCGCTGGGCCCTTTTCCAGGCCCAGGTCTGATCTCAGCGAGTAGCAGCAAGAGTGGAGGCTGGAGTGATGGCCGCAGCTGCTAAACCAGTAGCCACCAAAGAACTGCGGAAGGGTGTTTGGATTTCTCATGAGGACAGTTGTGGACAAGGGAGAAACAGCGCAGGACAGATGGAAGAAGGCTGTGAGGGACCCAGAGCGGGAAGATGGGGTCCTGAGCAAGTGCCAGTCCAGGGGGTGTGAAGACAAGGCGGCAGGACAGAGAGCCGGCATCCTTGTTGGGTGCAGATTGGGAGTCCCAGCAACACGTGCAGCTGGAGGCTCAAGAGGGAGGGCTGGAGCGGCCAGTGACACACACTGTAAATGCAGCCACTTATAGCAATCCACACTGATGAGCTCAGGAGTCTGAGCACACCGACTGTGGAAAGATGGACAGGGGACCAGAGGGAAGTCAGGTAAACTCCATTTAGTTTGATTTTCTTAATGTGGAGAGTCAAATCCACATAGATTTTCTTTTATAAATGCTATTACTTAAAAATAGCTAGTAAGTATCAATATGTAACTCTGTATACTTTATTATCATATTCTTTTTATATTACTCTATTTATCTACACAATAATTTTCTGCCTCAGGTAGCTACTATGAAGTGAGCAATGTGTGTTCTGAAGCTTATGGAGACTGTGTGGGACTGATAACCAATCACTGTCTTTGGAGGAAGTCCTAACCTTTCCTTGTATACTCTCCCTATATGTTCAACAGCTTCTCTGTTTTCACATTCAGTAGTCTATATTGCTATCTTTCACCTTTAGCTGTAACATTAACAACAGCTCCACACACATCATCATCACTGAAGTCATCAAAAGATTCTCCAGTAAGGCACAGCAGTATTTCTAGTCAAAAGCTATCAAAGTCACTGCATCTCTGCTGTTGGTTTTATTTGCCTTTGGGTTGCTGTGTGGGCTTTTTTTTTATATTTTTCTGAAGTTGGAAACGGGGAGGCAGTCAGACAGACTCCCTCATGCGCCCGACTGGGATCCACCATGCATGCCCACCAGGGGGCGATGCTCTGCCCATCTGGGGCATTGCTCTGTTGCAACCAGAGCCATTCTAATGCCTGAGGCAGAGTCCATAGAGCCATCCTCAGCATCCGGGCCAACATTGCTCTAATGGAGCCTTGACTGCAAGAGTGGAAGATACAGACAGACAGGAAGGAGAGGGGGAGGGGTGGAGAAGCAGATGAGCGCTTCTCCTGTGTGCCCTGGCCGGGAATCGAACCTGGGACTCCTGCATTCCAGGCCGACGGTCTACCACTCAGCCAACTGGCCAGGTCCTGTAATTGGAATTGTGAAATCAAACTTTGCCTCTAAGTTCCGAGTTCTGTCTCCAGTATTTAGGCAGCTCATTTTAGCTGTTTTTTTTTTTTTTTTGTATTTTTCTGAAGCTGGAAACGGGGAGAGACAGTTAGCAGACTCCTGCATGCGCCTGACCGGTATTCACCCGGCACGCCCACCAGTGGGCGATGCTTTGCCCCTTCGGGGGGTCGCTCTGCCGTGACCAGAGCCACTCTAGCGCCTGGGGCAGAGGCCAAGGAGCCATCCCCAGCGCCTGGGCCATCTTCGCTCCAATGGAGGCTTGGCTGCGGGAGGGGAAGAGAGACACAGAGAGGAAGTAGGGAGGGTTGGAGAAGCAAATGGGCACTTCTCCTATGTGCCCTGGCCGGAAAACAAACCCGGGTCCCCCGCACGCCAGGCCGATGCTCTACCGCTGAGCCAACTGGCCAGGGCCTAGGCAGCTCATTTTAAATCAGTAACTTAGTTATCTTGTTCTTGGTAGTCATTCCATGTATATGTACATCACATTGTGCACTTTAAATATAAACAATTATATGTATTTATCAATTATTCTTCAATAAAGTTGAACAAAATAGAAAGAGCATCGCCCTGAAATGACAAGGTGGCAGGTTTGATCCATGGTCAGGGCACACTCGGGAAGCAGACAATGAGTACATGACGGAGTGGAACAATAAATGAATGCCTCCCGTCTCCCTCCCCTCTCTCTTCACTACCTCTCTCTGTATCTCTGAAAATAAAAAGAAATGAAGTCTTGGCCAGATAGCTCCGTTGGAGCCTTGTCCTGGAGCGTGGAGGTTGCCTGGTCAATTCCCCGGTCAAGGCACATACAAGAGCAGCTCCATGTTCCTGTCTCTGTCTCCTTGCCTCTCTCTCTCTCAAAAATAAATAAATAAAAATAAAAACAATAGGAAGAATCAGTGAACCTGAAAACTGGTTCTTTGAAAAAATGAACATTGACAAACCTTTAGCAAGATTAAGAAAAAAAGAGAGTTACAAATAATATCAGAAATGAAAGTGGGGCCAAGCCTGTGGTGGTTCAGTGCATAACGCATTGACGTGGAATGCTAAGGTCAGTGGTTCGAAACCCGGGGCTTGTCCAGTAAAGGCACGTAGACAAGCAATCAATGAACAACTAAAGTGAAGCAACTATGAGTTAATACTTCTTGCTCCACCTTCCTCCTCTCTATATAAAATCAATACATAAAATCTTAAAAAAAGAGATGATGTCAGAGTACTGGCACATTAGGAAGCGATACCTGTAAATTTCCCCCAATACTCAACATGATCTTCAACCAGAAACAGAAAAATCTATCCTTGGAGCCGCCAGATGTTCTGCAATACACCCGAAGGTATGGTCAAGCGAAAAATTGGCTAAATATATAATCAAACCCCGAAGAATATAGGAAATAAGAAATACTCCACCGCCCTGGCAGGTTGGCTTAATAGTAGAGCGTCGGCCTGGCGTGCAGAGGTCTCAGGTTCGATTCCCAGCCAGGGCACACAGGAGAAGCACCCATCTGTTTCTCCAACCATCCCCCTCTCCTTCATCTCTGAGTCTCTCTTCCCCTCCCGCAACCAAGGCTCCATTCGAGCAAAGATGGCCCGGGCGCTGGAGATGGCTCCTTGGCCACTGCCCCAGGCACTAGAGTGGCTCTGGTCACAACAGAGCGATGCCCCTGATGGGCAGAGCATCGCCCCCTGGTGGGCAGAGCATTGCCCTCTGGTGGGCATGCCAGGTGGATCCCGGTCGGGTGCATGCGGGAGTCTGTCTGACTGTCTCTCCCCGTTTCCAGCTTCAGAAAAATAAAAATAAAATAAAAAATAAAAAAGAAATACTCTGCCTTCTTCACTAACCTAAATAGGGCTGCTTTTACTGAGAACTGAGAGTATAGAAACTAAGGCAGGCAAAGGGGGCGAATAGATCCAGGCTGTGGCACAAACAGCCAAACCAGGCTGTGGCACGGAGATCCAAGCCAAGGAAAAACTGTGCTTGGGGCAACCCAGGCAATACAAGCTAAGACTCGCGCCAAACCCAGATAAAGAAAGATAAGTGGGGCAGCCATTCGCCCCGATCTCCCGGTCGACACATGCAGATAGTGGGTGAGAGATTCCTCCGAAGGCCCAGGGAGTGGGCGCCTGTGTTATCCCACAGAGAGGCAGATACAGAGGCCTTTGTGTGGGACGAAAGCGGAATCTCAGGACTGTCCCAGCGCCCTGGAAAAGCTGCGCATGGGGAGGGAGCGAGAGCTAATTCCAACGCTGGAACTTCTCCATGCAGGCAGAGGGCTTTCTCAGAGTGAGTGATGGCCGGCCTGATATCCTGGTAGGCGCGCGCAGATAGTGGGCAAGAGATCCCTCTGATCGCCTTGGGAGTGAGTGCCCATGTTATCCCACAGAGAGGCAGAGTCAGAGGCCTTTGTGTGGGCTGAAATCAGAATCTCGGGACCGCCCCAAGCACCCTGAAAAAGTCACGCACTGGGAGGGAGCGAAAGCTAATTCCAATGCTAGATCTTTTCCGTGCACGCGTGGGTTTCACTCGGAGTGCGAGACTGCCAGCCTGATATCCTGGTCGGCGCACACGGAGAGTGGGCAGGAGATTCCTCCAAGCACTTCAGGAGTGGGCGCTTGTGTTACCCTACAGAGAGGAAGAGTCAGGGGCCTTTGTGTGGGCCGAAAGCATAATCTCGGGCTGCCCAAGTGCCCTGAAAAAGCCACGCATGGGGAGGGAGTGAGAGCCAAGTCCAATGCTGGAACTTTTCCGTGCGGGCACGGGTTTCACTCAGAGTGTGAGACGGCCGGCCTGATATCCTGGTCTGCGCACAGATAGTGAGTGAGAGTTTACCCGAGTGCCCCGGGAGTGGACCCCGCCCGTGTTACCGGACAGAGTGACAGAGTCAGAGGTCTTTCTGTGGGCGGAAGCCCCGCCTGATTATGCAGCAGCTCTGACTGATTGAACCTTACCCAGAACCCTGGACTGAGTGGGAATAGAGTATAGAGTTTCCAGTTCTTTGAGCCTCTTGCTATCCAGGCAGAGGCAGCAGCAACCCCATAGCTAGATTATCAGGCTACTAATTGAGGAACCAAAGACTAGGAGAGAGGCTCCGGGAACACAGTCTCTCTTACTGTAGGAGCCTACAAATACTAATGAGCCTTGACTGCCAACAAGACTGAAGCCCAATACATGACATCACCATAGAGACTTATCAACTTCAAATGTCTACTTGAGCGTGCCACAGGGGCAGACCCCGGTGTACAGAGTCACCGACCAGGAAGAGGGAAAGAAAAGAAAAAGCAAGAAGATAACCTCTCAAAATCAAGAATAATCCACAGACTTTATAACCTATCCCATTTTATTATATTTGTTCGTTTCTTTCTCTTATCTTCATTCTTGATTTTTTTTTTCTTTTCTTTCTCCTCCAATTTGGTCGTTTAATTCTATGCCAGCCTTACTCTCATCTCTCCTTGAACTACATTACCCATAAGTGTTACATCTCCCATCATCTTTTCTTTCCTCTTCCTTTCTCTGTATGAGGGTTGCACTCCAAAACCCTTAACTCTCTCTATCTCTCTCTCTCTCTCACTCCTTTTTTTTCTTTCAGCGGTTCCCTCTTTTTTTTTTTCCTTTCTCTTTCTTTTCTCCCTCTATATTAGTTTCTTCCTTTCTCCTTTACGTCTCCTCTCATTCAATCCTCAATAATGAACAAATTATCTTATCTGGGCCTCAAACTTATTTTTCTGGCATTTTGGGTTTTTTTTACTTCACTTGTTTACCTCACTAGCAGTGCTCCCAACCCTGGCTCTACATTTTATCTAGTTCTTGTTCCACTAAATACAATAGTAATTTTTTAATTTTCCCCCCATTTTCCTATTTCCCTCTTATTCCTCTCACCATATCTCTTAGCCAACCAACACCTAAAACAAATCATTTTATTGTTGACCTCAATTTTTTCCTTATTTGCATTTTGTGGGTCCATATCCCCCTCTTGTGCCCCTTTATTACTTCTCCCCAACTCAGGCCCTCCATTAGAGGCATTGTTTGTTGTATTTAGTATAATATAATTCACAGTTCACCACAAGATTTTCTCAAGAAAGCGGTGAGAGGAAAGGCTTTCTTGAGAAAAGGAGGGGGGAAATAATTTTTTTCTTTTTTTCTTTATTTTTTTTAAATTAAAAAAAAATTTTTTTTAAAAAACTCTTTTCTACTTTTTATTTTTTAAACTTTTTATTCTTTATTAAACCTCATCAATACTACCAACAAAACCACTCTCAGATGCCATTAAGGAAGAGAAAATTGCCCTGGCCGGTTGGCTCAGCGGTAGAGTGTCGGCCTAGCGTGCGGAGGACCCGGGTTCGATTCCCGGCCAGGGCACATAGGAGAAGTGCCCATTTGCTTCTCCACCCCTCCGCCGCGCTTTCCTCTCTGTCTCTCTCTTCCCCTCCCGCAGCCAAGGCTCCATCGGAGCAAAGATGGCCCGGGTGCTGGGCATGGCTCTGTGGCCTCTGCCTCAGGCGCTAGAGTGGCTCTGGTCGCAATATGGTGACGCCCAGGATGGGCAGAGCATTGCCCACTGGGGGGCAGAGCGCCGCCCCTGGTGGGCGTGTCGGGTGGATCCCGGTCGGGCGCATGCGGGAGTCTGTCTGACTGTCTCTCCCTGTTTCCAGCTTCAGAAAAATGAAAAAAAAAAACAAAAAAAAAAAACAAAAAATAAAAGAAAGAAAAAATTGAATATCATGGATACAAAAGAAATAGAGGTAACACAGATAGATGAGAAAAAACCTATGGAGAAAAAACTTAATATTTTGGAAACCTTAGATTTAAATGACAGAGAATTTAAAATAGAAATCTTAAAAATACTCAGAGATATACAAGAAAATACAGAAAGGCAATTCAGAGAGCTCAGAAAACAACTCAATGAACACAAAGAATATATTTCCAAGGAAATTGAAATTATAAAAACAAATCAAATAGAGATGAAAAACTCAATTCACGAGCTGAAAAATGAGGTAACAAGCTTAGCTAGTAGAACAGGCCAGATAGAAGGTAGGATTAGTGAAATAGAAGACAAGCAACTTGAGGCAAAACAGAAAGAAGAAGAAAGAGACTCAAAAATTTAAAAAAATGAGATAGCCCTACAGGAATTATCTGACTCCATCAAAAAGAATAACATAAGAATAATAGGTATATCAGAGGGAGAAGAGAGAGAAAATGGAATGGAGAACATACTCAAACAAATAATAGATGAGAACTTCCCAAGCCTGTGGAAAGAACTAAAGCCTCAAATTCAAGAAGCAAACAAAACTCTGAGTTTTCATAACCCCAACAAACTTACTCCAAGGTACATCATAATGAAATTGGCACAAACCAATGGAAAGGAAAAAATTCTCAAGGCAGCCAGGGAAAAGAAGAATACAACATATAAAGGAAGGCCCATAGATTATCATCAGATTTCTCAACAGAAACTCTACAAGCTAGAAGAGAGTGGACCCCAATATTTAAAGTCCTGAAAGAGAGGAACTTTCAGCCACGAATACTATACCCATCAAAGCTATCCTTCAAATACAAAGGACAAATAAAAACATTCACAGATACAGAAAAGATGAGGGAATTTATGATCAAAAAACCCCCACTCCAGGAAATACTAAAGGGGGTTCTCCAATCAGACACAAAGAACAAAAAAAAAAAAAACAAAGCCACAAGTAAAAGCTCCACGAAGAACATAATACAACCAAATTTAAACTGTGACAAAAAAAAAAAAAGAGGGGGGAAAGGATGGAGATTCATAGTAGCAAAAGACGATGGCATGCAAAAGTACTCACAAGATAGTGCACTACAATGAATAGGGTAGGAACCCGTTTCATTACTTAAAGGTAACCACCATTGAAAAAACCACCACAGAAGCACATGATTTAAAAAAGATAGCAACAGAGGAAAGATGTATGGAATACAACCAAATAAAAACAAAAGATAGAAAAACAAAAGAAAAGGTTCAAACAAGACACAAAACTAACAGAAAACAGCCTATAAAATGGTAATAGGGAACTCAGAAGTGTCAATAATTACACTAAATGTAAACGGATTAAACTCACCAATAAAAAGGCATAGAGTAGCAGAATGGATTAAAATAAAATTCTACTGTATGCTGCCTACAAGAAAGTCATCTAAGCAACAAGCATAAAAACAAATTCAAAGTGAAAGGTTGGAAAACAATAATCCAAGCAAATAACATCCAAAAAAAAAGCAGGCGTAGCAATACTCATATCTGATAATGCTGACTACAAGACAGCAAAAGTACTCAGAGACAAAAATGGCCATTTCATAATGGCTAAGGGGACACTGAATCAAGAAGACATAACAATTCTTAATATATATGCACCAAACCAAGGAGCACCAAAATATATAAGACAGCTACTTATTGACCTTAAAACAAAAACTGACAAAAATACAATCATACTTAAAGAACTCAATACACTGCTGAGGGCTTTAGATCGGTCATCCAAACAGAGAATCAACAAAAATATATTGGCCTTAAACAAAACACTAGAGCACCTGGATATGATAGACATCTACAGGACATTTCATCCCAAAGTGACAGAGTATACATTTTTCTCCAGTGTACATGGATCATTCTCAAGAATTGACCATATGTTGGGCCACAAAAACATCAGCAAATTCAGAAAAATCAAAGTTGTACCAAGCATATTTTCTGATCATAAAGCCTTGAAACTAGAATTCGACTGCAAAAAAGAGAAAAAAAATCCCCCCAAAATGTGGATACTAAACAACATACTTTTAAAAAATGAATGGGTCAAAAAGAAGTAAGTGCAGAGATAAAAAATATATATACAGACAAATGAAAATGACAATACGACATATCAGAATCTATGGGATGCAGCAAAAGCAGTGAAAAGAGGAAAGTTCATATCACTTCAGGCATATATGAACAACCAAGAGAGAGCCCAAGTGAACCACATAACTTCACACCTTAAGGAACTAGAAAAAGAAGAACAAAGACAACCCAAAACCACCCGATGAAAAAAATATAATAAAAATTAGAGCAGAAATAAATGAAATAGAGAACAAAAAAAACCATAGAAAAAATTAATAGAACAAGAAGCTGGTTCTTTGAAAAGATCAACAAAATTGACAAACCCTGGCAAGATTTACCAAAGAAAAAAGAGAAAAAACTCATATCAACAAAATCCAAAATGAAAGAGGAGAAATTACCACGGACATCGTAGATATACAAAGAATTGTGGTAGAATACTATGAAAAACTTTATGCCACTAAATTCAACAACCTAGAAGAAATGGATAAATTCCTAGAACAATACAACCTTCCTAGACTGAGTCAAGAAGAAGCAGAAAGCCTAAACGGACCTATAAATAGAGAAGAAATGGAAAAAACCATTGAAAACCTCCCCAAAAATAAAAGTCCAGTCCCAGGCGGCTATACCAGCGAATTTTATCAAACATTCCTAGAAGACTTGGTTCCTATTCTACTCAAAGTCTTCCAAAAAATTGAAGAGGAAGCAATACTTCCAAACACATTTTATGAGGCCAACATAACCCTCATACCAAAACCAGGCAAGGATGGCACAAAAAAAGAAAACTACAGACCAATATCTCTAATGAATATAGAAGCTAAAATACTAAACAAAATACTAGCAAATCGAATACAACAACATATTAAAAAAATAGCACATCATGATCAAGTGGCATTCATCCCAGAATCTCAAGGATGGTTCAACATACGTAAAACGGTTAATGTAATACACCATATCAACAAAACAAAGAACAAAAACCTCATAATCTTATCAATAGACGCAGAAAAGGCTTTTGAAATAATACAGCACATTTTTATGTTTTAGAGTCTCAACAAAATGGGTATAGAAGGAAAATATCTCAACATGATAAAGGCCATATATGATAAACCATCAGCTAACATCATATTAAATGGCAGTAAACTGAAGTCTTTCCCCCTTAAATCAGGAACAAGACAAGGTTGTCCACTCTCTCCACCCTTATTTAATGTGGTACTAGAGGTTCTAGCCAGAACAATCAGACAAGACAAAGAAATAAAAGGCATCCATATCAGAATAGAAGAAGTAAAGGTAGCACTTTTTGCAGATGATATGATCCTATACATCGAAAACCCCAAAGAATCCACAAAAAGACTACTATAATAGAGACAATAAGCCAATACAGTAAGGTCGCAGGATACAAAATTAACATACAGAAGTCCATAGCCTTTCTAGATGCCAACAATGAAACATTTGAGAACGAACTCAAAAAAAATAATCCCCTTCACGATTGCAATGAAAAAAATAAAATACCTAGGAATAAACATAACAAAGAATGTAAAGGACTTATATAATGAAAACTACAAACGATTGTTAAGGGAAATCAAAAAAGATATAATAAGATGGAAGAATATTCCTTGTTCTTGGTTAGGAAGAATAAATATAATCAAGATGGTCATATTACCCAAAGCAATATACAAATTTAATGCAATTCCCATCAAAATTCCAATGACATTTTTTAAAGAAATGGAGCAAAAAATCATCAGATTTATATGGAATTATAAAAAGCTCCGAATAGCCAAAGCAATCCTAAAGAAAAAGAATGAAGCTGGGGGCATTACAATACCTGACTTCAAACTATATTATAGGGCCAAGAAAATCAAAACAGCATGGTATTGGCCCTGGCTGGTTGGCTCAGCGGTAGAGCGTCGGCCTGGCGTGCAGGGAACCCGGGTTCGATTCCCGGCCAGGGCACATAGGAGAAGTGCCCATTTGTTTCTCCACCCCCCCATCTTCCTTTCTGTCTCTCCCGCCCCGCAGCCAAGGCTTCATTGGAGCAAAGATGGACCGGGCGCTGGGGATGGCCCCTTGGCCTCTGCCCCAGGCGCTAGAGTGGCTCTGGTCGCTGCAGAGTGACGCCCCGGAGGGGCAGAGCATCGCCCCGTGGTGGGCAGAGCGTCGCCCCTGGTGGGCGTGCCGGGTGGATCCCGGTCGGGCGCATGAGGGAGTCTGCCTGACTGTCTCTCCCCGTTTCAAGCTTCAGAAAAAAAAAAAACAAAATAAAAAAAGAAAAACAAAAAAAAACACAGCATGGTATTGGCAGAAAAATAGACACTCAGACCAATGGAATAGAATAGAAAGCCCAGAAATAAAACCACATATATATAGTCAAATAATTTTTGATAAAGGAGCCAACAACAAACAATGGAGAAAAGAAAACCTCTTTAACAAATGATGCTAGGAAAACTGGAAAGCCACATGAAAATGAATGAAACTGGACTACAGTTTGTCCCCTTGTACTAAAATTAACTCAAAATAGATAAAAAATCTAAACATAAGACCTGAAACAATAAAGTACATAGAAGAAGACATAGGTACTAAACTCATGGACCTGGGTTCTAAAGAGCATTTTATGAATTTAACTCCAAAGACAAGAGAAGTGAAGGCAAAAATTAATGAATGGGACTACATCAGACTACGAAGTTTTTGCTCAACAAGAGAAACTGATAACAAAATAAACAGACAGCCAAATAAAAGGGAGATGATATTCTCAAACAACTGCTCAGATAAGGGCATAATATCCAAAATATAGAAAGAACTCATAAAACTCAACAACAAACAAACAATCCAATAAAAAATGGGAAGAGGACATGAACAGACACTTCTCCCAGAAAGAAATACAAATGGCCAACAGATATATAAAAAGATGCTCATCTTCTTTAGTTATTAGAGAAATGCAAATCAAAACTGCAATGAGATACCACCTCACACCTGTTAGATTAGCTATTATTAACAAGACAGGTAATAGCAAATGTTGGAGAGGCTGTGGAGAAAAAGGAACCCTCATACACTGTTGGTGGGAATGTAAAGTAGTGCAAACATTATGGAAGAAAGTATGGTGGTTCCTCAAAACACTGAAAATAGAACTACCTTATGACCCAGCAATCCCTCTACTAGGTATATACCCCAAAAACTCAGAAACATTGATACGTAAAGACACATGCAGCCCCATGTTCATTGCAGCATTGTCCACAGTGGCCAGGACATGGAAACAACCAAAAAGCCCGTCAATAGACTGGATAAAGAAGATGTGGCACATATACACTATGGAATACTACTCAGCCATAAGAAATGATCACATCAGATCATTTACAGCAAAATGGTGGGATCTTGATAACATGATACGAAGCGAAATAAGTAAATCAGAAAAAACCAGGAACTGCATTATTCCATACATAGGTGGGACATAAAAGTGAAACTGAGAGACATTGATAAGAGTGTGGTGGTTACAGGGGGGGGGGAGGGGGGAAAGGGAAAGGAAAAAGGGGAGGGGGAGGGACACAAAGAAAACTAGATAGAAGTTGACAGAGGACAATCTGACTTTGGATGATGGGTATGCAACGTAATTGAATGACAAGATAACCTGGACTTGTAATCTTTGAATATATGTATCCTGATTTACTAATGTCACCCCATTAAAAAAATAAAATTATTTAAAAAAAAAAGATAAAAGATCGTTCAGACTTAAATATACATAAAATGGAAATAATGTAAGTTATTCTTTCTCTGCAGACCAGTACCAAATGGCCCACGGACCAGTATAAGTTCGCGGCCTGGTGGTTGGGATCACTGCCCTAGGGAATAGAGAGATGTCGGAATGTGAGGTTGAATGTGGTACCCTCTGAAAAGGTCCTCCAAAAAAAAAAGGCACAAACGTGGAAAGCCTTGTGCACAGTGTGCACAGTTCAATTAATGTGAAGTCATGGTGCGTTCTTGTTTCTGAATGCCAAGTATAAGAAATGTAACACAAAGAAACATAGGAAATGCTTGAGTAAGAAATTTTTACTTTTGTTAGGTTATGTATATCTTATTTTAAAATACTGGTTTATTGGAAATATGTAAAATACCCACTCTACAATTCGTGAACTATTTTTGTACATTAGAAAATGGCTATCAAGAAATTCCTTGTAAGTATTAACATATCTTATTATTTCAGTTTAAATAATACTGGTCCTGCTAGGTGTCTTGTATATTGGTGCACTTTGACCTGGTCATATCGAAAGAGAAGATATTGTAGGGATTCAAATAAAGGGAGAGATGGTCAAAGCCACATGCAATCCTAAGGGGCAGACAGGACAAAGCTGACTGAACCTGGCCGTGGTTTCAGTTCTCCTTCTCCGAGGCAGCCTCCTGACCCACTGGGCAGAGGACGAACACAGTCTGATACATACACGTGTTCACCAATTCTCTGTGGGTGCCCGTCTTTCCAAATGTCACAGCAAATCCTCGCACTCACGTGGAGGGCATGCTTTACTTCCCTCTTTCTATCCCCACTAAATGCTCATGAAATACCTTTTGATTGGACAATTTTAATTTACTGGTAAAAGCCAGTCCTGATGGTAAGGAATTTAAGGGCAGAAGAGAGTAGGAGACCATTTCTTCTTTCACACCAGGTGACGTATTTTTTTTTAATTATTTTTATTTTTTATTTTTTTCTGAAGCTGGAAACGGGGAGAGACAGTCAGACAGACTCCTGCATGTGCCCGACTGGGATCCACCTGGCATGCCCACCAGGGGGCGATGCTGCGTATCCACGGCATCGCTCTGTTGCAACCATAGCCACTCTAGCGCCTGAGGCAGAGGCCAAGGAGCCATCCCCAGTGCCCGGGCCATCTTTGCTCCAATGGAGCCTCAGCTGAGAGAGGAGAAGAGAGAGACAGAGAGGAAGGAAAACGGGAGGAGGGAGAAGAAGATGGACATTTCTCCTGTGTTGCCTAGCTGGGAATCGAACACAGGACTT
This sequence comes from Saccopteryx leptura, assembly GCF_036850995.1. Taxonomy (NCBI): domain Eukaryota; kingdom Metazoa; phylum Chordata; class Mammalia; order Chiroptera; family Emballonuridae; genus Saccopteryx; species Saccopteryx leptura. The sequence goes on from NW_027095727.1 coordinate 91,438, forward strand.
CTTCACGCAAGGCCGACGCTATACCACTGAGCCAACCGGCCAGGGCCACGTATTTCAATATTTCCTAATAAACAGAGTAAAGTGAGGGTATTTTTTCTATATAAATAAGTCGATTTCAACATCTTATTAAACAAAAATATTTATGTAAAGTCATCTATGCATAGAGAGATGTTTTGAAAATTATCTCCGAATGGTGGTATATCACTAAGTTTCGTTTATTTGAACTTTCTGCATTGTTTTCTTACAATAAACCTGTAATGATTTACAGAAACAATAAAGGAAACAGGAAATCATTTCATCAATCAACATTTGATAAAGCCTAAATATCTATATATGTATATTACTTCACCTATTAATGTTTGCCAGAAGCAAAGTATACTGTGATGTTACATTTCACAACATATAAACCCACTTAATCAGGATCTTATTTGAAATTGAAGATATTTGTTTTGAAAATTTTAGGTTATAAAAGAGCTGATACTAAAATCTTTTCGAGTCTAGTGACACACATACTTTTACCTTAATCTATAAACTTACATCCAAACTATCAAAAACAAAAAGAAACATGTTTTTCAAAAGTCACAGCCAAGACACCCGTTGCTGCAAAGCCTGAAGTCGGTCTAGGACCTTCCTTTGCCCATACCCAAAGCCACATGGTGAGTTTTCTCAGCAGCTATTTGCTGAGTACCATGTACCAGAAACTGGAATTAGGCACAAGGCTCAGTGCCCACACATATATATTGAGCTTCCCAGGGAGGTGGGAATATAACAGGCGAGTATACAATGACTTGGTTTTTTCTGTGGGAGGGAGAAGCAGAGTTCAGATGGGGCAGATGGTGGCGCCAGGAGGGGCAGCCACCCTGGCAGGGTCCTGGAGCTGAGAGAGCATGCGCTGGGCCCTTCTCCAGGCCCAGGTCTGATCTCAGCGAGGAGCAGCAAGAGTGGAGGCTAGAGTGATGGCCGCAGCCACTAAACCAGGAGCCACCAACCAACTACGGAAGGGTGTTTGGATTTCTCATGAGGACAGTTGTGGAAAAGGGAGAAACAGCGCAGGACAGATGGAAGAAGGCTGTGCGGGACCCAGAGCAGGAAGATGGGGTCCTGAGCAAATACTAGGCAAGAGATGTGAAGACAAGGGGGCAGAACCGAGAGCCGGCATCTTTGTTGGGTGCAGATTGGGAATCCCAGCCCCATGTGCAGATGGAGTCTCAAGTAGGAGGGATGGAGCTGCCAGTCACACACACTGTAAATGCAGCCACTTATAGCAACCCACACTGATGAGCTCAGGAGTCTGAGCACACCGACCGTGGAAAGATGGGCAGGGGAGCAGAGGGAAGTCAGGTAAACTACATTTAGTTTGATTTTCCTAATGTGGAGAGTCAAATCCACATAGATTTTCTTTTATAAATGCTATTACTTAAAAATAGCTAGTAAGTATTAATATTTAACTCTTTATACTTTATTATCATATTCTTTTTATATTACTCTCTTTATCTGCACAATAATTTTCTGCCTCAGGTGGCTACTATGAAGTGAGCAAGGTGTGTTCTGAAGCTGATGGGGACTGTGTGGGACTGATAACCAATTACTGTTTTTGGAGAAAGTCCTTACCTTTCCTTGTATACCCTCCCTATATGTTCAACAGCTTCTCTGTTTTCACAGTCAGTAGTCCATATTGCTATCTTATCACCTTTACTTTAACATTAACAACAGCTCCACATACATCATCATCACTGTAGTCATCAAAAGATTCTCCAGTAAGGCACAGCAGTGTCTCTAGCCAAAAGCTATCGAGGTCACTTCATCTCTGCTGTTTGTTTTTATTTGTTGTGGGTTTTTTTTTGTATTTTTCTGAAGTTGGAAACAGGGACACAGTCAGACAGACTCCCGCATGCGCCTGATTGGGATCCACCAGGCATGCCCACTGGGGTGTGATGCTCTGCCCATGCGGGGCGTTGCTCTGTTGCAACCAGAGCCATTCTAGCATCTGAGGCAGAGGCCATAGATTGGTGTTTCCCAACGTGGGGCCCACGCCCCACAGGGGGGCAATTCCATAGTTAAGGGGGGCAATTTGAAAATAGACTCGACACGACTCTAACTCTTTCGCCCCGGGCCATTTAAATGCAATGCTAGATATCAGTGCCAAATTTAACAAAAAATGCAATTCTTAAATAATTGTGGTAAATAATTATTAAGTATAATTTCATTTGACGAGACCAAAATATCAACTGGGTGATTGGTGTCATCAAGTAAACTTCGTCCTGGGTTCACCGCGGAGCATGCCGTCTGCCGCGGGGAACCCGGACGTTTTATAAACTCACTAAACAACGCAGTTTTTCTCACCTAATTGGCCCATCACAACTTCTGTAGTGTTTCACATCATTCAGTTGGTGTTAATTTGAAATAAGTGTCAGTCTAAACTGTTGTAAAAGCTCGTTGATTTAATAAATATACATATGTATATTGTATAGATATAATTGGTAAGTATTTGATTTTATTTTTATCAATATTAAACTCTTTATTAAGTACTTCTTGCATTGGGGTTAGAAAGCACTAATATTTTATAAATATTATTGGGGCTATATTAGTGCATGCACGACAATTTTAATTTTAGAAGCATAACTTTCCAGAAAATTTTGTCAAGTGGAAAAAATATAGATACCTTTTGATTTGCACTGGTAGTGTAGTAAATGTGTTATATACATTTAAATAAAAATGAATTTTTAGTATACGTTTACTCTATGTCACATTGAATATATTTTAACACATATTTTAATATTAGTTTTTAATTGATCTTATTTTTATTATAGCCCATAGTAAAATGAGTGGTGCAAGCAAGGAAAAAACTCGTCAATATTCGGTGGAATATTTAAAATTTGGGTTCATACCCGCTGTTCACAATGAGCGGATTCCTTTTTGTCTTTTATGCCAGCAATGCTTGACCAAGGAATCAATGAAACGAGGTCATCTTGAGGCACATTTGAAGGCGAAACATAATGCTCATATTAATTCAGATTTGAGTTACTTTAAAACTTTAAAGAAAAATTTTGAAAAAAGAACAACATTAAAGTCTCTATTTACTGCTCATACTTCAATTGATAATCGTGTTCTTGAGGCTAGTTATCAAATTTCTTTATTCATCGCTAAAACTGGAGAAAATCACACTATAGGAGAGAATTTAATAAAACCGTCAATATCAGCATTTCTTAAAACGGTTCTTGAAAAAGATGACAAAGATGTGAAAGCTATGCCACTCAGTAACAATTCTGTTAGCAGAAGAATAGACAAAATGAGTGAGGATATTGAAAAACAACTTATTGAAAAGCTGAAAACAAGAAAATTCTCCTTGCAAATGGATGAATCAACTTTGAGAGACAGCGAGGCAGTATTGATAACTTACATAAGATATGTTGATAAAGGACATTTTGCTGAAGAAATGTTGTTCTGTAAAAGATTAGAAAGCACCACTACCTCCAAAGATATATATAATAAGCTAAAAAACTACTTAGATGTCAACGATATACCAATGAAAAATATAACATCTTGTGCTGCAGATGGTGCTCCCAATATGATGGGCAAGAAAAATAGCTGCTTAAAATTGATGAAAGATGCGAATCCAGAAATGATTCTTGTGCATTGTGTTATTCATAGGGAAAACTTGGTAGCTAAAAATATCTCGCCTGTTCTGAATGAAGTATTACATACAGTAATGAAGTGTGTTAATGCTATTAAAGCTAGTGCCAAATGTGAGCATCTATTCAAGTTATTTTGTGAAGAACAAAATGAAGACCATGTAAGACTTACTTCATACTGAAGTAAGATGGCTATCTAAAGGAAACTGTTTGAAAAGATTTATGGAACTGTTTGGTACTCTTAGTGATTTTTTAAGCGACAAACCTGAAATGAAGTATCTGTTAACAATAGATGGTAAAGCATTTGTGAGTTATTTAGCTGATATCTTTGAAAAACTAAATATATTAAATAAACAACTTCAAGGAACAAATAAAACTCTTGTCGATGCAAAAGCAAAGATATTTGGTTTCATTACCAATATTGAGTTATGTCAGAAACATATTAACAACAAAAACTTTAAACAGTTTCATTGGCTCCAAAAATGTGAAGTAACTGATACTGCTTTACTTGTTATTGTCAATCATTTGAATATTCTATCGGCTGATTTAAAAGAAAGATTTTCTAATTTAAAACAAATTGATTTCCCAACATGGATGATGCAGCCAATGTTAGTGGATTTGTCTGATATATCAAATATGCAGTATCAAGAAGAACTCGCAGAATTGCAAAATGATGAGTCAGTTAAAGCTTTATTTAATATCAAAGGAGCGATGGCATGGCTTTGTGAGGAAACAGAAATCAAATACCCAAATTCAACCAAATGTGCAAGAAAATTATTGCTACCATTTCCATCTTCATTTTTAGCTGAATGTGGATTTAGTGCTGTAAATGATTTACTGGTAAAAAAAAGAAATCGGCTGGATATAACACAACGTGGAGACTTGAGACTAAAGCTAACCAAATTGGAACCTAATATAAAATCTCTGTGCAGCAAGCATCAAGCACAAGGATCACACTAAATTAAAATAATAAATTAATATAGAAAAATCTGTATTAAAATTATTTGGAATTTAAATTTCTGTTTTTCATTATATGTATTGAAATTTTACTTACTGTGTTTTGTTAACAATTTCATAGTGATTTCTTCCTAGAACCTATCATTTATGTTTATTAAGTGAACAAATCAACTTTTTAATGTTAAAAATTATGTATGTTACATAGGGGGGGACATAAAAATTTTAGAAAGCTTAAGGTGGGGCATGGCACAAAAAAGGTTGGGAAACACTGCCATAGAGCCAATCTCAGCGCCTGGGCCAACATTGCTCCAATGGAGCCTTGGCTGCGGGAGAATAAGAGACAGACAGACAGGAAGGAGAGGGGGAGGGGTGGAGAAGCAGATGGGCGCTTCTTCTGTGTGCCCTGGCCGGGAATCAAACCCGGGAACCCTGCATGCCAGGCCGACGCACTACCACTGAACAAACCGGCCAGGTACTGTAATTGGAATTCTAAAATCAAACTTTGCATCTCAGTTCCAAGTTCCCTCTCCAGTAATTAGGCCGATCATTTTAAATCATTAACTTAGTTATCATGTTCTTGGTAATCATCCCATGTATATCAACATCACATTGTGCACTTTAAATATAAACAATTATATGTATTTATCAATTATTCTTCAATAAAGTTGAACAAAATAGAAAGAGCATCGCCCCGAAAGAACAAGGTTGCAGATTCGATCCACGGTCAGGGCACACATGGGAAGCAGGCGATGAGTACACGACTCAGTGGAACAATAACTGAATGCCTCCCTTCTCCCTCCCCTCTCACTTCACTACCTCTCTCTGTATCTCTGAAAATAAAAAGAAATGAAGTCTTGGCCAGATAGCACGGTTGGAGCCTTGTCCTGGAACGTGGAGGTTGCCTGGTCAATTCCCTGGTCAGGGCACATACAAGAGCAGCTCCATGTTCCTGTCTCTGTCTCCTTGCCTCTCTCTCTCTCAAAAATAAATAAATAAAAATAAAAACAGTAGGAAGAATCAGTGAACTTGAAAGCTGGTTCTTTGAAAAAATGAACATTGACAACCCTTTAGGAAGATTAAGAAAAAAGGAGAGATACAAATAATATCAGAAATGAATGTGGGGTCTAGCCTGTGGTGGTGCAGTGGATAACGCATTGACTTGGAATGCTAAGGTTGCTGGTTCGAAAACCGGGGCTTTCCCAGTAAATGCACGTAGACAAGCAATCAATGAACAACTAAAGTGAAGCAACTATGAGTTAATACCTCTTGCTCCACCTTCCTCCTCTCTATATAAAATCAATACATAAAATCTTCAAAAAGAAACAGAAAAGAAATGAAAGTGAGGACATTATTATTGACCTTACAGAAACAAAAAGGAATATAAGGGAATATCGTGAACAGTTGCATGCTATTCAACAACTTAGATAACCTAGATAAAATGGACAAATTCTACATAGAGAAAGATGAACTAAAGAAATTGATTTAAGAAAGAATACAAAATCTGAATAGATCCATAGCAAGAGATAAAATAATAGGAAAAAAGTGTGATATGGACGTCCGGCACTCTGACACATAGGGATGGACCCGGTGGCACTCTGGACCCCCCAAAGCACATGGGTGGGATGATAGTAAGGAGTCAGCTTTGCCCTGCAGGAAATAAGCTGCAGTCCTCAGCCCTTTTCCCATGTCTGTCTTCTGCTGCTGCTTTTTTTTTAGGAATGAAATGTCATGGAGTGACATTGATGCATAAGAACCCCTGTCTTTTATGTAAAGAAAAACTTCTAAAGTTTTATGAATATACTTGTGGGACTGGATATTGGGAGAAACTAAGGTGCTCTTTCCAATTTTGGGGCTGGCCAGGAATGAGCAGACACCTAAGTCTGAGATATTCAAATTAGACACAGGAGAAAAACAACAGGATGAGTTCTTGGCACTCCCTATAGAAGTACATTGAAGAAAAATTTTAAAATGAGGCTTGGGATCCACTCCAGCAAGGAAAGATTTACCTTCAAGCCCCCAAGTGTAGGAAGCGGGGATCCTGGTTCCAGTTAAGGAAGTCCCTGTTACTAGGTCGAGCCAGAGAGAGTCACACCATCCACTGAAGAGGCCAGATTCAGATGAGTGTTTGCATGCTAGTATCCTAGCTGCATAGAACTCAGAATGCCGTGACCTCTAGGTATATTGTTCCATAGGACAGAAGCCTTTGGAACACTGAGCACGGGAGACTCATGGGTCACCGGGAAACCAACCACAGCAAGTACAATTTAGCGGAGCCAGTGGTTGCAGGAAGAAGGAAAAGGAAAATGAACCAGGAAGAATTTAGGAGACGCAGTCACAGGTGATTGGATTTGAATGGGAGAGAGAGGGAATCAGGGCTGACATCAGAGAGGATCCCTGGACACGGTAGGTGCCACCCGCTGAGACAGAGTGTAAGAAACAGTGCTTCAATACTGGAGCTCACACCAGGGACACAGCTCAGCAGGGTGAGCCTCATTTTACATGAGTTCTCTCTCCAGAATTTACCAAGGGCTCTCAAGGTTTCATTTAACTTTTTAAACTGCAAACCCTTGCAACGGAAGCTTTAGGATTTTCCCCATAATAAACACACTCCACTGACTTAGATTCAGTACATTCACTAGACCCAAAGACTGTGGGATCAGGCAGGAATTATGCTCACCTGGCAACCTTGAAGTGAGCTCCTGGTTTAAATAGTCACACATTTGCTGTACAATGTTGCTTTGTCTGGGGAGGATAAAATGAAACAGAACACTAATGACAAAACAACGTAACTCTGTAGTATGTTGCTCTGTCCCCTAGGGCAGTGGTCCCCAGCCTTTTATGGACCACGGACAGTTTAAATCTCAGAAAATATTTTCACAGGCGTTTAGGGTGGGACGGATAAATATATTATGTTACTGAGACAAGCGTCAAGAGTGAGTCTTAGCCGGATGTAACAAAGGGAATCTGGTCATTTAAAAGAAAAATAAAACCTCGTTCAGACTTAAATATACATAAAATGGAAATAATGTAAGTTATTCTTTCTCTGCAGACTCGTACCAAATGGCCCTCGGATCAGTACAGGTCCGCGGCCCGCTGGTTGGGGACCACTGCCCTAGGGAATAGAGAGATGTGGGAATGTGAGGTTGAATGTGCTACCATATGACCAGGTCCACCAAACAAAATGGCACAAACATGGAAAGCCCTGTGCATAGGGTGCACACTTCAATTAATGTGAAGTCACGGTGCGTTCTTGTTTCTGAATGCCAAGTATAAGAAATGTAACACAGAGAAACACAGCAAATGCTTGAGTAAGAAATTTTAACTTTTGTTAGGTTATGTATACCTTATTTTAAAATACTGGTTTATTGAAAATATGTAAAATACCCACTCTAAAATTTGTGAACTATTTTCGTGCATTAGAAAATGGATATCAAGAAATTCCTTGTAAGTATTAACATATTTTATAATTTCAGTTCAAATAATACTGGTCCTGCTAGTTGTCTTGCATTTTGGTGCACTTTGACCAGGTCGTATCCAAAGAGAAGACACTGTAGGTATTCGAATAAAGAGAGAGATGGTCAAAGCCACATGCAAACCTGAGGGGCAGACAGGAAAAAATGCCTGAACCTGGCCGTGGTTCCAGTTCTCCTTCTCCGAGGGGAGACTCCTGATCCACTGGGCAGAGGACGAACACAGTCTGATACCTACACGTGTTCACCAATTCTCTGTGGGTGCCCGTCTTTCTAAAGGTCACAGCAAATCCTCGCTGTCGCGTGGAGGGCATGCTTTACTTCCCTCTTTCTATCTCCACTAAATGCTCATGAAATACCTTTTGATTGGACAATTTCAATTTACTGGTAAATGCTGGTCCTGACGGTAAGGAATTTAAGGGCAGAACAGAGTAGGAGACCATTTCTTCTTTCACACCATTTGATGTATTTCTTTTTTTTTTTTTTAATTTTTTTTTTTGAAGCTGGAAACGGGGAGAGACTGTCAGACAGACTCTCGCAGGCGCCCGACCTGGATCCAACCGGCTCGCTCACCAGGGGGCAATGCTCTGCCAACCAAGGGGTGATGCTCTGCCCATCCGGGGCGTCGCCCTGTTGCGACCAGAGCCACTCTAGCGCCTAGGTCAGAGGCCAAGGAGCCATCCCAGTGCCCGGGTGTTCTTTGCTCTAATGGAGCCTTAGCTGCAAGAGGGAAATAGAGAGACAAAGAAGAAGAAGAGGGGGAGGGGTAGAGAAGCGATGGGCATTTCTCCTGTGTTACCTGGCGGGAAATCGAACCCGGGACTTCTGCACGCAAGGCCGACGCTCTACCACTGAGCCAACCAACCAGGGCCACGTATTTCTTAATATACAGAGTAAACTGAGGGTATTTTTTTTCTATATAAATAAATCGATTTCAACATCTTATTAAACAAAAATATTTATGTAAAGTCGTCTATGCATAGAGAGATGTTTTGAAAATTATCTCTGAATGGCGGTATATCACTAAGTTTTGTTTATTTGAATTTTCTGCATTGTTTTCTTACAATAAACCTGTAATGATTTACAGGAACAATAAAGGAAACAGTAAATCATTTGATCAATTAACATTGGATAAAGCCTAAATATCTATATATGTATATTACTTCAACTATTAATGTGTGCCAGAAGCAAAATATACTGTGATGTTACATTTTACAACATATAAACCCACTTAATCAGGATCTTATTAGAAATTAAAGATATTAAAAAAAAAAAAAGAAATTGAACATATTTGTTTTGAAAATTTTAGGTTATAAAAGAGTTGATACTCAAAACTTTTCAAGTCTAATGACACACGTACTTTTACCTTAATCTATAAACTTACATCAAAACTATCAAAAACAAAAAGGAACATGTTTTTCAAACTTCACAGCCACGATACCCCATGCTGCAAAGCCTGCAGTCAGTCTAGGACCTACTTTTGCCCATACCCAAAGCCACACGGTGAGTTTTCTCAGCAGCTATTTGCTGAGTACCATGTACCAGAAATTGCAATTAGGCACAAGGCTCAGTGCCCACACATATATATTAAGCTACCCAGGGAGGTGGGATATAACAGGCTAGTATACAATGACCTGGTTATTTCTGTGGGAGGGAGAAGAAGAGTTCAATTGGGGCAGGTGGTGGCGCCAGGAGGGGCAGCCACACTTGCAGGGTCCTGGAGATGAGAGAGCATGCCCTAGTTCCTTTTCCAGGCCCAGGTCTGATCTTATTGAGGAGCAGCAAGAGTGGAGGCTGGATTGATGGCCACAGCCACTAAACCAGGAGCCACGGGCCAACTGCTAAAGGGTGTTTGGATTTCTCATGTGGAGAGTTGTGGAAAGGATGAACCAGTGCAGGACAGATGGAAGAAGGCTGTGCGGGACCCAGGGCGGGAACATGGGGTCCTGAGCAAGGACAAGGCCAAGGGGTGGCAAGACAAGTTGGCGGGACAGAGAGCCGGCATCCTTGTTGGGTACAGAGTGGGATTCCCAGCCCCACGTGCAGCTGAAGGCTTAAGAGGGAGGGCTGGAGCGCTCAGTGACACACACTGTAAATGCAGCCACTTATAGCAACCCACACTGATGAGCTCAGGAGTCTGAGCACACCGACCGTGGAAAGATGGACAGGGGAGCAGAGGGAAGTCAGGTAAACTACATTTAGTTTGATTTTCTTAATGTGGAGAGTCAAATCCACATAGATTTTCTTTTATAAATGCTTATTACTTAAAAATAGCTAGTAAGTATCAATATGTAACTCTTTATACTTTATTATCATATTCTTTTGATATTACTCTATTTATCCACACAATAATTTTCTGCCTCAGGTGGCTACTATGAAGTGAGCAAGGTGTGTTCTGAAGCTGATGGGGACTGTGTGGGACTGATAACCAATCACTGTCTTTGGAGGAAGTCCTAATCTTTCCTTGTATACCCTCCCTATATGTTCAACAGCTTCTCTGTTTTCACAGTCAGTAGTCCATATTGCTATCTTATCACCCTTAGCTTTAACATTAACAACAGCTCCACATACATCATCATCACTGTAGTCATCAAAAGACGCTCCAGTAAGACACAGCAGTGTCTCTAGCCAAAAGCTATCGAAGTCACTGCATCTCTGCTGTTTGTTTTTATTTGTTGTTGGGTTTCTGTGTGGGTTTTTTTTTGTATTTTTCTGAAGTTGGAAACAGGGAGGCAGTCAGACAGACTCCCGCATGTGCCCGACTGGGATCTACCATGCATCTCCACCAGTGGGCGATGCTCTGCCCATCTGGGGCGGTGCTCTGTTGCAACCAGAGCCATTCTAGCGCCTGAGGCAGAGGCCATAGACCCATCCTCAGCATCCGGGCCAACATTGCTCCAATGGAGCCTTGACTGCGGGAGGGGAAGAGACAGACAGGCAGGAAGGGGAGGGGGAGGGGTGGAGAAACAGATGGGTGCTTCTCCTATGTGCCCTGGCTGGGGATCAAACCCAGGACTCCTCCATTCCAGGCTGACCCTCTAACACTAAGCTAACCGGCCAGGTCCTGTAATTGGAATTCTAAAATCAAACTTTGCCTCTAAATTCCAAGTTCCCTCTCCAGTAATTAGGCAGCTCATTTTAAATCAGTAACTTCGTTATCTTGTCCTTGGTAGTCATTCCATGTATATCAACATCACATTGTGCACTTTAAATATAAACAATTATATGTATTTATCAATTATTCTTCAATAAAGTTGAACAAAATAGAAAGAGCATCGCCCCGAAATGACAAGGTAGCAGGTTCTATCCACGGTCAGGGCACACACGGGAAGCAGGCGATGAGTACATGACCGAGTGGAACAATAAATGAATGCCTCCAGTCTCCCTCCCCTCTCTCTTCACTACCTCTCTCTGTATCTATGAAAATAAAAAGAAATAAAGTCTTGGCCAGATAGCTCGGTTGGAGCCTTGTCCTGGAGCGTGGAGGTTGCCTGGTCAATTTTCTGGTCAGCGCACATACAAGAGCAGCTCCATGTTCCTGTTTCTGTCTCCTTGTCTCTCCCTCTCTCTCTCTCTCAAAAATAAATAAATTAAAATAAAAACAATAGGAAGAATCAGTGAACCTGAAAGCTGGTTCTTTGAAAAAAGGAAAATTGAGAAACCTTTAGCAAGATTAAGGAAAAAAGAGAGATACAAATAATATCAGAAATGGAAGTGGGCCTAGCCTGTGGTGGTGCAATGGATAACACATTGACTTGAAATGCTAAGGTCACTGGCTCGAAACCCGGGGCTTGCCCAGTAAAGCCACGTAGACAATCAAGCAATGAACAACTAAAGTGAAGCAACTATGAGTTAATACTTCTTGCTCCACCTTTCTCCTCTCTATATAAAATCAATACATAAAATCTTAAGAAAAGAGATGACGTCAGATTACTGGCACGATAGGAAGTGATACCAATAAATTTCACCCAATACTCAACATGATCTTCAACCAGAAACAGAATAATCTGTCCTTAGAGCCGCCAGATGTTCCGCAATACACCCGAAGGTATGGTCAAGAGAAAATTTTGCTAAATATAAAATCAAACCCCAAAGAATATAGGGAGTAAGAAATACTCTGCCGCCCTGGCCGGCTGCCTCAGTGGTAGAGTGTCGGCCTGGCGTGCAGAGGTCCCGGGTTCGATTCCCGGCCAGGGCACGCAGGAGAAGCACCCATCTGCTTCTCCACCCCCCCCTCTCCTTCCTCTCTGTCTATCTCTTCCCCTCCCACAGCCGAGGCTTCATTGGAGCAAAGATGGCCCGGGTGCTGGAGATGTCTCCTTGGCCACTGCTCCAGGCGCTAGAGTGGCTCTGGTTGCAACAGAGCAATGCCCTGGATGGGCAGAGCATCACCCCCTGGTGGGCAGAGTGTCACCCCCTGGTGGGTGTGCCAGGTAGATCCCGGTCGGGCGCATGTGGGAGTCTGTCTGACTGTCTCTCCCCGTTTCCAGCTTCAGAATAATAATAATAAAAAAGAAATACTCTGCCTTCTTCACTAACCTAAATAGGGCTTCATTCACTGGGAACTGAGAATATAGAAACTAAGGCAGGCAAAGGGGGCGAATAGATCCAGGCTGCGGCACAAACGGCCAAACCAGGCTGTGGCACGGAGATCCAAGCCAAGGAAATACTGTGCTTGGGGCAACGTAGGCAATACAAGGTAAGACTCGTGCCAAACCCAGATAAAGAAAGATAAGCGGGACAGCCATTTGCCCCGATCTCCTGGTCGGTGAGTGCAGATAGTGGATGAGAGATTCCTCCAAAGGCCCCGGGAGTGGGTGCCCATGTTATCCCACAGAGAGGCAGATACAGAGGCCTTTGTGTGGGCCGAAAGCGGAATCTCAGGACTGCCCCAGCATCCTGGAAAAGCCACGCATGTAGAAAGAACGAGAGCTAATTCCAACACTGGAACTTCTCTGTGCGGGCGGAGGGCTTTCTCAGAGTAAGTGATGGCCGGCCTGATATCCTGGTAGGTGCACGCAGATAGTGGGCGAGAGATCCCTCCGATCGGCTTGGGAGTGGGTGCCTGTGTTATCCCACAGAGAGGCAGACTCAGAGGCCTTTGTGTGGACTGAAAGCAGAATCTAGGGACTGCCCCAAGCACCCTGAAAAAGCCGCGCACTGGGAGGGAGCGAAAGCTAATTCCAATGCTGGATCTTTTCCGTGCGCACGTGGGTTTCACTTGGAGTGTGAGACTGCCAGCCTGATATCCTGGTCGGCGCACACGGAGAGTGGGCAGGAGATTCCTCCAAGCGCTTCAGGAGTGGGCGCTTGTTTTACTCCACAGAGAGGCAAAGTCAGGGGCCTTTGTGTGGGCCGAAAGTGGAATCTCGGGCTGCCCCAGTGCCCTGAAAAAGCCGCGCACGGGGAGGGAGTGAGAGCCAATTCCAACGCTGCAATTTTTCTGTGTGGGCAGGGGTTTTACTCAGAGTGTGAGACGGCCGGCCTGATATCCTGGTCTGCACGCAGATAGTGAGCGAGCGATTTCTCCAAGCACCCCGAGAGTGGACCCTGCCCATGTTACCGGACAGAGTGACAGAGCCAGAGGTCTTTGTGAGGGCGGAAGCCCCACCTGATTATGCTAGCAGCTATGACTGGTTGAGCCTTACCCAGAGCCCTGTGCTGAGTGGGAATAGAGTGAGGAGTTGCCAGCTCTCTGAGCCTCTTACTATCTAGGCAGAGGCAGCAGCAACCACATAGCTGGATTATCAGGCTACTAATTGAGGAAGGAAAGACTAGGAGAGAGGCTCCGGGAATACAGTCTCTCTTACTGTCGGAGCCTATAAATGCTAATGAGCCTCGACTGCCAACAAGACTGAAGCCCAATACATGACATCGCCATAGAGACTTATCAACTTCAAACATCTACCTGAGCTTGCCACAGGGGCAGAACTCGGGATGAAGAGTCACCAACCAGGAAGAGGGAGAGAAAAGAAAAAGCAAGAAGATAACCTCTCAAAATCAAGAATAATTCACAGACTTTATAACCTATCCCATTTTATTATATTTGTTCATTTGTTTCTCTTATCTTCATGTCCTGATTTTTTTTTCTCTTCCAATTTGGTCGTTTAATTCTATGCTGGCCTTACTCTCATCTCTCCTTGAACTATACTACCCATAAGTGTTACATCTCCCATTATCTTTTCTTTCCTCTTCCTTTCTCTCTATGAGGGTTGCACTCCAAAACCATTAACTCTCTCTCTCTCTCCTTTTTTTTCTTTTTTCTTCTTTTAGTGGTTCCCTCTTTTTTTTTCCCCCTCTCTTTCTTTTCTCCCTCTATATTAGTATCTTCCTTTCTGCTTTACGTCTCCTCTCATTCAAACCTCAGTAATGTACAATATCTTATCTGGGACTCAAACTTATGTTTGTGGCATTTTGGGGGGGGGGTTGATTTCACTTTTTTACATCACTAGCAGTGCTCCCAACCCTGGCTCGCCATTTTATCTAGCTCTTGTTCCACTAAATACAATAGTAATTTTTTAATTCCCCCCCATTTTCTTATTTCCCTCTTATTCCTCTCATCATACCTCTTAGCCAACCAACACCTAAAAGCAAATCATTTTATTCTTGACTCAAATTTTTTCCTTACTTGCATTTTGTGGGTCCATACCCCCCTCTTGTGCCACTTTATTACTTCTCCCCAACTCAGGCCCTCTATTAGAGGCATTGTTTGTTCTATTTAGTACAATATAATTCACAGTTCACCACAAGATTTTCTCAAGAAATAGGGGAGAGGAAAGGAGAGAAAAAAAGGAGGGGGGAAATAATATTTTTTATTTAAAAAAAAATTTTTTTAAAAAAAAACTTTCTTCTACTTTTTATTTTTATTTTTAAACTTTTTATTCTTTATTAAACCTCATTAATACTATCAACAAAACCACCCTCAGATGCCATTAAGGAAGAGAAAATCGAATATCATGGATAGAAAAGAAATAGAGGTAACACAGATAGATGAGAAAAAACGTATAGAGAAAAAACTTAATATTTTGGAAACCTTGGATTTAAATGACAGAGAATTTAAAATAGAAATCCTAAAATTCTCAGAGATATACAGGAAAACACAGAAAGGCAATTTAGAGAGCTCAGAAAACAACTCAATGAACACAAAGAATATATTTCCAAGGAAATTGAAACTATAAAAACAAATCAAATAGAGATGAAAAACTCAATTCACGAGCTGAAATACGAGATAATAAGCTTAGCTAATAGAACAGGCCAGATAGAAGGTAGCATTAGTGAAATAGAAGACAAGCAACTTGAGGCACAACAGAGAGAAGAAGAAAGAGACTCAAAAAATTTAAAAAATGAGATAGCTGTAAAGGAATTATCTGACTCCTTCAAAAAGAATAACATAAGAACAATAGGTATATAAGAGGGAGAAGAGAGAGAAAATGGAATGCAGAACATACTCAAACAAATAATAGATGAGAACTTCCCAAACCTGTGGAAAGAACTAAAGCCTCAAATTCAAGAAGCAAACAAAACTCTGAGTTTTTATAATCCCAACAAACCTACTCCAAGGCACATCATAATAAAATTGGCACAAACCAACGGCAAGGAAAAAATTCTCAAGGCAGCCAGGGAAAAGAAGAATACAACATATAAAGGAAGGCCCATTAGAGTATCATCAGATTTCTCAACCGAAACTCTACAAGCTAAAAGAGAGTGGACCTCAATATTTAAAGTCCTGAAAGAGAGGAACTTTCAGCCACGAATACTATAACCATCAAAGCTATACTTCAAATACAAAGGACAAATAAAAACATTCACAGATACAAAAAAGATGAGGGAATTTATCATCAAAAAACCCCCACTCCAAGAGTTACTAAAGGGAGTTCTCCAATCAGATACAAAGAACAAAAACAAAAACAAAACCAAAGCCACAAGTAAAAGCTCCACGAAGAACACAATAAAACCAAATTTAAACTGTGACAACAAAAAAAAAAAAAAGAGGGGGGAGAGGATGGAGATTAACAGTAACAAACGACGATGGAGTTCAAAACTACTCACAAGATAGTGCACGACAATAAATAGGGTAGGAACCCTTATCATTACTTAAAGGTAACCAGCATTGAAAAAACCACCACAGAAGCACATGATTTAAAAAAGATAGCAACAGAGGAAATATATATGGAATACAACCAAATAAAAACAGAAGATAGAAAAATGAAAGAGAAGGTTCAAACAAGACACAAAACTAACAGAAAACAACCTATAAATGGCAATAGGGAACTCACAAGTGTCAATAATTACACTAAATGTAAACGGATTAAACTCACCAATAAAAAGGCATAGAGTAGCAGAATGGATTAAAAAAAATTCAACTGTATGCTGCCTACAAGAAACTCATCTAAGCAACAAGGATACAAACAAATTCAAAGTGAAAGGCTGGAAAACAATACTCCAAGGAAATAACATCCAAAAAAAAGTAGGTGCAGCAATACTCATATCTGATAATGCTGACTACAAGACAGCAAAAATACTCAGAGACAAAAATGGCGATTTCATAATGATTAAGGGGACACTGAATCAAGAAGACATAACAATTCTTAATATATATATGCACCAAACCAAGGAGCACCATAATATATAAGACAGTTACTTATTGACCATAAAACAAAAACTGACAAATATACAATCATACTTAAAGACCTCAATACACCACTGACGGCTGTAGATTGTCATCCAAAAGAGAATCAACAAAGATATATTGGCCTTAAACATAACAGTAGAGTACCTGGATATGATAGACATCTACAGGACATTTCATCCCAAAGTGACAGAGTATACATTTTTCTCCAGTGTACATGAATCATTCTCAAGAATTGACCATATATTGGGCCACAAAAACAACATCAGTAAATTCAGAAAAATCAAAGTTGTACCAAGCTTATTTTCTGATCATAAAGCCTTGAAACTAGAATTCAACTGCAAAAAAGGGAAAAAATACCACAAAAATGTGGATACTAAACAATATACTTTTAAAAAATGAATGGGTCAAAGAAGAAATAAGTGCAGAGATCAAAAGATATATACAGACAAATGAAAATGACAATACAACATATCAGAATCTATGCGATGCAGCAAAAGCAGTGATAAGAAGGAAGTTCATATCACTTCAAGCATATTGAACAACCAAGAGAGAGCCCAAGTGAACCACATAACTTCACACCTTAAGGAACTAGAAAAAGAAGAACAAAGACAACCCGAAACCAACCGAAGAAAAAAATATAATAAAAATCAGAGCAGAAATAAATGAAATAGAGAACAGAAAAACTATAGACAAAATTAATAGAACAAGGAGCTGGTTCTTTGAAAAGATCAACAAAATTGACAAACCCTAGCAAGACTTACCGTAGAAAAAGATAAAGAACTCATATAAACAAAATCCAAAATGAAAGAGGAGAATTACCATGGACATTGTAGATATACAAAGAATTGTGGTAGAATACTATGAAAAACTTTATGACACTAAATTCAACAACCTAGAAGAAATGGATAAATTCCTAGAACAATACAACCTTCCTAGACTGAGTCAAGAGGAAGCAGAAAGCCTAAACAGACCTATTAGTAGAGAAGAAATAGAAAAAACCATTAAAAACGTTCCCAAAAATAAAAGTCCAGTCCCAGACAGCTATACCAGCAAATTTTATCAAATATTCCAAGAAGACTTGGTTCCTATTCTACTCAAAGTCTTCCAAAAAATTGAAGAAGAAGCAATACTTCCAAACACATTTTATGAGGCCAACATAACCCTCATACCAAAACCAGGCAAGAATGGCACAAAAAAAGAAAACTACAGACC
This sequence comes from Saccopteryx leptura, assembly GCF_036850995.1. NCBI lineage: Eukaryota > Metazoa > Chordata > Mammalia > Chiroptera > Emballonuridae > Saccopteryx > Saccopteryx leptura. Next base: position 109,341 of record NW_027095727.1, read on the forward strand.
AATATGTCTAATGAATACAGATGCTAAAATACTAAACAAAATACTAGCAAATCAAATACAACAACATATTAAAAAAATAATACATCATGATCAAGTGGGATTCATCCCAGAATCTCAAGGATGGTTCAACATACATAAAACAGTTAATGTAATACACCATATCAACAAAACAAAGAACAAAAACCACATAATCTTATCAATAGATGCAGAAAAGGCTTTTGATAAAATACAACACAATTTTATGTTTAAGAGTCTCAACAAAATGGGTATAGAAGGAAAATATCTCAACATGATAAAGGCCATATATGATAAACCATCAGCTAACATCATATTAAATGGCACTAAACTGAAGGCTTTCCCCCTTAAATCAGGAACAAGACAAGGTTGTCTACTCTCTCCACTCTTATTTAATGTGGTACTAGAGGTTCTAGCCAGAGCAATCAGACAAGACAAAAAAATAAAAGGCATCCATATCAGAATAGAAGAAGTAAAGGTATCACTTTTTGCAGATGATATGATCCTATACATCGAAAACCCCAAAGAATCCACAAAAAAGACTACTATTGTAGAAACAATAAGCCAATACAGTAAGGTCGCAGGATACAAAATTAACATACAGAAGTCCATAGCCGAGGAGTGACGTCACGGAAATGGCTCCGTGAGCAGTGCGTCCGACAGATCTCCCTAAAATCTCAACAAATTTATCAACTAGAAACAGAAAAATTTATCCTCGGAGCATTCCGGAGTTCCACACACACTAAAAGCGAAAGGACTGTTATCACTTGAATCTGAGAGAGAGGTCGGAGCTGAGGGTGTGGAAGAAGCTAACTACTGCACAGACGTTCATTCAAGCCGAGGAGGGAGTATGCCTCTGGTGAGTCAACCCACGCGTGCAACTGCCCGCCCACACTCGGGAAGGAACAGCCTGAGTGCTGCGAGCAGCCGCCGGCATGCTGTAAGAAACTCCGCGCGCGCACCCGGTGCCGCGGTCCGGTTGCAGAGCGAGCTCCCAGCATCCCCAGTGGCCCGCACACTGCAAGTGAGAGTCCCCAGCCACCGGCGTGCCCAGAGCACCCCATTCGCTCGCGTGCCCTGAACGTCCCATTCGCCCACACGCCCAGAGCACCCCACTTGCCCACACACCCAGAGTGCCCCATTCTCCCACGTGCCCAGTGCACCCCAGCCGCCAGTGGCAAGGCAAGCGGGAAGGGTGCCAAAGCTATCTTCCCTACTCTGGAGATTCTCTCCGTGGGAGGGGCACCTCACCCAGCCATTCAAGCTAACAATCAAGCGTTGGGGGAGGGGCACGTGGGCAGCTTGAAATACTTTCTGGAGCACAGCTGTGGATCCAATCACTGAAATTAGCTTAACCCACGAAATCTGCGCACCCACGGGGCTCTAATTGATAAGATCTCTCTCAGTTCAGCGATCCAAGACAAGAGGCGTGATATTTTTTAGTGCCTCTCACTAAAAGGGCGGGGGCAACTTCTGATTGACAGAGCCATAATATTCAGGGATATACGCTCACAAGAGGGACTTGGCAGATGTTAAGATCTATACAGCAAGCAGCAACTAGTGCCTCTTCTTCCCAGCCAAAACAGGCTACAAAGTGTGGAAAGCCTGGGTTGAGTGGTCCAACTGAATGCTAGGCGCTGAACAGTCACCTTGACAACAATTGACTCCCAGCCCCGCCTGATTACTCTGGAGGCTCTGAATGCCAGAGCCTTACCCAGAGCCTTGCGCTGAGTTGGGATAGTGTGGGGATTTCCCAGCTCTTTGAGCCTCTTACTCCCCAGGCAGAAGCAGTGGCAGCCTCATAGCTGGATCACCAGGCTGCTAATTCAGGAAGGGGAGACTAGGAGAGAGAATCCAGGAAAGCAAACTCTCTCATTGTTGGACCCTGCAAATGCCAACAAGCCTTGACTACCAATGAGACTAAAGCCAATTATATGACATTGCCATAGAATCCCATCAACTGCAAATCCCTACCTAAGCGTGACACAGGGGCAGAGCCTGGGGTACAGAGTCACTGACCAGGAAGAGAGAGAAAAAAGAAAAAGGAAGAAGTTAACCTCTCAAAACCAAGAAAAATCCACAGACTTTATAATTTGTTCCACTATTTTTTGTTGTTGTTGTTGTTTGTTTCTTCTACCTTATTGCCTTTATTATTATTACTTCTATTTCCTCCACCTCAGTCCTTTTATTCTCTGCCCATCTTATGCTTCCCTTTTCTTGAACTACACTACCCATGAGTTTTTCATTTTATTTCTTTTCTTCATCCTTACTCTCTTTTAGGGTTACACTCCAAAACCCTTAACTCTCACTCGCTCCCCTTTTGTTTTTGTTTTTCTTTTCCTTTTTTTCTTCCTTTGTTTTTCTCTTTTCCTTATTTTTTTTTCTATTCCTTTCTTCTTTTCTCCTTTTACTTTTCCTCCCATTCAATCCTCAATCACGAACAAATTATTTAATTTGAGACTCAAGATTTTTTTTTTTTGCTTTTGTTTTTGATTTCTTTTGTTTGTTTTTGTGACATTTTGGGTATTTTTTACTTGGCTTTTTAACTCATTAGCATTCCTCCCAACCCAGGGTCTCCATTGTATTTAGTCTTTGTTCCACTTCATACAACAGATTTTTACTTATTATTTTTATTTTTTCTTCTTTAATTATTATTTTTTCTCCTTTTTTCTGTTTCCCTCTTATCCTTCTCATTATATCTCTTAGTCGACCATCATTTACAAGCATATCATTTTTTACTTGTCTAAGATTTTCTCCTTTTCTCCTTTTTTTTGCATTTAGTAGGTCCCTACTCGCTTTTTTGCCCCTTGAACTCTTCACCCCAAATCAGGCCCTCCGTTATAGGCAGTTTTTGTTCCATTTAGCATAATATAATTCACAGGTCATCATGATATTTCCCTAAGGAGGGGAGAGGAGGAGAAGAGAAAAAGAAAAAAGGGGGAAATAATTAATTATTACTGTTTTTTTTTGTGGGGTGTTTTTCTTTTTTCCTTTTTCCCCCCTTTTTATTCTTTATTAATTCTAATTAGTGCTATCAACAAGACCACCCTCAGATGCCAATAAAAAAAGGAAATCAAATATTATGGATACAAAAGATAGAGAGGTAACACAAATAGATGTGGAAAAACCTATGGAGAAAAGATTTAACATATTGGAAACCTTGGAGCTAAATGACAGAGAATTTAAAATAGAAATACTAAAAATACTCAGAGATATACAAAAAAACACAGAAAGGCAATTTAGGGAGCTCAGAAAACAACTCAACGATCACAAAGAATATATTACCAAGGAAATTGAAACTATAAAAACAAATCAAACAGAAATGAAAACTCAATTCACGAGCTGAAAAACGAGGTAACAAGCTTAGCTAATAGAACAGCCCAGATAGAAGATAGGATTAGTGAAATAGAAGACAAGCAACTTGAGGCACAACAAAGAGAAGAAGAAAGAGACTCAAAAATAATAAAAAACAAGAAAGCCCTATAAGAATTGTTTGACTCCATCAGAAAGAATAACATAAGAATAATAGGTATATCAGAGGGAGAAGAGAAAGAAAATGGAATGGAGAATATACTCAAACAAATAATAGACGAGAACTTCCCAAGCCTGTGGAAAGAACTAAAGCCTCAAATTCAAGAAGCAAAGAGAACACCGAGTTTTCTTAACCCCAACAAACCCACTCCAAGGCATATCATAATGAAGATGACACAAACCAATGACAAAGAAAAAATTCTCAAGGCAGCCAGGGAAAAGAAGAGTTCAACATATAAAGGAAGGCCTATTAGATTATCATCAGATTTCTCAGCAGAAACTCTACAAGCTAGAAGAGAGTGGACCCCAATATTTAAAGCCCTGAAAGAGAGGAACTTTCAGCCAAGAATATTATACCCATCAAAGCTATCCTTCAAGTACGAAGGAGATATAAAAACATTCACAAATAAAGAAAAGATGAGAGAATTTATCATCAGAAAGCCCCCACTCCAGGAAATACTAAAGGGGGTTTTCCAACCAGATTCAAAGAACAAAACAAAACAAAACCACAAGTAAAAGCTCCACCAAGAACACAATAAAACCGAATTTATACTGTGACAACAAAAGAAAAAAAGGAGGGAGAGGATGGAGATTAACAGTAGCAAAGGACGATGAAGCGCAGAAATACTCATAAGATAGGGTACTAAAATGAATATGGTAGGTACCCTTTTCATTACTTAATGGTAACCATCCTTGAAAAAACCACAACAAAAACACTTGACTTAAAAAAGGTAGCAACAGAGGAAAGAAGTATGGAATACAAACAAACAAAAACAAATGATAGAAAAACAAAAGAGAAGAATCAAACAAGATACAAAACTTACAGAAAGCAATTTATAAAATGGCAATAGGGAACCCACAAGTGTCAATAATTACACTAAATGTAAATGGATTAAACTTACCAATAAAAAGACACAGAGTAGCACAATGGATTAAAAAAGAAAATCCAACTGTATGCTGCCTACAAGAAATACATCTAAGCAACAAGGATAAAAACAAATTCAGAGTGAAAGGCTGGAAAACAATCCTCCAAGCAAACAACACCCAATAAAAGCAGGTGTAGCAATACTCATATCTAATAATGCTGACTACAAGATAGAAAAAGTACTCAGAGACAAAAATGGTCATTTCATAATGATTAAGGGGACACTGAATCAGGAAGACATAACAATCCTTAATATATATGCACCAAACCAAGGAGCACCAAAATATATAAGACAGCTACTTATTGACCTTAAAACAAAAACTGACAAAATACAATCATATTTGGAGATCTCAATACACCACTGACGGCTCTAGATCGGTCATCCAAACAGAGAATCAATAAAGATATATTGGCCTTAAACGAAATACTAGAACACCTGGATATTATAAACATCTACAGGACACTTCATCCCAAAGCGACAGAGTATACATTTTTCTCTAGTGTACATGGAACATTCTCAAGAATTGACCATATGTTGGGCCACAAAGACAATATCAGCAAATTTAGAAAAATTGAAATTGTACCAAGCATATTCTCTGATCATAAAGCCTTGAAACTAGAATTCAACTGCAAAAAAGAGGGGGAAAAACCCACAAAAATGTAGAAACTAAACAACATACTTCTAAAAAATGAATGGGTCAAAGAAGAAATAAGAGCAGAGATAAAAAAATATATACAGACAAATGAAAATGACAATACGACATATCAGAATCTCTGGGATGAAGCAAAAGCAGTAATAAGAGGAAAGTTCATATCACTTCAGGCCTTTATGAACAAACAAGAGAGAGCCCAAGTAAACCACTTAACTTCACACCTTAAGGAACTAGAAAAAGAAGAACAAAGACAACCCAAAACCAGCCAAAGAAAAAAGATAATAAAAATCAGAGCAGAAATAAATGAAATAGAGAACAAAAAACTATAGAAAAAATCAATAAAACAAGGAGCTGGTTCTTTGAAAAGATCAACAAAATTGAGAAACCTTTGGCAAGACTCACCAAGGAAAAAAGGCACAGGACTCAAATAAATAAAATCCAAAATGAAAGAGGAGAAATCACCACAGACATCATAGATATACAAAGAATTATTGTAGAATACTATGAAAAACAATATGCCACCAAATACAACAATCTAGAAGAAATGGATAAATTCCTAGAACAATACAACCTTCCTAGACTGAGTCATGAAGAAGCAGAAAGCCTATACAGACCAATCAGCAGGGAGGAAATAGAAAAAACTATTAAAAACCTCCGCAAAAATAAAAGTCCAGACCCAGATGGTTATACTAGTGAATTCTATCAAACATTCAAAGAAGACTTGGTTCCTATTCTACTCAAAGTCTTCCAAAAAATTGAAGAAGAAGTAATACTTCCAAACACATTTTATGAGGCCAACATAACCCTCATATCGAAACCTGGCAAGGATGGCACAAAGAAAGAAAACTACAAACCAATATCTCTAATGAATACAGATGCTAAAATACTAAACAAAATACTGGCAAATCGAATACAACAACATATTAAAAAAATAATATATCATGATCAAGTGGGATTCATCCCAGAATCTCAAGGATGTTTCAACATACATAAAATGGTTAACACAATACACCATATCAACAAAACAAAGAACAAAAACCACATGATCTTATCAATAGATGCAGAAAAGGCTTTTGATAAAATACAACACAATTTTATGTTTAAGACTCTCAACAAAATGTGTATAGAAGGAAAATATCTCAACATGATAAAGGCCATATATGATAAACCATCAGCCAACATCATATTAAATGGCATAAAACTGAGGTCTTTCCACCTTAAATCAGGAAGAAGACAGGGTTGTCCACTCTCTCCACTCTTATTTAACGTGGTGCTAGAAGTTCTGGCCAGAGCAATCAGACAAGACAAAGAAATAAAAGGCATCCATATCGGAAAAGAAGAAGTAAAGGTATCACTTTTTGCAGATGATATAATCCTATACATCGAAAACCCGAAGGACTCCACAAAAAGATTACTAGAAACAGTAAACCAATACAGTAAGGTCGCAGGATACAAAATTAAGATACAAAAGTCCATAGCCTTTCTATATGCCAAAAATTAAATATTACAAAAAGCAAACTCAAAAAAATAATTCCCTTCACGATTGCAATGAAAAAAATAAAATACCTAGGAATAAACATAACAAAGAATGTAAAGGACCTATATAACGAAAACTACAAAACATTGTTAAGAGAAATAGAAAAAGACACAATGAGATGGAAGAATATTCCTTGTTCTTGGATAGGAAGAATAAATATAATTAAAATGGCCATATTACCCAAAGCAATATATAAATTTAATGCAATTCCCATCAAAATTCCTATGACATTTTTTAAAGAAATGGAACAAAAAATCATCAGATTTATATGGAATTTAAAAAACCCCGAATAGCCTAATCAATCCTAAGGAAAAAGAATGAATCTGGGGGAATTACAATACCTGACTTTAAACTATATTATAGGGCCACGATAATCAAAACAGCATGGTATTGGCAGAAAGATAGACACTCAGACCAATGGAACAGAATAGAAAGCCCAGAAATAAAACCACATATATATGGTCAAATAATCTTTGATAAAGGGGCCAACAACACACAATGGAGAAAAGAAAGCCTCTTCAACAAATGGTGTTGGGAAAACTGGAAAGCCACATGCAAAAGAATGAAACTCGACTACAGCTTGTCCCCGTGTACTAAAATTAATTCAAAATGGATCAAAGACCTAAATATAAGACCTGAAACAATAAAGTACATAGAAGAAGACATAGGTACTAAACTCATGGACCTGGGTTTTAAAGAACATTTTATGAACTTGACTCCAATGGCAAGAGAAGTGAAGCAAAGATAAATGAATGGGACTACATCAGAATAAAAAGTTTTTGCTCAGCAAGAGAAACTGATATCAAAATAAACAGACAGCCAACTAAATGGGAAATGTTATTTTCAAACAACAGCTCAGATAAGGGCCTAATATCCAAAATTTACAAAGAACTCATAAAACTCAACAACAAACAAACAAACAATCCAATAATAAAATGGGAAGAGGACATGAACAGACACTTCTCCCAGGAAGAAATACAAATGGCCAACAGATATATGAAAAAATGCTCATCTTCTTTAGTTATTAGAGAAATGCAAATCAAAACTACAATGAGATACCACCTCACCCCTGTTAGATTAGCTATTATCAACAAGATGGGTAATAGCAAATGTTGGAGAGGCTGCGGAAAAAAGGGAACTCTCATCCACTATTGGTGGGACTGTAAAGTAGTACAACCATTATGGAGGAAAGTATGGTGGTTCCTCAAAAAACTGCAAATAGAACTACCTTATGACCCAGCAATCCCTCTACTGGGTATATACCCCCAAACCTCAGAAACATTGATATGTAAAGACACATGTAGCCCCATGTTCATTGCAGCATTGTTCACAGTGGCCAGGATATGGAAACAACCAAAAAGCCCGTCAATAGATGACTGGATAAAGAAGATGTGGCACATATACACTATGGAATACAATTCAGCCATAAGAAATAATGACATCAGATCATTTACAGCAAAATGGTGGGATCTTGATAACATTATACGAAGTGAAATAAGTAAATCAGAAAAAACCAGGAACCGCATTATTCCATACGTAGGTGGGATATAAAAGTGAGACTAAGAGACATTGATAAGAGTGTGGTGGTTAAGGGGGGTGGGGGAAGAGGGAGACGAAAAGGGGGAGGGGGAGGGACACAAAGAAACTAGATAGAAGGTGACAGAGGACAATCTGATTTTGGATGATGGGTATGCAACATAATTGAATGACAAGATAACCTGAACATGTTTTCTTTGAATATATGTACTCCGATTTATAGATGTAACCCCATTAAAAAAGTAAAATTATAAAAAAAATAATAATAAAATAAAATTTAAAAAAATCTTAAAAAAGAAAAAGGAAAGAAATGAAAGTGAGAACATTATTATTGACCTTTCAGAAACAAAAAGGAATATAAAGGAATATCATAAACAGTTGCATGCTATTCAACAACTTAGGTAACCTAGATAAAATGGACAAATTCTACATAGAGAAAGATGATCTAAAGAAATTGACTTAAGAAAGAATAGAAAATCTGAATAGATCTATAGCAAAAGATAAAATAATAGGAAAAAAGTCTGATATGAACATCAGGCTCTCTGACACGTAGAAATGGAACCTGTGGCACTCTGGGCCCCTCAAAGCACATGGGTGGGATGATAGTAAGGAGTCAGCTTTGCCCTGCAGGAAATAAGCTGCAGTCCTCAGCCTTTTCTCCCATGTCTTTCTTCTGCTGCTGCTTTTTTTTTTTTTTTTTTTTTTTTTTTTTTTTAGGAATGAAATGTAATGGAGTGACATTGATGCATAAGAATCCCTGTCTTTTATGTAAAGAAAAACTTCTAAATTTTTATGAATATACTTGTGGGACTGGATTTTGGGGAGAAACTCTTTTCAATTTTGGGCCTGGCTAGAAATGAGCTGACACCTGGGACTAAGATGTTCAAATTAGACACAGGAGAAAAACAACGGGGTAAGTTCTTGGCACTCCCTATAGAAGTACATTGAAGAAAATTTTTAAAATGATGCGCGGGATCCACTCCAGCAAGAGAAAGACTTACTTCATGCCCCCAAGTGTAGGAAGCGGGGATCCTGGTACCACTTAAGGAAGTCCCTGTTACTAGGTCGAGCCAGAGAGAGTCCCACCATCCACTGAAGAAGCCAGATTCAGATGAGTGTTTGCATCCTAGTATCCTAGCTGCATAGAACTCAGAATGCAGTGACCTCTAGGTATATTGTTCCATAGGACAGAAGCCTTTGGAACACTGAGCACGGGAGACTCATGGGTCACCGGGAAACCAACCACAGCAAGTACAATTTAGCGGAGCCAGTGGTTGCAGAAAGAAGGAAAAGGAAAATGAACCAGAAAGAATTTAGGAGACGCAGTCACAGGTGATTGGATTTGAATGGGAGAGAGAGGGAACCAAGGCTAACATCAAAGTGGATCCCCGGGCATGGTAGGTGCCACCCGCTGAGACAGAGAGTAAGTAACAGTGCCTCAGCACTGGAGCTCACACCAGGGACACAGCTCAGCAGGGTGAGCCTCACTGTACATGAGTTCTCTCTCCAGAATTTACCAAGGGCTCTCAAAGGTATGGTTTAACTTTTTAACTGCAAACCCCTGCAACGGAAGCTTTAGGATTTTCCCCATAATAAACGCACCCCATTGACTTAGATTCAGTATATGCACTTGACCCAAAGACGGTGGAATCAGGCAGGAATTATGCTCACCTGGCAACCTTGAAGTGACCTTCTGGCTTAAATAGTCACACACTTGCTTGTAGAAAGTTGTTATGATCTGGGGAGGATAAAATGAAACAGAACATTAATGACAAAACAACATAACTCTGTGGTGGTGTTGCTCTGTCCCCTAGGGCAGTGGTCCCCACGGTCCAGATTAATGTCAGACAATATTTTCATAGACCGGCCTTTAGGGTGGGACAAATAAATGGATCACGTGACCGAGACAAGGGTCAAGAGTGAGTCTTAGATGGATGTAACAGAGGGAATCTGGTCATTTTTTAAAAATAAAACATCGTTCAGACTTAGGTATAAATAAAACGGAAATAATGTAAGTTATTGATTCTCTCTCTGTGGACCGGTAACAAATGGCCCAAGGACTAGTACCAGTCAGCGGCCCGGGGGTTGGAGACTACTGCCCTAGGGAATAGAGAGATGTGGGAATGTGATTTTGAATGTGCTACCCTCTGACCAGGTCCTCCAAACAAAATGGCACAAACGTGGAAAGCCCTGTGCACAGTGTGCACACTTCAATTAATGTGAAGTCACGGTGCGTTCTTGTTTCTGAATGCCAAGTATAAGAAATGTAACACAGAGAAACACAGGAAATGCTTGAGTAAGAAATTTTCACTTTTGCTAGGTTATGTATACCTTATTTTAAAATACTGGTTTATTGGAAATATGTAAAATACCCACTCTACAATTCGTGAACTATTTTTGTGCATTAGAAAATGGCTATCAAGAAATTCCTTGTAAGTATTAATATATCTTTTTATTTTAGTTCAAATAATACTAGTCCTGCTAGTTGTCTTGCATTTTGGTGCACTTTGACCTGGTCATAGAGAAAGAGAGGATATTGTAGGGATTCGAATAAAGGGAGAGATGGTCAAAGACACATGCAACCCTAAGGGGCGGACAGGACATAGCTGCCTGAACCTGGCCGTGGTTCCAGTTCTCTTTCTCCGAGGGGAGCCTCCTGACCCACTGGGCAGAGGACGAACACAGTCCGTTTTATTTATACCTAAGTCTGAATTGGTGATACATACACATGTTCACCAATTCTCTGTGGGTGTCCGTCTTTCCAAATGTCACAGCAAATCCTCGCACTCGCAGGGAGGGCATGCTTTACTTCCCTCTTATTATCCCCACGAAATGCTCATGAAATACCTTTTGATTGGACAATTTCAATTTACTTGTAAAAGCGGGTCCTGACAGGAAGGAATATAAAGGAAGAAGAGAGTAGGAGACCATTTCTTCTTTCACACGAGGTAACGTAATTCTTAAGATATAAAGTAAACTGAGGGGTTTTTTTCCTATATAAATAAGTGAATTTCAACATCTTTTTAAACAAAAATATTTTTTTAAAGTTGTCTATGCATAGAGAGATGTTTTGAAAATTATCTCTGAATGGTGGTATATCACAATGTTTTGTGTATTTAAATTTTCTGCATTGTTTTCTTACAATAAACCTGTAATGATTTAAGAAACAATAAAGGAAACAGTAAATCATTTAATTAATCAACATTGGATAAAGCCTATGAGAGATGGAAGAAGGCTGTGCGGGACCCAGAGCAGGAAGATAGGTTCCTGAGCAAGTGTCAGGCCAGGGGGTGTGAAGACAAGGCGGCGGACAGAGAGCCGGCATCCTTGTTGGGTGCAGAGTGGGAGTCCCAGCCACACGTGCAGATGGAGGCACAAGAGGGAGGGCTGAGAGGACAGAGACACACACTGTAAATGCAGCCACTTATAGCAACCCACACTGATGAGCTCAGGAGTCTGAGCACACCGACCGTGGAAAGATGGACAGGGAAGCAGAGGGAAGTCAGGTAAACTCCATTTAGTTTCATTTTCTTAATGTGGAGAGTCAAATCCACATAGATTTTCTTTTATAAATGCTATTACTTAAAAATAGCTAGTAAGTATCAATATGTAACTCTTTATACTTTATTATCATATTCTTTTTATTTTACTCTAATTACACAATAATTGTCTGCCTCAGGTGGCTACTATGAAGTGAGCAAGGTGTGTTCTGAAGCTGATGGGGACTGTGTGGGACTGATAACCAATCACTGTCTTTGGAGGAAGTCCTAACCTTTCCTTGTATACCCTCCCTATATGTTCAACAGCTTCTCTGTTTTCACAGTCAGTAGTCCATATTGCTATCTTATCACCTTTAGCTTTAACATTAACAACAGCTCCACATACATCATCATCACTGTAGTCATCAAAAGACTCTCCAGTAAGGCACAGCAGTGTCTCTAGCCAAAACCTATCGAGGTCACTTCATCTCTGCTGTTTGTTTTTATTTGTTGTTGGGTTTTTGTGGGGGTTTTTTTGTATTTTTTTGAAATTGGAAACGGGGAGGCAGTCAGACAGACTCCCGCATGCACCCGACTGGGATCCACCAGGCACGCCCACCAGGGGGCAAAGCTCTGTCCATCTGGGGTGTTACTCTGTTGCAACCAGAGCCATTCTAGCACCTGAGGCAGAGGCCATAGAGCACCCACGCCAACATTGCTCCAATGCAGCCTTGGCTGCGGGAGGGGAAGAGTCAGACAGACAGGAAGGAGAGAGAGAGGGGTGGAGAAGCAGATGGGCGCTTCTCCTGTGTGTCCTAGCCGAGAATCCAACCCGGGACTCCTGCACGCCAGGCCGATGCTCTACCACTGAGCCAACCGGCCAGGTCTTGTAATTGGAATTCTGAAATCAAACTTTACATCTCAGTTCCAAGTTCCCTCTCCAGTAATTAGGCGGCTCATTTTAAATCAGTAACTTAGTTATCTTGTTCTTGGAAATCATCCCATGTATATCAACATCACATTGTGCACTTTAAATATAAACAATTTTATGTATTTATTAATTATTCTTCAATAAAGTTGAACAAAATAGAAAGAGCATCGCCCCGAAACAACAAGTTTGCAAGTTCGATGCATGGTCAGGGCACACACGGGAAGCAGGCGATGAGTACACGACCGAGTGGAACAATAAATGAATGCCTCCCTTCTCCCTCCCCTCTCTCTTCATTACCTCTCTCTGTATCTCTGAAAATAAAAAGAAATGAAGTCTTGGCCAGATAGCTCGGTTGGAGCCTTGTCCTGGAGCGTGGAGGTTGCCTGGTCAATTCCCTGGTCAGGGCACATACAAGAGCAGCTCCATGTTCCTGTCTCTGTCTCCTTGCCTCTCTCTCTCTCAAAAATAAATAAATAAAAATAAAAACAGTAGAAAGAATCAGTGAACTTGAAAGCTGGTTCTTTGAAAAAATGAACATTGACAACCCTTTAGGAAGATTAAGAAAAAAGGAGAGATACAAATAATATCAGAAATGAAAGTGGGGTCTAGCCTGTGGTGGTGCAGTGGATCACGCATTGACTTGGAATGCAAACTAAGTTCGCTGGTTCGAAATCCGGGGCTTGCCCAGTAAATGCAAATAGACAAGCAATCAATGAACAACTAGAGTGAAGCAACTATGAGTTAATACCTCTTGCTCCACTTTCCTCCTCTCTATATAAAAAATTACATAAAATCTTCAAAAAAAAAACAAACAGAAAACAAATGAAAGTGAGAGAACATTATTATTGACCTTACAGAAACAAAAAGGAATATAAGGGAATATCATGAACAGTTGCATGCTATTCAACAACTCAGATAACCTAGATAAAATGGACAAATTCTACATAGAGAAAGATGATCTAAAGAAATTGACTTAAGAAAGAATAGAAAATCTGAATAGATCTATAGCAAGAGATAAAATAATAGGAAAAATGTCTGATATGGACGTCAGGCTCTCTGACGCATAGGGATGGACCCGGTGGCACTCTGGGCCCCTCAAAGCACATGGGGGCGATGATAGTAAGGAGTCAGCTTTGCCCTGCAGGAAATAAGCTGCAGTCCTCAGCCCTTTCTCCCATGTCCTTCTTCTGCTGCTGCTTTTTTTTTTTTTTTTAGGAATGAAATTTCATGGAGTGACATTGATGCATAAGAACCCCTGTCTTTTATGTAAAGAAAAACTTCTAAAGTTTTTATGAATATACTTGTGGGACTGGATTTTGGGGAGGAACTAAGAGGCTCTTTTCAATCTTGGGGCTACCCAGGGATGAGCAGACACCTGGGACTGAGATATTCAAATAAGACACAGGAGAAAACAACGGGGAAAGTTCTTGGCACTTCCTATAGAAGTACATTGAAGAAAACTTTTAAAATGAGGCATAGGATCCACTCCAGCAAGAGAAAGACTTACCTGCATGCCCCCAAGTGTAGGAAGCGGGGATCCTGGTACCAGTTAAGGAAGTCCCTGTTACTAGGTCGAGCCAGAGAGAGTCTCACCATCCACTGAAGAAGCCAGTTTCAGATGAGTGTTTGCATCCTAGTATCCTAGCTGCATAGAACTCAGAATGCAGTGACCTCTAGGTATATTGTTCCATAGGACAGAAGCCTCTGGAACACTGAGCACGGGAGACTCATGGGTCACCGGGAAACCAACCACAGCAAGTACAATTTAGCGGAGCCAGTGGTTGCAGGAAGAAGGAAAAGGAAAATGAGCCAGAAAGAATTTAGGTGACGTAGTCACAGGTTATTGGATTTGAATGGGAGAGAGAGGGAACCAAGGCTAACATCAGAGAGGATCCCTGGGCAAGGTAGGTGCCACCCGCTGAGACAGAGAGTAAGTAACAGTGCCTCAGCACTGGAGCTCACACCAGGGACACAGCTCTGCAGGGTGAGCCTCATTGCACATGAGTTCTCTCTCTAGAATTTACTAAGGGCTCTCAAGGTTTGGCTTAACTTTTTAAATTGCAAACCCCTGCAACTGAAGCTTTAGGATTTTCTTCATAATAAATGCACCCCACTGACTTAGATTCAGTACATGCACTTGACCCAAGGACGGTGGGATCAGGCAGGAATTATGCTCAGCTCGCAACCTTTAAGCGACGTCCCGGCTTACAAAGTCACATACTTCCTTGTACAAAGTTGCTATGATCTGGGGAGGATAAAATGAAACAGAATACTAATGACAAAACAACATAACTCTGTGGTGGTGTTGCTCTGTCCCCTAGGGCAGTGGTCCCCACGGACCAGTTTAATGTCAGAAAATATTTTCATGGACCGGCCTTTAGGGTGGGACAGATAAATGCATCACGTGTCCAACACAAGCATCAAGAATGAATCTTAGATGGATGTAACAGAGGGAATCTGGTCATTTTAAAAAATAAAACATCGTTCAGACTTAAATAGAAATAAAACGGAAATAATGTAAGTTATTTATTCTTTCTCTGCGGACCGGTACCAAATGGCCCAAAGACCTGTATCGGTCCTTGGCCCCGTGGCTGTGGACCACTGCTTAGGAAATAAAGAGATGTGGGAATGTTAGGTTTAATGTGCTACCATCTGACCAGGTCCTCCAAACAAAATGGCACTAACGTGGAAAGCCCTGTGCACAGGGTGCACACTTCAATTCATGTGAAGTCATGGTGTGTTCTTGTTCTGAATGCAAAGTACAAGAAATGTAACACAGAGAAACACAGAAAATGCTTGAGATAGAAATTTTTCTTTTGTTAGATTATGTATACCTTATTTTGAAACACTGGTGTATCGGAAAAATGTAAAATTCCCACTCTACAATTCGTGAACTATTTCCATGCATTAGAAAATGGCTATCAAGAAATTCCTTGTAAGTATTAACATAATTTATTATTTCAGTTTAAATAATACTGGTCCTGCTAGTTGTCTTGCATTTTGGTGCATTTTACCAGGTTGTAATCAAAGGGAAGGTATTGTAGTGATTTAAATAAAGGGAGAGATGGTCAAAGCCACATGCAACCCTAAGGGGCGGACAGGACAAAGCTGCCTGAACCTGGCCGTGGTTCCAGTTCTCCTTCTCCGAGGGGAGCCTCCTGACCCACTGGCACAGGACGAACACAGTCTGATACATACACGTGTTCACCAATAATCTGTGGGTACCCGTCTTTCCAAAGGTCACAGCAAATCCTCGCACTCGCGTGGAGGGCATGCTTTACTTCCCTCTTTCTATCCCCACTAAATGCTCATGAGGTATCTTTTGATTGGACAATTTCAATGTACTTGGAATAGCTGGTCTTGTCGGTAAGGAATTTAAGGGAAGAAGAGGGTAGGAGACCATTTCTTCTTTCACACCAGGTGACGTATTTCTTAATATATAGAGTAAACTGAGGGTATTTTTTTCTATATAAATAAGTCGATTTCAACATCTTATTAAACAAAAATATTTATGTAATGTCATCTATGCATGGAGAGATGTTTTGAAAATTATCTCTGAATGGCGGTATATCACTAAGTTTTGTTTATTTGAATTATGTGCATTGTTTTCTTACCAAAAACAAGATCAAGGTACACCGGTTTATTGTGGACTTAACCGGTTCACTATATCAATCCACCCATCACCCGATAGCATCACGGTACTTTAAGGAATTTATTTTCCTTAAACAGCCATCTCCCTAGCTCCGCCTTTTTTCTTTTTCTTTTTTTTCACTCACCCAGTTAATGTAGCTTAGAAAAAAAAGCAAGGCACTGAAAATGCCTAGATGTGCTCACTAGCCCCATAAACATACAGGTTTGGTCCTGGCCTTCCTATTAATTATTAGCAGACTTACACATGCAAGTATCAGCTCTCCAGTGAGGATGCCCTCTAAGTCAACACTATGAAATAAAGGAGCAGGTATCAGGCACGCCCCAATGCAGCCCATAACACTTTGCTCAGCCACACCCCCACGGGATACAGCAGTGATAAAAATTAAGCTATGAACGAAAGTTCGACTAAGCCATACTAATATAGGGTTGGTAAATTTCGTGCCAGCCACCGCGGTCATACGATTAACCCAAATTAATAGCTACCGGCGTAAGGCGTGTTTAAGGCAACAACTCAAAATAAAGTTAAACTCTGACTAAGCCGTAAAAAGCCCTAGTCCCTGTAAAATAAACTACGAAAGTGACTTTAATAGCCTGACCACACGGCAGCTAAGATCCAAACTGGGATTAGATACCCCACTATGCTTGGCCCCAAACCTAAGAAGTTAAACTAACAAAACTGCTCGCCAGAGTACTACTAGCCACAGCTTAAAACTCAAAGGACTTGGCGGTGCTTTATATCCATCTAGAGGAGCCTGTTCTGTAATCGATACACCCCGATAAACCTCACCAACCCTTGCCAAATCAGTCTATATACCGCCATCTTCAGCAAACCCTAAAAAGGATTCTAAGTAAGCACAAATATTACACATAAAAACGTTAGGTCAAGGTGTAACCTATGGGTTGGGAAGAAATGGGCTACATTCCCTATAAAAGGTCACAATAAACATAAACGGATGCTATAATGAAATATATAGCTGAAGGTGGATTTAGCAGTAAATTAAGAAGACGCTTAATTGAATATAGGCCATGAAGCACGCACACACCGCCCGTCACCCTCCTCAAGCAACTCCAATCTAAAACAACCCTATTTGAAAGATTCCATTTGCAAGAGGAGATAAGTCGTAACAAGGTAAGTGTACTGGAAAGTGCACTTGGATAATTCAAAGCATAGCTTAATCATAAAGCACCCGGCCTACACCCGGGAGATACTACAACCACTGAGTTGCTTTGAACTAGTTCTAGCTCGAACCCGCAAAATTCAACTAACACCCACAGTTAAAACAAAACATTTACACAAATAAAAGTATAGGAGATAGAAATTATATTCGACGCTATAGAAAAAGTACCGCAAGGGAACCACAACTCAAAAGTAGAAAGAAGCAAAGCTTACCCCTTTTACCTTTTGCATAATGATTTAACTAGAAAAAATTTAGCAAAGAGAACTGAAGTTAAATACCCCGAAACCAGACGAGCTATCTAAAGACAGCCCAATGGGGCAAACTCATCTATGTGGCAAAATAGTGAGAAGATCTTTAGATAGAGGCGACAAACCAACCGAGCCTGGTGATAGCTGGTTGTCCAGTTAACGAATTTTAGTTCAAGTATAAATCTACTAAAAATATCCAATAAATTTAATGTAGATTTATATTATAGCCCAAGGGGGTACAGCCCATTGGGCCTAGGATACAACCTTTATTAGAGAGTAATTATTTAGTGTACCATAGTTGGCCTAAAAGCAGCCATCCATTAAGAAAGCGTTCAAGCTCAACAACTCCCTCATCTTAATAACAAACATATCTAACAACTCCTAATACGAAACTGGACTATTCTATTATTAAATAGAAGCAATACTGTTAATATGAGTAACAAGAATATTTTCTCCCAGCACAAGTGTATATCAGAACGAATGCTTCACTGATAGTTAACAAACCATTAAGCTCATGCTAAAAATAAAACCCTTATATAAAAATCTGTTAACCCAACACAGGCGTGCACCCAAGGGAAAGATTAAAAGAAGTAAAAGGAACTCGGCAAACATGAACCCCGCCTGTTTACCAAAAACATCACCTCTAGCCTTACCAGTATTAGAGGCACTGCCTGCCCAGTGACATAAGTTTAACGGCCGCGGTATCCTGACCGTGCAAAGGTAGCATAATCACTTGTTCCCTAAATAGGGACTCGTATGAATGGCCACACGAGGGTTCAACTGTCTCTTACTTCTAATCAGTGAAATTGACCTCCCCGTGAAGAGGCAGGGATAATATAATAAGACGAGAAGACCCTATGGAGCTTTAATTAACTAACCTAAAGAAAATAAATACCAATCGACACGATCTAACATAACTCTGCCTAGGTTAGCAATTTGGGTTGGGGTGACCTCGGAATAAAACATAACTTCCGAGTGATTAATATTTAGACCGACAAGTCAAAATAACATCATCATTTATTGATCCAAAAAAAAATTGATCAACGGACCAAGTTACCCTAGGGATAACAGCGCAATCCTATTCAAGAGTCCATATCGACAATAGGGTTTACGACCTCGATGTTGGATCAGGACATCCTAGTGGTGCAGCCGCTACTAAGGGTTCGTTTGTTCAACGATTAATAGTCCTACGTGATCTGAGTTCAGACCGGAGTAATCCAGGTCGGTTTCTATCTATTCTAGGCCTCCCCCAGTACGAAAGGACAAGAGAGGCAGGGCCCACTTCATTTAAGCGCCCTCAAGCTAACAGATACTGTAATATTAATCTGGCAACGCATATAGTCAATTACCCAAGACCAGGGTTCATTAGGGTGGCAGAGTCCGGTAAATGCATAAAACTTAAACCTTTATAATCAGAGGTTCAACTCCTCTCCCTAATAAAATGTTCTTGATTAACTTACTATTAATAATTGTACCTATTTTATTAGCTGTAGCATTCCTAACCTTATTAGAACGTAAAGTGTTAGGATATATACAACTACGAAAAGGCCCAAACGTCGTTGGACCCTACGGCCTACTTCAACCAATCGCAGATGCAGTAAAATTATTTATTAAAGAACCCCTCCAACCCCTAACATCATCCATCTCAATATTCATTATCGCCCCCATCCTGGCCCTAACACTAGCCCTAACCATGTGAATTCCCCTCCCCATGCCCTACCCCCTTATCAACATAAACTTAGGCATCCTATTTATACTAACTATATCTAGCCTAGCTGTATATGCCATCCTATGATCAGGCTGAGCCTCAAACTCAAAATATGCTCTAATCGGAGCCCTATGAGCCGTGGCACAGACCATTTCCTATGAAGTAACCCTGGCTATTATTCTCCTGTCTGTACTACTAATAAGCGGCTCCTTCACACTATCTACCCTTATTACAACCCAAGAACACCAATGATTAATTATCCCCGCATGACCCCTAGCTATAATATGATTCATCTCAACCCTAGCCGAAACCAATCGGGCACCCTTTGATCTAACAGAAGGGGAATCAGAACTAGTATCTGGCTTCAACATTGAGTACGCAGCAGGCCCCTTCGCATTATTTTTCCTGGCAGAATATGCCAACATCATCATAATAAATATCCTTACAACTACTCTCTTCCTAGGAGCATACCATAGCCCTCTAATGCCAGAACTTTACACAATCAACTTTACCCTTAAGACCCTACTCCTCACCATCACATTCTTATGAGTACGCGCATCATACCCTCGATTCCGATACGACCAACTAATACACCTATTATGAAAAATCTTCCTACCCCTCACACTAGCCCTATGTTTATGACATGTCGCTGTACCAATCCTTACAGCGGGTATGCCACCCCAAACATAAGAAATATGTCTGATAAAAGAGTTACTTTGATAGAGTAAATAATAGGGGTGCAAGCCCCCTTATTTCTAGAACTATAGGACTTGAACCTACCCCTAAGACTTCAAAAATCTTCGTGCTACCACACTACACCAAATTCTAAGTAAGGTCAGCTAAATAAGCTATCGGGCCCATACCCCGAAAATGTTGGTTTATACCCTTCCCGTACTAATAAATCCCCTTATCCTAACTATAATTATATTAACAGTTATCTTAGGCACAACAATCGTAATAATGAGCTCCCACTGACTAATAATCTGAATAGGATTCGAAATAAACATACTAGCGGTTATCCCCCTGTTAATAAAACAGTACAATCCCCGGTCAATAGAAGCGGCGACTAAATATTTTCTAACACAAGCCACCGCCTCTATACTCCTCATGCTAGCCATTATCATCAATTTATTATATTCAGGCCAATGAACATTCACAAAACTTATAAACCCAACAGCATCAATTATCATAACCCTGGCCATGGCCATAAAAATAGGCCTCGCCCCTCTCCACTTCTGAGTTCCAGAGGTTACACAAGGCATCTCACTCTCATCCGGCCTAATCTTGTTAACATGACAAAAACTAGCCCCACTATCAGTCCTCTACGTAATCAGCCCCGTTATCAACTTAGACCTAATTCTACTTATATCCATAATATCAATTGCAATCGGAGGATGAGGGGGATTAAACCAAACTCAACTCCGTAAAATCCTAGCATACTCCTCAATTGCCCATATAGGATGAATAGCCTCGATCCTAGCATTTAATCCAACTATAACACTACTCAACCTCCTCCTATATATTCTAATAACAACCACAACATTTATACTCTTTATAGCAACCTCAGCAACAACGACCTTATCCCTCTCCCACATATGAAATAAAATACCCCTAATCACCTCCAGCACCTTAACTATTATACTCTCACTAGGAGGCCTCCCCCCTCTAGTTGGTTTCCTACCCAAATGAATAATTATCCAAGAATTAACCAAAAACAACAATATTACCCTAGCCACATTAATAGCCGTCACTGCACTACTCAACCTTTTCTTTTACATACGACTAACGTACGCCACTTCCCTAACTATATTCCCTACCACAAATAACATAAAAATCAAATGACAATTTAATAATAAAAAACAAATAAAATGCCTTCCAGTACTTATTATTTTGTCAACAATTATCCTCCCACTCGCCCCAGCAATAACCCTGCTCAACTAGAAGTTTAGGTTAACTAGACCAAGAGCCTTCAAAGCTCTAAGTAAATAGAATATATATTTAACTTCTGTACTCCTCCTAAGGACTGCAAGACTCTATCTTACATCAGCTGAATGCAAATCAACTACTTTAATTAAGCTAAGCCCTTACTAGATTGATGGGCTTCCAACCCACGAAACTGTAGTTAACAGCTAAACACCCTAAACAACTGGCTTCAATCTACTTCTCCTGCCCTGTAGGGTAAAAAAGGTGGGAGAAGCCCCGGCAGGATTGAAGCTGCGTTTTTGAATTTGCAATTCAATGTGTAATACACCACAGGGCTTGGTAAAAAGAGGACTCACACCTCTGTCTTTAGATTTACAGTCTAATGCTTACTCAGCCATCTTACCTATGTTCGTAACCCGTTGACTTTATTCAACAAACCATAAAGATATTGGTACTCTTTATCTTCTATTTGGTGCCTGAGCCGGAATAGTAGGCACAGCCCTAAGCCTATTAATTCGTGCAGAACTTGGCCAACCAGGAGCCTTATTAGGTGATGACCAGATCTATAATGTGGTAGTCACCGCTCATGCATTCGTAATAATTTTCTTTATAGTTATACCCATTATAATTGGCGGCTTCGGAAACTGACTAGTGCCATTAATAATTGGCGCCCCAGACATGGCCTTTCCTCGTATAAATAATATAAGCTTCTGACTACTACCCCCCTCCTTCCTACTCCTATTAGCATCTTCTATAGTTGAAGCTGGTGCTGGCACTGGATGAACCGTCTACCCACCACTAGCAGGAAACTTAGCCCACGCCGGTGCTTCGGTTGATCTTGCAATTTTCTCATTACACTTGGCCGGGGTCTCTTCTATTCTAGGGGCAATTAACTTTATTACCACTATTATTAATATGAAACCTCCCGCCCTATCTCAATATCAAACACCCCTTTTCGTCTGATCCGTCCTAATCACTGCAGTCCTACTCCTTTTATCACTCCCTGTACTAGCAGCCGGAATTACTATACTTTTAACAGACCGAAACCTAAACACAACCTTTTTCGACCCTGCCGGGGGAGGAGATCCTATCTTATATCAACACCTATTCTGATTTTTTGGCCACCCCGAAGTATATATTCTTATCTTGCCAGGGTTTGGAATTATCTCCCATATTGTCACATACTACTCAGGAAAAAAAGAACCTTTTGGTTATATAGGTATAGTTTGAGCCATAATATCTATTGGATTCCTAGGTTTCATTGTATGAGCCCACCACATGTTTACTGTAGGAATGGATGTTGACACACGCGCCTACTTTACATCCGCTACTATAATTATTGCTATTCCCACTGGTGTAAAAGTCTTTAGCTGACTAGCAACTCTCCATGGAGGTAACATTAAATGATCTCCAGCCATATTATGAGCCCTTGGTTTTATTTTCCTTTTCACCGTAGGCGGTCTAACTGGCATTGTATTAGCCAACTCGTCCCTAGACATTGTGCTTCATGATACTTATTATGTAGTAGCCCATTTTCACTACGTCCTATCCATAGGAGCGGTGTTTGCCATCATAGGTGGATTTGTCCACTGATTCCCCCTCTTCTCTGGTTACACCTTGCACCCCGCCTGAACTAAAGCCCATTTCTTAGTAATATTTGTAGGCGTTAATATAACCTTCTTCCCTCAGCACTTCTTAGGTCTATCCGGAATACCACGACGATATTCCGACTACCCTGATGCGTACACTACATGAAACACCGTATCTTCGATAGGCTCTTTCATTTCGCTAACAGCCGTAATGCTCATAGTTTTCATCGTATGAGAAGCATTTGCCTCCAAACGAGAAGTCTCACTAGTAGAACTAACAACCACAAACCTTGAGTGACTTCACGGCTGCCCACCTCCTTATCACACATTTGAAGAACCCACTTACATTAACACTAAATAATTAAGAAAGGAAGGATTCGAACCCCCTTAAATTGGTTTCAAGCCAACACCATAACCACTATGTCTTTCTCCATGGTAGAGGTATTAGTAAAATTTACATAACTTTGTCAAGGTTAAATTATGGGTGAAACCCCCATATACCTCTATGGCATACCCATTCCAAACAGGCTTTCAAGACGCAACTTCTCCTATTATAGAAGAATTATTACATTTCCACGATCATACTTTAATAATTGTATTCCTTATTAGCTCACTAGTCCTCTATATCATCTCAATCATGTTAACCACTAAACTAACCCACACGAGTACTATAGATGCCCAAGAGGTAGAGACTATCTGAACAATCCTGCCAGCCATTATTCTTATTATAATTGCTCTCCCATCCCTCCGAATTCTTTATATAATAGATGAAATCAATAACCCCTCTATTACCGTTAAAACTATGGGCCATCAATAGTACTGAAGCTATGAATACACAGACTATGAAGATTTAAACTTTGATTCCTATATAATCCCCACATCCGACCTCGCACCAGGCCAAATCCGTTTACTAGAAGTAGATAACCGAGTGGTTCTACCCATAGAACTTCCAATCCGTATATTAATTTCATCAGAAGATGTCCTACACTCATGAGCCGTCCCATCCTTTGAGATTAAAAACAGATGCAATTCCAGGACGTCTAAATCAAACAACCCTCTTATCTACACGACCAGGTCTTTATTATGGACAGTGCTCTGAAATTTGTGGATCTAACCATAGCTTTATACCAATTGTACTTGAAATAGTTCCTTTAAAATATTTTGAAAAATGATCATCATCAATACTATAGTATCATCAAGAAGCTACTGCAGCGTTAACCTTTTAAGTTGAAGATTGAGAGCCTCACCCTCTCCTTGATGACATGCCCCAGCTAGACACTTCCACATGATTTATCACAACTTTATCAATAATTATCACACTGTTTATTATTATACAATTAAAGGTCTCCAAACACTCAGACTATTCAGTCCCTGAGCCTTCCTTAGCCAAATCACTAAAGCATACAACCCCCTGAGAAACAAAATGAACAAAAATCTATTAGCCTCTTTCATTACCCCTACAATAATAGGACTGCCTGTTGTTGTTTTAATCATTATATTCCCCACCGTCCTATTTCCTTCCTCTAGTCGACTAATTGCAAATCGATTAATTGTAATACAGTGATGACTCCTTCACTTAACATCAAAACAAATGATAATAATCCACAGTCAAAAAGGACAAACCTGAACCCTTATGCTAATATCACTAATTCTATTCATCGGGTCTACAAATCTCCTCGGCCTTCTACCCCATTCTTTCACACCCACTACCCAATTATCAATAAACCTCGGAATGGCTATCCCATTATGAGCAGGTACAGTAATCCTTGGCTTTCGATACAAAACTAAAGCCTCCCTTGCACATTTTCTTCCACAAGGTACTCCTATTCCCCTTATCCCTATACTAGTTATTATCGAAACAATTAGCCTGTTTATTCAACCGATAGCTCTAGCAGTTCGATTAACAGCAAATATCACCGCAGGGCACCTCTTAATTCACCTCATTGGAGGAGCAACCCTAGCACTTATAAGCATTAGCACTGCAACTGCACTAGTCACATTCATTATTCTTATTTTATTGACTATCCTAGAATTTGCCGTAGCCCTCATCCAAGCTTACGTCTTTACACTCCTAATCAGCCTATACTTACATGATAATGCCTAATGACCCACCAAACCCACGCATATCACATAGTAAACCCCAGCCCTTGGCCTCTTACAGGAGCCTTATCTGCACTACTATTAACCTCAGGGTTAATTATATGATTCCACTTTAACTCAACGCCCCTTCTATTACTAGGCCTGACAACAAACCTCTTAACAATATATCAATGATGACGTGATGTCGTCCGAGAAGGAACGTTCCAAGGCCACCATACGCCCGTTGTTCAAAAAGGACTTCGCTATGGAATAATCCTGTTTATTGTCTCAGAAGTATTTTTCTTCGCAGGTTTCTTTTGAGCCTTTTATCACTCAAGCCTAGCCCCCACCCCAGAATTGGGTGGATATTGACCTCCCGCAGGCATCACCCCTCTAAACCCCTTAGACGTCCCCCTACTAAATACATCTGTTCTACTGGCCTCTGGCGTGTCAATCACCTGAGCCCACCATAGTCTAATAGAAGGCAATCGCAAACATATAATCCAAAGCCTATTTATCACAATCTGCCTAGGCCTGTATTTCACACTACTTCAAGCCACTGAATACTACGAAACTTCTTTCACCATCTCCGATGGTGTTTATGGTTCTACATTCTTTATAGCCACCGGATTCCACGGACTGCACGTAATTATTGGCTCTACATTCTTAATCGTATGCTTATTACGACAACTAAAATTCCACTTCACATCAACTCATCATTTCGGATTTGAAGCCGCAGCCTGATATTGACATTTCGTTGATGTAGTTTGACTATTCCTGTATGTTTCTATTTACTGATGAGGTTCATACTCTTTTAGTATTAACTAGTACAACTGACTTCCAATCAGTTAGATTCGGTAACAACTCCGAAAAAGAGTAATAAACGTACTAATCTCTATTTTCATTAACACCCTTCTAGCTACTCTCTTAGTAATTATCGCATTCTGACTCCCCCAAACCAATACTTATGCAGAAAAATCTAGCCCATATGAATGTGGATTTGACCCTATAGGATCCGCACGACTACCCTTCTCTATAAAATTCTTCCTAGTAGCCATCACTTTCCTATTATTTGACCTAGAAATTGCCCTCCTTCTACCCCTCCCATGAGCCACTCAAACTAACAACCTCCCCACCATACTCATTATATCCCTATTTCTTATTTCCCTATTAGCTATTAGTCTAGCCTACGAGTGATCACAAGAAGGATTAGAATGAGCCGAATAATGATAGTTAGTTTAAAGCAAAACAAGTGATTTCAACTCACTAAACTATGGCCTTACCCATAACTATTAAATGTCCTTGACCTATGTAAACACAATATTAGCCTTTACAATTTCCCTAGTTGGCCTGTTAATATACCGCTCCCACATAATATCTTCACTATTATGTCTAGAAGGTATAATATTATCACTATTTGCAATAATCGCTATAACAATTCTAAACTCCCACCTAACCCTCGCCAGCATACTACCTATTATTCTTCTGGTATTTGCTGCCTGCGAAGCAGCCCTGGGACTATCTCTACTAGTTATAGTATCCAACACCTACGGCGTGATCACGTACAGAACCTAAACTTATTACAATGCTAAAAATTATTATACCAACAGTTATACTTGCCGGGGTCCAGCCCTGGGGGGAATCCAGGGGTCCCACAGGAGGAGACAGCGTCGGCACGAATCGAGTGAGAGAGCCAGATTCTTCTCATTCTCTTTATTCTCTGGTTAGCATTTACTGCCAGGCATCTCTGCCAAATGCTAGTATAGGTCCCTTTTTATACACACACACTGAGTTACAATTACATGGTGTTAATTATTGCTTCTGTTTCACTATGTTTACATGTTTCCATTTAACAGTTAATTTATATCTATAAATTACAAACCAGGTAGCAAATCATTCAAAGTACAAAATAACTTGAATAGCGATAACAACATCGGTAAAAGCTTTTAAAGTATTAGTACTAATAGTTAACTAACTTTACTGCTGTTGTGAGTCAAGGGGCAGAGAGAGATTAGCAGACGAAATCATTAAGGACTAACAATGGACCACCGCTTGCTCAGGTAAATGGCCTTGAGTTTATGCAGTGTTCTACTTTTTCTCACAGGATTCTAAAAGGCTTGCCTATAAAGAAATTGACATAACATTAAGAATAGCTTTCACCCAAAAATATACAGAGTGCACTTGCAAGATAGCCTAGTAGCAACATAATTTCAGAAGACATTAACTGTTATTACTTCTATGGATTCCCCTACATTCCTCTCATTATCAAAAAATCTTGGAAAGTATATAAATCTCATGAGAACATCTCACTGAGAAAGCCCAGTAACTGCCTTTAGTCAAAAAACAATTCTCTTAGTAAAACATTCTTTTCTTGCCGACTGCGCTCTCATCCTAGGCCACACAATGGGCCATTCTACTATACCTTACTTAAGATACTATTGTCTAGTCAAATATTACTTATTTATTATATTTAAACACTAGTTAAGTTCTAACTCTATTCTTCTCAGAGTGTACCACTATCTGCAGATCAAATAAGCAAGAAGAAAGGAATGTTTCTCTACTCTATCACATGAAAAGGCTAGGGAGGAAAAATGTTGAATTAAGTGAAGGCCGAAAGGTGCTCTGTGCACAGCCACTGCTTCCTACCCATTCACAAGTCACAATCTATTCTTTCTAACATGATTAAGAAGGAATTCTCCTACAGACTTAACCCTTTACGAGGGATATCATAGCCAGCCTCTTATGTCTATGAGCCCAGTTCAAGGGGCTTATAGGCTTTTCTGTGGAACTCACACCCTCTGTCTCATTTCCAAAGAAATTACTACGAATCTACAGGGAAAGCACGGTACTATTATCCCTGTGCCATAAATAATAGCACACACCCAGAAAAGGGGGGATATAAGGCCAGATTAATTCAAAAAGTCAAAGGGGGAAGTATTGTTGTGTCTCTCCTTTGGGTGACTTCGTCAACCCGCAGCCATTGGTCTTCTCTGCTGTGACTTTGTCAATCAGCAGTTTTTGATCTTCTTCTGCTGTGACCTTGTCAGCCAGCAGTTGTTGATCAGCTCCCGACATATACTCATCCCCCTCACATGGTTGTCCAAAACTAATAGAGTATGAATTAACACTACAATACACAGCCTGTTAATTAGCCTATTGTGCCTATCTCTGATTAATCAATTTAGCGACAATACCCTAAACCTATCCCTAATATTCTTCTCTGACTCCCTGTCAATACCCCTCCTCCTCCTAACAACATGACTTCTACCCCTGATAATTATTGCCAGCCAGTTTCACTTGACAAAAGAGTCTGCAACACGGAAAAAATTATATATTACTATACTGATCCTATTACAAACATTCTTAATCATAACTTTCACTGCCACAGAACTAATTCTATTTTATATTCTATTTGAGGCTACCCTAGTACCAACCCTCATCATTATCACCCGCAGAGGCGGACAGGCAGAGCGTCTCAATGCTGGACTCTATTTTTTGTTTTATACTCTAGTAGGCTCCCTCCCCCTGTTAGTAGCACTCACATACATCCAAAACACCACAGGATCATTAAATTTCTTATTACTATAATATTGGGCCAACCCCCTACAAAACTCCTGAGGCAACTCCCTTTTATGACTGGCCTGCATGCTGGCATTTATAGTAAAAATACCCCTCTATGGACTCCACCTCTGACTCCCAAAAGCACACGTAGAAGCCCCCATTGCCGGATCCATAGTTCTTGCCGCCGTACTATTGAAATTAGGAGGTTATGGGATACTCCGAATTACAACTCTCCTCAACCCGCTTACAAGCAACATAGCATACCCGTTCATAATACTCTCACTCTGGGGTATAATTATAACAAGCTCGATCTGCTTACGCCAGACAGACTTAAAGTCTCTAATCGCTTACTCATCAGTAAGTCACATAGCCCTGGTTATTGTGGCAATTCTTATTCAATCCCCATGAAGCTACATAGGAGCGACTGCTTTAATAATTGCCCACGGGCTAACTTCCTCTATACTATTTTGCCTGGCCAACTCCAATTATGAACGAATTCACAGTCGAACCATAATCCTAGCCCGCGGCCTACAAACCATTCTACCTCTTATAGCCTCTTGATGACTGCTAGCAAGCCTCACCAATCTAGCCCTCCCTCCCACTATTAATTTAATTGGCGAACTGTTCGTGGTTATAGCAACATTCTCTTGATCAAACCTATCTATTATCCTTATAGGACTAAACATTATTATCACCGCTCTTTACTCCTTGTATATACTAATCATAACTCAACGAGGTAAACATACTCATCACATTAATAATATCAAGCCCAACTACACACGAGAAAATACACTAATAGCAATACACCTAATACCCCTACTCCTCCTATCAAATAATCCAAAAATCATTCTGGGTACATTATACTGTAAATATAGTTTAATAAAAACCCTAGATTGTGAATCTAGTAATAGGGTCTAAACCCCCTTATTTACCGAAGAAGTGATGCAAGAACTGCTAACTCATGCTACCGCGTCTAAAACCACAGCTTTTTCAAACTTTTAAAGGATAGTAGTTATCCGTTGGTCTTAGGAGCCAAAAAATTGGTGCAACTCCAAATAAAAGTAATAAACCTATTTAATATATCTATTGTACTAGCACTACTTCTACTAACTATACCTATTATAGCAACAGCCCTCAACCTAGATAAAAAGCCAAATTATCCAAACTATATCAAAACCATGGTTTCATACTCCTTCGCAGCTAGCCTAATTCCAACCCTATTATTTGTGTATTCTCATCAAGAAATAGTAATCTCGAACTGACATTGAATTACAATTCAAACAATTAAATTAACACTCAGCTTTAAATTCGACTACTTCTCAATACTATTTATACCAGTAGGATTGTTCGTAACCTGATCTATTATAGAATTCTCAATATGATATATACACTCAGACCCTAATATTAACCGCTTCTTTAAATACCTACTAATATTTCTAATTACAATAATAATTCTAGTTACAGCCAACAACCTATTCCAACTTTTTATTGGTTGAGAGGGAGTAGGAATTATATCCTTCTTACTCATTGGATGATGATATGGGCGCGCAGACGCCAACACCGCTGCTCTGCAAGCAATCCTGTACAACCGAATTGGAGACATTGGCTTTATTGCCTCTATGGCATGATTCATAATAAACTCCAATACATGAGAACTTCAACAGATCTTTGTACTAAACCCAGAAAATACAAACTTCCCACTCATAGCCCTACTCCTAGCTGCCACTGGAAAATCTGCCCAGTTTGGACTCCACCCATGACTTCCTTCCGCCATAGAAGGCCCCACACCTGTCTCCGCCCTATTACACTCAAGCACTATGGTCGTTGCAGGAGTATTCCTATTAATTCGATTCTACCCCTTAATAGAAAATAACAAGCTAGTACAAACTATAGTTCTATGTCTAGGAGCCATTACAACACTGTTTACAGCAATCTGCGCTCTAACCCAAAATGATATTAAAAAAATCGTTGCCTTTTCCACCTCTAGTCAACTAGGCTTAATAATAGTAACTATTGGCATTAACCAACCCCACCTTGCATTTCTTCACATTTGCACTCACGCATTCTTTAAAGCAATACTATTTATATGCTCTGGATCCATTATCCACAGTCTAAATGACGAACAAGACATTCGAAAGATAGGAGGCCTATTTAAAACTCTGCCTTTCACCACCACCGCCTTAGTCATTGGAAGCCTTGCCCTAACAGGCACCCCCTTCCTAATGGGCTTTTATGCTAAAGACCTTATTATCGAAGCAGCCAGTATCTCATATACCAATGCCTGAGCGCTACTACTAACCCTCCTAGCCACTTCCCTCACAGCTGTTTACAGCACAGTAATTATTTTCTTTGCACTTCTAGGACAACCATGATTTCCCACCCTTATCCTAATTGACGAGAACAACCCACTCCTAATTAATTCTATCAAGCGCCTGTTAATTGGAAGCATTTTCGCAGGATTCCTACTATCGAACAGCATCCCCCCAACCACTACCCCACAAATAACAATACCTCTCTACCTAAAACTTATAGCTCTAGGAGTAACCCTAACAGGATTTATAATAGCCCTAGAACTAAACCAAATCATCTACAACCTAAAGTTCAAAAA
The DNA here is from genome assembly GCF_036850995.1 of Saccopteryx leptura. Taxonomy (NCBI): domain Eukaryota; kingdom Metazoa; phylum Chordata; class Mammalia; order Chiroptera; family Emballonuridae; genus Saccopteryx; species Saccopteryx leptura. Next base: position 140,493 of record NW_027095727.1, read on the forward strand.
GCCCTCAAGCATGATTAAATTCTCAAACCTCTTAGGTTATTTTCCCACCATCATACACCGCCTCCAACCACGAATAAGCCTTACAGCAAGTCAAAAATCTGCCTCCCTCCTACTAGATCAAATTTGACTGGAAATGCTCTTGCCAAAATCAATCTCAAATATACATATAAAATCCTCCACCACAGTATCCAACCAAAAAGGCCTTGTCAAATTATATTTCCTCTCCTTCTTCATCACCTTAATCCTTACAATACTTATATTTAATTTCCACGAGTAATCTCCATAATTACTACGACTCCAATAAGCAAAGATCACCCTGTCACCACTACTAACCAAGTTCCATAACTATACAACCCCGCAACTCCTATAATCTCTTTACTAAAAAACCCAGAATCGCCCATATCATAAATTACCCAATCCCCCATATCATTAAACTTTAAAATTATCTCCAACTCAACACCCTCATTCATAACTACACTAACAATTAATCCCGTCTCTATAAGTAGGCCCGTAATAAGAGAACCTAAAACTGTTTTATTAGATACCCATACCTCCGGATACTGCTCAGTTGCTATAGCCATAGTATAACCAAAAACTACCAACATTCCTCCTAAATAAATCAAAAACACTATCAAACCTAAAAATGGCCCATCAAAACTAATCACAATACCACAACCTACTCCTCCACTCACAATCAACCCCAACCCCCCATAAATTGGTGAAGGTTTAGAAGAAAACCCCACAAACCCAACTACAAAAATGATACTTAAGATAAACGCAATATATGTCATCATAATTCCTACATGGCCTCTACCCAAGACTTATGACATGAAAAATCACGGTTGTATTTCAACTATAAGAATAATGACCAACATCCGTAAATCCCACCCACTATTTAAAATCATCAACGACTCATTCGTTGACCTCCCCGCACCCTCAAGTATCTCCTCCTTTTTTTTTAGGACTAAAATTTAATGAAGTGACATTGATGCATAAGAACCCCTGTCTGTAATGTAAAGAAAACTTCTAAAGTTTTTATGAATATACTTGTGGGACTGGATTTTGGGGAGAAACTAAGAGGCTCTTTTCAATTATGGGGCTGGCCAGGGATGAGCAGACACCTGGGTCTGAGATATTCAAATTAGACACAGGAGAAAAACAACGGGGTGAGTTCTTGCCACTTCCTATAGAAGTTCATTGAAGAAAACTTTTAAAATGAGGTTTGGGATCCCCTCCAGCAAGAGAAAGACTTACCTTCATGCCCCCAAGTGCAGGAAGCGGGGATCCTGGTACCAGTTAGGGAAGTCCCTGTTACTAGGTCGAGCCTGAGAGAGTCACAACATCCACTGAAGAAGCCAGATTCAGATGAGTGTTTGCATCCTAGTGTCCTAGATGCATAGAACTCAGAATGCAGTGACCTCTAGGTATATTGTTCCATAGGACAGAAGCCTTTGGAACACTGAGCACGGGAGACTCATGGGTCACCGGGAAACTAACCACAGCAAGTACAATTTAGCTGAGCCAGTGGTTGCAGGAAGAAGGAAAAGGAAAATGAGCCAGAAAGAATTTAGGAGACGCAGTCACAGGTGATTGGATTTGAATGGGAGAGAGAGGGAGCCAAGGCTGACATCAGAGAGGATCCCTGGGCAGGGTAGGTGCCACCCGCTGAGACAGAGAGTAAGTAACAGTGCCTCAGGACTGGAGCTCACACCAGGGACACAGCTCAGCAGGGTGAGCCTCACTGTACATGAGTTCTCTCTCCAGAATTTACCAAGGGCTCTCAAAGGTTTGGTTGAACTTTTTAAACTGCAAACCCCTGCAACGGAAGCTTTAGGATTTTCCCCATAATAAACAGACCCCTCTGACTTAGATTCAGTACATGAACTTGACCCAAAGATGGTGGGATCAGGCAGGAATTATGCTCACATGGCAACCTTGAAGTGACCTCCTGGCTTAAATAGTCACACACTTGCTTGTACAATGTTGCTATGAACTGGGGAGGATAAAATGAAACAGAACACTAATGACAAAACAACATAACTCTGTGGTGCTGTTGCTCTGTCCCCTAGGGCCATGGTCACCACAGACCAGTTTAATGTCAGACAGTATTTTCATGGACCGGCCTTTAGGGTGGGATGGATAAATGGATCACGTGACCGAGACAAGCGTCAAGAGTGAGTCTTAGATGGATGTAACAGAGGGAATCTGGTCATTTTTTAAGAATACGACATCGTTCAGACTTAGGTATAAATAAAATGGAAATAATGTAAGTTATTTATTCTCTCTCTGCGGACCGGTACCAAATGGCCCAAGGACTGCTACCAGTTCACGGCCTGGGGGTTGGGGACCTCTGCCCTATGGAATAGAGAGATGTGGGAAAGTGAGGTTGAAAGTGCTACCATCTGAACAGGTCCTCCAAACAAAATGGCACAAATGGGGCAATCCCTGTGCACAGTGTGCACACTTCAATTAATGTGAAGTCATAGTGTGTTCTTGTTTCTGAACACCAAGTATAAGAAATGTAACACAGAGAAACACAGGAAATGCTTGAGTAAGAAATTGGAACTTTCGCTAGGTTATGTATATGTTATTTTGAAATACTGGTGTATCGGAAATATGTAAAATTCCCACTCTACAATCCGTGAACTATTTTCGTGCATTAGAAAATGGCTATCAAGAAATTCCTTGTAAGTATTAACATATCTTATTATTTCTGTTCAAGTAATACTTGTCTTGCTAGTTGTCTTGCATTTTGGTGCATTGACCAGGTCGTATCGAAAAAGAAGATATTGTAGGGATTCGAATAAAGGGAGAGATGCTCAAAGCCACTTGCAACCCTAAGGGGTGGACAGGAAAAAGCTGCCTGAACCTGGCCGTGGTTCCAGTTCTCCTTCTCCGAGGGGAGCCTCCTGACTCACTGGGCAGAGGACGAACACAGTCTGATACATACACATGTTCACCAATTCCCTGTGGGTGCCCGTCCTTCCAAAGGTCACAGCAAAGCCTCGCACGCACATGGAGGGCATGCTTTACCTCCTTGTTTCTATCTCCACTAAATGCTCATGAAATACCTTTTGATTGGACAATTTCAATTTACTGGTAAAAGCTGTTCCTGATGATAAGGAATTTAGGAAAGGAGAGACTAGGAGACCATTTCTTCTTTCCCACCAGGTGACTTATTTCTTGATATACAGAGTAAACTGAGGGTATGTTTTTGTATATAAATAAGTCAATTTCAACATCTTATTAAACAAAAGTATTTATGTAAAATCGTTTATGCATAGAGAGATGTTTTGAAATTTATCTCTGAATGGCAGTATATCACTAAGTTTTGTTTATCTGAATTTTCTGCATTGTTTTCTTACAATAAACCTGTAATGATTTACAGAAACAATAAAGGAAACAGTAAATCATTTAATCAATCAACATCGGATAAAGCCTAAATATCTATATATGTATATTACTTCAACTATTAATGTGTGCCAGAAGCAAAATATACTGTGATGTTACATTTTACAACATATAAACCCACTTAATCAGGATCTTATTTGAAATCGAAGATATTTGTTTTGAAAATTTTAGGTTATAAAAGAGTTGATACTCAAATCTTTTCTAGTCTAGTGACATACATACTTTTACCTTACTCTATACACTTACATCAGAACTACCAAAAACAAAAAGAAACATGTTTTTCAACACTTCACAGCCAAGACACACCTTGCTGCAAAGCCTGCAGTCGGTCTAAGACTGTTTTTTGCCCATACCCAAAGCCACACAGTGAGTTTTCTCAGCAGCTATTTGCTGAGTACCGTGTACCAGAAACTGCAATTAGGCAGAAGACTCAGTGCCCACACATATATATTGAGCTTCCTAGGGAGGTGGGAATATAACAGGTGAGTACAAAATGACCTGGTTATTTCTGTGGGAGGGAGAAGCAGAGTTCAGTTGGGGCAGGTGGTGGGGCCAGGAGGGGCAGCCACACTGGCAGGGTCCTGGAGCTGAGAGCATGCCCTGGGCCCTTTTCCAGTCCCAGGTCCGATCTCAGCAGGGAGCAGCAAGAGTGGAGGCTGGAGTGATGGCCACAGCCGCTAAACCAGGAGCCACCATCCAACTGTGGAAGGGTGTTTGGATTTCTCATGAGGACAGTTGTGGAAAAGGGAGAAACAGTGCAGGACAGATGGAAGAAGGCTGTGAGGGACCCAGAGCGGGAAGATGGGGTCCTGAGGAAGTTCAAGACCAGCGGGTGTGAAGACAAGGCGGCGGGACCGAGAGCCGGCATCCTTGTTGGGTGCAGAGTGGGAGTCCCAGCCACACGTGCAGCTGGAGGCTCAAGAGGGAGGGCTGAGAGGCCAGTGACACACACTGTAAATGCAGCCACTTATAGCAACCCACACTGATGAGCTCAGGAGTCTGAGCACACCGACCGTGGAAAGATGGACAGGGGAGCAGAGGGAAGTCAGGTAAACTCCATTTAGTTTAATTTTCTTAATGTGGAGAGTCCAATCCACATAGATTTTCTTTTATAAATGCTTATTACTTAAAAATAGCTAGTAAGTATCAATATGTAACTCTTTATACTTTATTATCATATTCTTTTTATATTACTCTATTTATCTACACAATAATTTTCTGCCTGAGGTGGCTACTATGAAGTGAGCAAGGTGTGTTCTGAAGCTGATGGACTCTTGTCGACTGATAACCAATCACTGTCTTTGGAGGAAGTCCTAACCTTTTCTTGTATACCCTCCCTATATGTTCAACAGCTTCTCTGTTTTCACAGTCAGTAGTCCATATTGCTGTCTTATCACCTTTAGCTTTAACATTAACAACAGCTCCACACACATCATCATCACTGTAGTCATCAAAAGACTCTCCAGTAAGGCACAGCAGTGTCTCTAGCCAAAATCTATCGAGGTCACTTCATCTCTGCTGTTTGTTTTTATTTGTTGTTGGTTTTTTGTGGGGTTTTTTTTGTATTTTTCTGAAGTTGGAACTGGGGAGGCAGTCAGACAGACTCCCGCATGCGCCTGACTGGGATCCACCAGGCATGCTTGCCAGGGGGCGATGTTCTACCCATCTGGGGTGTTGCTCTGTTGCAACCAGAACCATTCTATTGCCTGAGGCAGAGGCCATAGAGCCATCCTCAGCACCTGGGCCAACATTGCTCCAATGGAGCCTTGGCTGCGGGAAGGGAAGAGACAGACAGACAGGAAGGAGACGGGGAGAGTTGGAAAGGCAGATGGGTGCTTCTCCTGTGTGTCCCTGCCGGGAATCGAACCAGAAACTCCTTCATGCCAGACACATGCTCTACCACTATGCCAACTGGCCAGGTCATGTAATTGGAATTCTAAAATCAAACCTTCCATCTCAGTGCCAAGTTCCCTCTCCAATATTTAGGCATCTCATTTTAAATCAGTAATTTAGTTATCTTGTTCTTGGTCATCATCGCATGTATATCAACATCATATTGTGTGCTTTAAATACAAACAATTATATGTATTTATCAGTTATTCTTCAATAAAGTTGAACAAAATAGAAAGAATATCACCCCGTAACGACAAGGTGGCAGGTTCGATCCATGGTCAGGGCACACACGGGAAGCAGGCGATGAGTACACGACTGAGTGGAACAATAAATGAATGCCTCCAGTCTCCCTCCCCTCTCTCTTCACTACCTCTCTCTGTATCTCTGAAAATAAAAAGAAATGAAGTCTTGGCCAGATAGCTCGGTTGGAGCCTGGTCCTGGAGCGTGGAGGTTGCCTGGTGAATTCCCTGGTCAGGGCGCATACAAGAGCAGCTCCATGTTCCTGTCTCTGTCTCCTTGCCTCTCTCTCTCAAAAATAAAGAAATAAAAATAAAAATAATAGGAAGTATCAGTGAACCTGAAAGCTGGTTCTTTGAAAAAATGAACATTGACGAACCTTTAGCAAGATTAAGAAAAAAGGAAAGATAGAAATAATATCAGAAATGAAAGCGGGCCTAGCATGTGGTGGTGCAGTGGATAACGCATTGACTTGGAATGCTAAAGTCGCTGATTCGAAACCCGGGGCTTGCCCAGAAATTGCACATAGACAAGCAATCAATGAACAACTAAAGTGAAGCAACTATGAGTTAATACCTCTTGCTCGACCTTCCACCTCTCTATATAAAATCAATACATAAAATCTTAAAAGAGAAACAGAAAAGAAATGAAAGGGAGAACATTATTATTGACCTTACAGAAACAAAAAGGAATATAAGAAAATATCATGAACAGTTGCATGCTGTTCAACAACTTGGATAACCTAGATAAAATTGACAAATTCTACATAGAGAAAGATGATCTAAAGAAATTGATTTAAGAAAGAATACAAAACCTGAATAGATCTATAGCAAGAGATAAAATAATAGTAAAAAAGTCTGATATGGACGTCAGGCTCTCTGACGCATAGGGACGACCCTCAAAGCACATGGGGGGATGATAGTAAGGAGTCAGCTTTGCCCTGCAGGAAATAAGCTGCAGTCCTCAGCACTTTTTCCCATGTCCTTCTTCTGCTGCTTTTTTTTTAGGAATTAAATTTAATGGAGTGACATTGATGCATAAGAACCCCTAACTTTTTTTGTAAAGAAAAACTTCTGAAGTTTTTATGAATATATTTGTGAGACAGGATTTTGGGGAGAAAATAAGAGGCTCCTTTCAATTTTGGGGCTGGCCAGGGATGAGCAGACACTTGGACGGAGATATTCAAATTAGACACAGGAGAAAAAAACGGGGTGAGTTCTTGGCACTCCCTATATAAGTACATTGAAGAAAAATTTTAAAATAAGGCTTGGGATCCACTCCAGCAAGAGAAAGATTTACCTTCATGCCCCCAAGTGTAGAAAGTGGGAATCCTGGTACCAGTTAAGGAAGTCCCTGTTACTAGGTCGAGCCAGAGAGAGTCCCACCATCCACTGAAGAAGCCAGTTTCAGATGAGTGTTTGCATCCTAGTATCCTAGCTGCATAGAACTCAGAATGCAGTGACCTCTAGGTATATTGTTCCATAGGACAGAAGCCTTTGGAACACTGAGCACGGGAGACTCATGGGTCACCGGGAAACCAACCACAGCAAGTACAATTTAGCTGAGCCAGTGGTTGCAGGAAGAAGGAAAAGGAAAATGAGCCAGGAAGAATTTAGGAGACGCATTCAAAGGTGATTGGATTTGAATGGGAGAGAGAGGGAACCAAGGCTGACATCAGAGAGGATCCCTGGACAAGGTAGGTGCCACCCGCTGAGACAGAGAGTAAGTAACAGTGCCTCAGCACTGGAGCTCACACCAGGGACACAGCTCAGCAGGGTGAGCCTCACTGTACATGAGTTCTCTCTCCAGAATTTACCAAGGGCTCTCAAAGGTTTGGTTTAACTTTTTAAACTGCAAACCCCTGCAACTGAAGCTTTAAGATTTTCCCCATATTAAACGCTCCCCACTGATTAGATTCAGTACATGCATTTGACCCAAAGACGGTGGGATCAGGCAGGAATTATGCTCACCTGGCAACCTTGACCTCCTGGCTTAAATAGTCACACACTTGCTTGTAGAAAGTTGCTATGATCTGGGGAGGATAAAATGAAACAGAACACTAATGACAAAACAACATAACTCTGTGGTGCTGTTGCTCTGTCCCCTAGGGCAGTGGTCCCCAGGCTTTTTTGGACCACGGACAGTTTTTATGTCCGAAAATATTTTTTTTCAGACAGGTGTTAAGGGTGGGACGGATAAATATATTACGTGACTGAGACCAGCATCAGGAGTGAGTCTTAAGCAGATGTAACAGAGGGAATCTGGTCATTTAAAAAAAATAAAACATCGTTCAGACTTAAATATACATAAAATAGAAATAATGTAAGGTATTCTTTCTCTGCGGACTGGTACCAAATGGTCCATGGACTGGTACAGTTCCGCGGCCGTTGGTTGGCGACCACCGCCCTAGGGAATAGAGAGATGTGGGAATGTGAGGTTGAATGTGCTACCCTCTGACCAGGTCCTCCAAACAAAATGGCACAAAGGTGGAAAGCCCTGTGCACAGTGTGCACACTTCAATTAATGTGCAGTCATGGTGCGTTCTTGTTTCTGAATGCCAAGTATAAGAAATGTAACACAGAGAAACACAGGAAATGCTTGAGTAAGAAATTTTAACTTTTGTTAGGTTATGTATACCTTATTTTAAAATACTGGTTTATCGGAAATTTGAAAAATTCCCACTCTACAATTCGTGAACTATTTTCGTGCATTAGAAAATGGCTATCAAGAAATTCCTTGTAAGTATTAACATATCTTATTACTTCAGTTTAAACAATACTGGTCCTGCTAGTTGTCTTGCATTTTGGTGCCCTTTGACCAGGTTGTATCGAAAGAGAAGATATTGTAGGGATTCGAATAAAGGGAGAGATGGTCAAAGACACATGCAACCCTAAGGGGCGGACAGGACAAGCTGCCTGAACCTGGCCATGGTTCCAGTTCTCCTTCTTCGAGGGGAGACTCCTGACCCACTGGGCACAGGACGAACACAGTCTGATACATACACGTCTTCACCAATTCTCTGTGGGTGCCCGTCTTTCCAAATATCACAGCAATCCTCGCACTCACGTGGAGGGCATGCTTTACTTCCCTTTTTCTATCCCCACTAAATGCTCATGAAATACCTTTTGATTGGACAATTTCAATTTACTGGTAAAAGCTGGTCCTGATGGTAATGAATTTAAGGGCAGAAGAGAGTAGGAGACCATTTCTTCTTTCACACCAGGAGACATATTTCTTTTTTATTTTTTTAATTTTTTTAATTTTTTTTTTCTGAAGTTGGAAACGGGGAGACACAGTCAGACAGACTCCCACATGCGCCCGACCAGGATCCACCCGGCACGCCCACCAGTGGGCGACGCTCTGCCCATCCGGGGCGTTGCTCTGTTGTGACCAGAGCCACTCTAGTGCATGAGGCAGAGGCCAAGGAGCCATCCCAAACGCCCAGGCCATCTTTGCTCCAATGGAGCCTCAGCTGCGAGAGGGGAAGAGAGAAACAGAGAGGAAGGAGAGGGGTAGGGGTGGAAAAGCAGATGGGCGTTTCTCCTGTGTTACCTGGCCGGGAATCGAACCTGGGACTTTTGCACGCAAGGCCGACGCTCTACCACTGAGCTAACCGGCCAGGGCCACGTATTTCTTAATACACAGAGTAAAATGAGGGTATTTTTTTCTATATAAATAAGTCGATTTCAACATCTTATTAAACAAAAATATTTATGTAAAGTCGTCTATGCATAGAGAGATGTTTTGAAAATTATCTCTGAATGGCGGCATATCACTAAGTTTTGTTTATTTGAATTTTCTGCATTGTTTTCTTACAATAAACCTGTAATGATTTACAGAAACAATAAAGGAAACAGTAAATCATTTGATCAATCAACATTGGATAAAGCCTAAATATCTATATATGTATATTACTTCAACTATTAATGTGTGCCAGAAGCAAAATATACTGTGATGTTACATTTTACAACATATAAACCCACTTAATCAGGATCTTATTTGAAATTGAAAATATTTGTTTTGAAAATTTTAGGTTATAAAAGAGCTGATACTTAAATCTTTTCTAGTTTAGTGACACACATACTTTCACCTTAATCTATAAACTTACATCCGAACTATCAAAACCAAAAAGGAACATGTTTTTCAAACTTCACAGCCAAGACACCACTTGCTGCAAAGCCTGCAGACTGTCTAGGACCTTCTTTTGCTCATACCCAAAGCCACACGGTGAGTTTTCTCAGCAGCTATTTGCTGAGTACCGTGTACCAGAAACTGGAATTAGGCACAAGGCTCAGTGCCCACACATATGTATTGAGCTTCTCAGGGAGGTGGGAATATAACAGGCGAGTACAAAATGACCTGGTTATTTCTGTGGGAGGGAGTGGCAGAGTTCAGTTAGGGCAGGAGGGGCAGCCACCCTGGCAGGGTCCTGGAGCTGAGAGAGCATGCCCTGGGCCTTTTTCCAGTCCCAGGTCCGATCTCAGCGAGGAGCAGCAAGAGTGGAGGCTGGAGTGATGGCCACAGCCGCTAAACCAGGAGCCACCATCCAACTGTGGAAGGGTGTTTGGATTTCTCATGAGGACAGTTGTGGAAAAGGGAGAAACACCGCAGTACAAATGGAAGAAGGCTGTGAGGGACCCAGAGCGGGAAGATGGGGTCCTGAGGAAGTTCAAGACCAGCGGGTGTGAAGACAAGGCGGCGGGACCGAGAGCCGGCATCCTTGTTGGGTGCAGAGTGGGAGTCCCAGCCACACGTGCAGCTGGAGTTTCAAGAGGGAGGGCTGGAGAGGCCAGTGACACACACTGTAAATGCAGCCACTTATATCAACCCACACTGATGAGCTCAGGAGTCTGAGCACACCGACCGTGGAAAGATGGACAGGGGAGCAGAGGGAAGTCAGGTAAACTCCATTTAGTTTCATTTTCTTAATGTGGAGAGTCCAATCCACATAGATTTTCTTTTATAAATGCTATTACTTAAAAATAGCTAGTAAGTATCAATATGTAACTCTTTATACTTTATTATCATATTCTTTTGATATTACTCTATTTATCTGCACAATAATTTTCTGCCTCAGGTGGCTACTATGAAGTGAGCAAGGTGTGTTCTGAAGCTGATGGGGAGAGTGTCGGACTAATAACCAATCACTGTCTTTGGAGGAAGTCCTAACCTTTCCTTGTATACCCTCCCTATATGGTCAACAGCTTCTCTGTTTTCACAGTCAGTAGTCCATATTGCTATCTTATCACCTTTAGCTTTAACATTAACAACAGCTCCACATACATCATCACTGTAGTCATCAAAAGATTCTCCAGTAAGGCACAGCAGTGTCTCTAGCCAAAAGCTATCAAGGTCACTTCATCTCTGCTGTTTATTTTTATTTGTTGTTGGTTTTTTGTGGGGTTTTTTGGTATTTTCCTGAAGTTGGAAACAGGGAGGCAGTCAGACAAACTCCCGCATGAGCCCGTCCAGGATGCACCTGGCACTCCCACCAGGGGGTGATGCTCTGCCTATCTATGGCGTTGCTCTGTTGCAACCAGAGCCATTTTAGTGCCTGAGGAAGAGGCGATAGAGCCATCCTCAGTGCCCAGGCCATCTTTTGCTGCAATAGAGCCTTGGCTGCAGGAGGGGAAGAGACAGACAGACAGGAAGGAGAGGGGGAGGGGTGGAGAAGCAGATGGGCGCTTCTCATGTGTGCCGTGGCCAGGAATCAAACCTGGGGCTCCTGCATGCCAGGCCAAAGCTCTACTACTGAGCCAACCGGCCAGGGCCTGTTATTGGAATTCTAAAATCAAACTTTTCATCTATGTTCCAAGTTCCCTCTCTAGTAATTAGGATGTTCATTTTAAATCAGTAACTCAGTTATCTTGTTCTTGGTAATCATTCCATGTATATCAACTTCTCATTGTGCCCTTAAAATATAAACAATTATATGTATTTATCAACTATTCTTCAATAAAGTTGAACAAAATAGAAAGGCATCGCCCCGAAACGACAAAGTTGCAGGTTCGATCCACGTTCAGGGCATACACGGGAAGCAGGCGATGAGTACACGACCGAATGGAACAATAAATGAATGCCTCCCTTCTCCCTCCCCTCTTTCTTCACTACCTCTCTCTGCATCTCTGAAAATAAAAAGAAATGCAGTCTTGGCCAGATAGCTCGGTTGGAGCCTTGTCCTGGAGAAAGAGGTTGCCTGGTCAATTTCCTGGTCAGGGCACATACAAGAGCAGCTCCATGTTCCTGTCTCTGTTCCTTGCCTCTCTGTCTGTCAAAAATAAAAAAAAATAAAAACAATAGGAAGAATCAGTGACCCTGACAGCTGGTTCTTTTAAAAAATGAGCATTGACAAACCTTTAGAAAGATGAAAAAAAAAGACAGATACAAATAATATCAGAAAAGAAAGTGGGGCTAAGCCTGTGGTGCTTCACTGGATCACGCATTGACTTGGAATGCTAAGTTCGCTGGTTCGAAACCCGGGGCTTGCCCAGTAAAGGCACGTAGACCAGCAATCAATGAACAACTAAAGTGAAGCAACTATAAGTTAATACTTCTTGCTCCACCTACCTCCTCTCTCTATAAAATCAATACATAAAATATTTAAAAAGAAAAAGAAAAGAAATGAAAGTGAGGACATTATTATTGACCTTACAGAAACAAAAATGAATATAAGGGAATATCATGAACAGTTGCATGCTATGCAACAAATTAAATAACCTAGATAAAATGGAAAAATTCTGCAAAAAGAAAGATGATCTAAAGAAATTGAGTTAAGAAAAAATAGAAAATCTGAATAGATCTATAACAAAAGATAAAATAATAGGAAAAAAGTCTGATATAGACGTCAGGCTCTCTGACGCATAGGGATGAACCTGGTGGCACTCTGGGTCCCTCAAAGCACATGGGGGGGATGATAGTAAGGAGTCAGCTTTGCCCTGCAGGAAATAAGCTGCAATCCTCAGCACTTTTTCCCATGTCCTTCTTCTGCTGCTTTTGTTTTTTTTTTTTTTTTTTTTTTTTTAGGAATTAAATTTAATGGAGTGACATTGATGCATAAGAACCCCTGTCTTTTTTGTAAAGAAAAACTTCTAAAGCTTTTATGAATATATTCGTGGGACTGGATTTTGGGGAGAAACTAAGATGCTCTTTCCAATTTTGGGGCTGGCCAGGGATAAGCAGACACCTGGGACTGAGATATTCAAATTAGACACAGGAGAAAAACAACGGGGTGAGTTCTTGTCACTCTCTATAGAAGTACATTGAAGAAAAATTTTTATTTTACTTATTTATTTATTTTACAGAGACAGAGAGTGAGTCAGAGAGAGGGATAGACAGGGACAGACAGACAGGAATGAAGAGAGATGAGAAGCATCAATCATTAGTTTTTCATTGCACGTTGCAACACCTTAGTTGTTCATTGATTGCTTTCTCATATGTGCCTTGACCGTGGGCCTTCAGCAGACCGAATAACCCCTTGCTTGAGCCAGCGACCTTGGGTCCAAGCTGGTGAGCTTTGCTCAAACCAGATGAGACTGCACTCAAGCTGACGACCTCGGGGTCTAGAACCTGGGTCCTTCCGCATCCCAGTCCGACGCTCTATCCACTGCGCCACCTCCTGGTCAGGCTTTTTTTTTTTTTTTAAATTTTTTTATTTATTCATTTTAGAGAGGACAGGGAGAGAGAGAGAGAGAGAGAGAGAGAGAGAGAGAAGAGAGACAGAGAGAGAGAAGGGGGGAGGAGCTGGAAGCATCAATTCCCATATGTGCCTTGACCAGACAAGCCTAGGTTTTCGAACCGGCGACCTCAGCATTTCCAGGTCGACGCTTTATCCACTGCGCCACCACAGGTCAGGCTGAAGAAAAATTTTTAAATGAGGCTTGGGATCCATTCCAGCAAGAGAAAGACTTACCTTCATGCCCCCAAGTGTAGGAAGTGGGGATCCTGGTACCAGTTAAGGAAGTCCCTGTTACTAGGTCGAGCCAGAGAGAGTCCCACCATCCACTGAAGAAGCCAGTTTCAGATGAGTGTTTGCATTCTAGTATCCTAGCTGCATAGAACTCAGAATGCAGTGACCTCTAGGTATATTGTTCCATAGGACAGAAGCCTTTGGAACACTGAGCACGGGAGACTCATGGGTCACCAGGAAACCAATGACATCAAGTACAATTTAGCGGAGCCAGTGGTTGCAAGAAGAAGGAAAAGGAAAATGAGCCAGAAAGAATTTAGGAGACGCAGTCACAGGTGATTGGATTTAAATGGGAGAGGGAGGGAACCAAGCCTGACATCAGAGAGGAAACCTGGGCAAGGTAGGTGCCACCCGCTGAGACAGAGTGTAAGTAACAGTGCCTCAGCACTGGAGCTCACACCAGGGACACAGCTCAGCAGGGTGAGCCTCACTGTACATGAGTTCTCTCTCCAGAATTTACCAAGTGCTCTAAAAGGTTTGGTTTAACTTTTTAAACTGCAAACCCCTGCAACTGAAGCTTTAGGATTTTCCCCATAATAAACGCACCCCACTGACTTAGATTCAGTTAATGCACTAGACCCAAGGACGGTGGAATCAGGCAGGAATTATGCTCACCTGGCAAACTTGAAGTGACCTCCTGGCTTAAATAGCCACACACTTGCTTGTAGAAAGTTGCTATGATCTGGGGAGGATAAAATGACACAGAACACTAATGACAAAACAACATAACTCTGTAGTGCTGTTGCTCTGTCCCCTAGGGCAGTGGTCCCCACAGACCGGTTTAATGTCAGACAATATTTTCATGGACCGGCCTTTAGGGTGGGATGGATAAATGGATCATGTGACCGAGGCAAGCGTCAAGAGTGAGTCTTAGGAGTGGATTAAAAAGCTTTGGTACATATATACTATGGAATACTACTCAGCCATAAGAAATGATGATATCAGATCATTTACAATAACATGGATGGACCTTGATAACATTATATGGAGTGAAATAAGTAAATAAAAAAAAACTAAGAGATATATGAATCCATATATAGAAGGGACATAAAAATGAGACTCAGAGACATGAACAAGAATGTGATGGCAACAGCGGTGGGGGTTGAGGGAGGGGGAATGGGGTGAAAAAGGGGAGAAGGGTTGGGGGAGGGGAGGGGCACAAAGAAAACCAGATAGAAGGTGACAGAAGACAATTTAACTTTGGGGGAGTGGTATACAGCACAATCAAATGTTAAAATAATCTAGAGATGTTTTCTCTCAACATATGTACCCTGATTTATCAATGTCACTGCACTAAATTTAATAAATAAATTTCAAAAAAAAAGAGTGTGTCTTAGACGGATGTAACAAAGGGAATCTGGTCATTTTTGAAAAATAAAACATCGTTCACACTTAGGTATAAATAAAACGGAAATAATGTAAGTTATTTATTCTCTCTCAGCGGACCGGTACCAAATGGCCCAAGGACTGGTACCAGTCCGCGGCCCAGGGGTTGGGGACAACTTCCCTAGGGAATAGAGAGATGTGGGAATTTGAGATTGAATGTGCTACCATCTAACCAGGTCCTCCAAACAAAATGGCACAAACATGGAAAGCCCTGTGCACAGTGTGCACACTTCAATTAATGTGAAGTCACGGTGCGTCCTTGTTTCTGAATGCCAAGTATAAGAAATGTAACACAGTGAAACACAGGAAATGCTTGAGTAAGAAAACGTAACTTTTGCTAAGTTATGTATACCTTATTTTGAAATACCGGTGTATCAGAAATATGTAAAATTCCCACTCTACAATTCGTGAACTATTTTCTTGAATTAGAAAATGGCTATCTAGAAATTCCTTGTAAGTATTAACATATCTCTTTATTTCAGTTCAAATAATACTGGTCCTGCTAGTTGTCTTGCATTTTGGTGCACTTTGACCAGGTTGTATCCAAAGAGAAGATATTGTAGGGATTCGAATAAAGGGAGAGATGGTCAAAGCCACATGCAACCCTAAGGGGCAGACAGGACAAAGCTGCCTGAACCTGGCCGTGGTTCCAGTTCTCCTTCTCTGAGGGGAGCCTCCTGACCCACTGGGCAGAGGACGAACACAGTCTGATACATACACGTGTTCCCCAACTCTCTGTGGGTGCCCGTCTTTCCAAATGTCACAAGAAATCCTCGCACTCGCGTGGAGGGCATGCTTTACTTCCCTCTTTCTATCCTCACTAAATGCTCATGAAGTACCTTTTGATTGGACACTTTCAATTTACTTGTAAAAGCTGGTCCTGACAGTAAGGAATTTAAGGGAAGAAGATATTAGGAGACCATTTTTCTTTCACACCAGGTAACGTAATTCTTAATATATAAAGTAAACTGAGGGTATTTTTTTCTATATAAATAAGTTGATTTCAACATCTTATTGTACAAAAATATTTACGTGAAGTCGTCTATCCATAGAGAGATTTTTTGAAAATTATCTCTGAATGGCGGTATATCACTAAATTTTGTTTATTTGAATTTTCTGCATTGTTTTCTTATAATAAACCTGTAATGATTTACAGAAACAATAAAGGAAACAGTAAATCATTTAATCAATTAACATTGGATAAAGCCTAAATATCTATATATGTATATTACTTCAACTATTAATTTGTGCTAGAAGCAAAATATACTGTGATTTTACATTTTACAACACATAAACCCACTTAATCAGGATCTTATTAGAAATTGAAGATATTTAAAAAAAAGAAATTGAAGATATTTGTTTTGAAAATTTTAGGTTATAGAAGAGTTGATACTCAAATCTTTTCTAGTCTAGTGACACACATACTTTCACCTTAATCTATAAACTTACATCAGAACTATCAAAAACAAAATGAAACATGTTTTTCAAACTTCACACCAAAGACACCCTTTGCTGCAAAGCCTGCAGACAGTCTAGGACCTTCTTTTGCCCATACCCAAAGCCACACGGTGAGTTTTCTCAGCAGCTATTTGCTGAGTACCGTGTACCAGAAACTGGAATTATGCACAAGGCTCAGGGCCCACACATATGTATTGAGCTTCCCAGGGAGGTGGGAATATAACAGGCTAGTATACAATGACCTGGTTATTTCTGCAGGAGGGAGAAGCAGAGTTCAGTTGGGGCAGGTGGTGGGCTCCAGGAGGGGCAGCCACAGTGGCAGGGTCCTGGAGCTGAGAGAACATGCCCCGGGCCTTTTTCCAGCCCCAGGTCTGATCTCAGCGAGGAGCAGCAAGAGTGGAGGCTGGAGTGATGGCCGCAGCTGCAAAACTAGGAGCCACCAACGAACTGCGGAAGGGTGTTTGGATTTCTCATGAGGAGAGTTGTGGAAAAGTGAGAAACAGCACAGGACAGATGGAAGAAGGCTGTGCGGGACCCAGAGCAGGAAGATGGGGTCCTGAGCAAGTGCCAGGCCAGGGAGTGTGAAGACAAGGCGGCAGGACAGAGGGCAGGCATCCTTGTTGGGTGCAGATTGGGAGTCCCAGCAACACGTGCAGCTGGAGGCTCAAGAGGGAGGGCTGGAGTGGCCAGTGACACACACTGTAAATGCAGCCACTTATACCAATCCACACTGATGAGCTCAGGAGTCTGAGCATACCGACCATGGAAAGATGGACAGGGGAGCAGAGGGAAGTCAGGTAAACTCCATTTAGTTTCATTTTCTTAATGTGGAGAGTCAAATCCACATAGATTTTCTTTTATAAATGCTATTACATAAAAATAGCTAGTAAGTATCAATATGTAACTCTGTATACTTTATTATCATATTCTTTTTATATTACTCTATTTATCTACACAATAATTTTCTGCCTCATGTGGCTACTATGAAGTGAGCAAGGTGTGTTCTGAAGCTGATGGGGACTGTGTGGGACTGATACCAATCACTGTTTTTGGAGGAAGTCCCAACCTTTCCTTGTATACCCTCCCTATATGTTCAACAGCTTCTCTGTTTTCACAGTCAGTAGTCCATATTGCTATCTTATCACCTTTAGCTTTAACATTAACAACAGCTCCACATACATCATCATCACTGTAGTCATCAAAAGATTCTCCAGTAAGGCACAGCAGTGACTCTAGCCAAAAGCTATCGAGGTCACTTCATCCCTGCTGTTTGTTTTTATTTGTTGTTGGGTTTTTGTGGGGTTTTTTTTGTATTTTTCTGAAGTTGGAAATAGGGAGGCAGTCAGACAGACTCCCGCATGCGCCCGACAGGGATCCACCAGGCACGCCCACCAGGGGGCGATGCTCTGCCCATCTGGGGCGTTGCTCTGTTGCAACCAGAGCCATTCTAGCGCCTGAGGCAGAGGCCGAAGAGCCATCCTCAGCGCCCGGGCCAATATTGCTCCAATGGAGCCTTAGCTGCAGGAGGGGAAGATACAGACAGACAGGAAGGAGAGGGGGAGGGGTGGAGAAGCAGATGGGCGCTTCTCCTGTGTGTCCTAGCCGGGAATCCAACCCGGGACTCCAGCATGCCAGGCCGACGCTCTACCACTGAGTATACCGGCCATGTCCTGCGATTGGAATTCTAAAATCAAACTTTGCATCTCAGTTCCAAGTTCCCTCTCCAGTAATTAGGCGGCAAGTTTTAAATCAGTAACTTAGTTATCTTGTTCTTCGTAATCATCCCATGTATATCAACATCACATTGTGCACTTTAAATATAAACAATTTTATGTATTTATCAATTATTCTTCAATAAAGTTGAACAAAATAGAAAGAGCATCGCCCCAAAACGACAAGGTGGCAGGTTCGATCCATGGTCAGGGCACACACGGAAAGCAGGCGATGAGTACATGACTGAGTGGAACAATAAATGAATGCCTCCCTTCTCCCTCCCCTCTCTCTTCACTACCTCTCTCTGTAATTCTGAAAATAAAAAGAAATGAAGTCTTGGCCAGATAGCTCGGTTGGAGCCTTGTCCTGGAGCATGGAGGTTGCCTGGTTAAATCCCTGGTCAGGGCACATACAAGAGAAGCTCCATGTTCCTGTCTCTGTCTCCTTGCCTCTCTCTCTCTCCTAAAAATATATAAATAAAAATAAAAACAGTAGGAAAAATCAGTGAACCTGAAAGCTGGTTCTTTGAGAAAATGAACATTGACAACACTTTAGCAAGATTAAGAAAAAAGGAGAGATACAAATAATATCAGAAATGAAAGTGGGGCTTAGCCTGTGGTGGTGCAGTGGATCACGCATTGACTTGGAATGCTAAGTTCACTGGTTCGAAACCCGGGCTTGCCCAGTAAATGCACGTAGACAAGCAATCAATGAACAACTAAAGTGAAGCAACTATGAGTTAATACCTCTTGCTCCACCTTCCTCCTCTCTATATAAAATCGATACATAAAATCTTCAAAAAGAAACAGAAAAGAAATGAAAGTGAGAACATTATCATTGTCCTTACAGAAACAAAAAGGAATATAAGGGAATATCATGAACAGTTGCATGCTATTCAACAACTTAGATAACCTAGATAAAATGGACAAATTCTACATAGAGAAAGATGATCTAAAGAAATTGATTTAAGAAAGAATACAAAATCTGAATAGATCTATAGCAAGAGATAAAATAATAGGAAACAGTCTGATATGGACGTCAGGCTCTCTGACGCATAGGGATGGACCCGTGGGCACTCTGGGCCCCTCAAAGCACATGGGGGGGATGATAGTAAGGAGTCAGCTTTGCCCTGCAGGAAATATGCTGCAGTCCACAGCCCTTTCTCCCATGTCCTTCTTCTGCTGCTGCTCTTGTTTTTTTTTAGGAATTGAATATAATGGAGTGACGTTGATGCATACGAAACCCTGTCATTTATGTAAAGAAAAACTTCTAAAGTTTTTATGAATATAGTTGTGGAACTGGATTTTGGAGAAAAACTAAGATGCTCTTTCCAATTTTGGTGCTGGCCAGGGATGAGCAGACACCTGGGTCTGAGATATTCTAATTAGACACAGGAGATAAAC
The DNA here is from genome assembly GCF_036850995.1 of Saccopteryx leptura. NCBI lineage: Eukaryota > Metazoa > Chordata > Mammalia > Chiroptera > Emballonuridae > Saccopteryx > Saccopteryx leptura. Next base: position 159,961 of record NW_027095727.1, read on the forward strand.
ACCGGGGTGAATTCTTGGCACTCCGTATAGAAGTATGTTGAAGAGAAAGTTTTAAATGAGGCTTGGGATCCACTCCAGCAAGGAAAGATTTACCTTCATGCCCCCAAGTGTAGGAAGCGGGGATCCTGGTACCAGTTAAGGAAGTCCCTGTTACTAGGTCGAGCCAGAGAGAGTCCCACCATCCACTGAAGAAACCAGTTTCAGATGAGTGTTTGCATCCTAGTATCCTAGCTACATAGAACTCAGAATGCCGTGACCTCTAGGTATATTGTTCCATAGGACAGAAGCCTTTGGAACACTGAGCATGGGAGACTCATGGGTCACCGGGAAACCAACCACAGCAAGTACAATTTAGCGGACCCAGTGGTTGCAGGAAGAAGGAAAAGGAAAATGAGCCAGGAAGAATTTAGGAGATGCAGTCACAGGTGATTGGATTTGAATGGGAGAGAGAGGGAACCAAGGCTGACATCAGAGAGGATCCCTGGGCAAGGTAGGTGCCACCCGCTGAGACAGAGAGTAAGTAACAGTGCCTCAGCACTGGAGCTCACACCAGGGACACAGCTGAGCAGGGTGAGCCTCACTGTACATGAGTTCTCTCTCCAGAATTTACCAAGGGCTCTCAAAGGTTTGGTTTAACTTTTTAAACTGCAAACCCCTGCAACTGAAGCTTTAGGATTTTCCCCATAATAAACACACCCCACTGACTTAGATTCAGTACATGCACTTGACCTAAAGATGGTGGAATCAGGCAGAAATTATGCTCACCTCGCGACCTGTAAGCGACCTCCTGGCTTAAAAAGTCACACTCTTGCTTGTATAAAGTTGCTATGATCTGGGGAGGATAAAATGAAACAGAACAGTAATGACAAAACAACATAACTCTGTGCTGCTGTTGCTCTGTCCTCTAGGGCAGTGGTCTCCAGGGACTGGTTTTAGTGTCATAAAATATTTTCATGGACCGGCCTTTAGTGTGGGACAGATAAACATATCACGTGACTGAGAGAAGCATCAAGAGTGAGTCTTAGATGGATATAAGAGAAAGAATCTGGTCATTATTTAAAAATAAAACATCGTTCTGACTTAAGTATAAATAAAACGGAAATTATGTAAGTCATTTATGCTTTCTCTGTGGACCGGTACCGGTCCACGACATGGTATTGGGGAACACTGCCCTAAGAAATAGAGAGATGTGGGAATGTGAGGTTGAATGTTGTACCATCTGACCAGGTCCTCCAAACAAAATGGCACAAACGTGGAAAGCCCTGTGCACAGTGTGCACACTTCAATTCATGTGAACTCATGGTTCGTTCTTGTTTCTGAATGCCAAGTATAAGAAATGTAACACAGAGAAACACAGGAAATGCTTCACTAAGAAATTTTAACTTCTGTTAGGTTATGTATAACTTCTTTTAAAATACTGGTTTATCGGAAACATGTAAAATTCCCACTGTACAATTCATGAACTATTTTCATGCATTAGAAAATGACTATCAAGAAATTCCTTGTAAGTATGAACATATCTTATTATTTCAGTTCAAATAATACTGGTCCTGCTAGTTGTCTTGCGTTTTGGTGCACTTTGACCTGGTCATATCGCAAGAGAAGATATTGTAGGGATTCGAATAAAGGGAGAGATGGTCAAAGCCACATGCAACTAAGGGGCGGACAGGACAAAGCTGCCTGAACCTGGCCATGGTTCCTGTTCTCCTTCTCCGAGGGGAGCGTCCTGACCCACTGGGCACAGGATGAACACAGTCTGATACATACACGTGTTCACCAATTCTCTGTGGGTGTCCATCTTTCCAAATGTCACAGCAAATCCTCGCACTCGCGAGGAGGGCATGCTTTACTTCCCTCTTTCTATCCTCACTAAATGCTTATGAAATACCTTTTGATTGGACAAGTTCAATTTACTTGTAAAAGCTGGTCCTGACAGTAAGGAATTTAAGGGAAGAAGAGAGTAGGAGACCATTTCTTCTTTCACACCAGGTGACGTATTTCTTTATTTATACAGTAAACTGAGGGTATGTTTTTCTATATAAATAAGTCTATTTCAACATCTTATTAAACAAAAATAATTATGTAAAGTCGTCTATGCATAGAGAGAGTTTTAAAAATTATATCTGAATGGCTTATATCACTAAGTTTTATTAGAATTTTCTACATTGTTTTCTTACAATAAAAATGAAATTATTTACAGAAACAATAAAGGAAACAGTAAATCATTTAATCAATAAACATTTGATAAAGTCTAAATATCTATACATGTATATTACTTCAACTATTAATGTGTGCCAGAAGCAAAATATATTGTGATGTTACATTTTAAAACATATAAACCCACATGATCTGGATCTTATTTGAAATTGAAGATATTTGTTTTAAAAATTTTAGGTCACAAAAGAGTTGATACTCAAATCTTTTCTAGTACAGTGACATACATACTTTTACCTTAATCTATAAACTTACATGAGAACTATCAAAAACAAAAAGAAACATGTTTTACAAACTTCACAGCCAAGACACCCCTTGCTGCAAACCCTGCAGTCGGTCTAGGACCTTATTTTGCCCATACCCAAAGCCACACCATGAGTTTTCTCAGCAGCTATTTGCTGAGTACCGTATACCAGAAACTGGAATAAGGCACAAGACTCAGTGCCCACACATATATTTTGAGCTTCCCAGGGAGGTGGGAATATAACAGGCGAGTACACAATGACCTGGTTATTTCTGTGGGAGGGAGAAGGAGAGTTCAGTTGGGGCAGGTGGTGGGCTCCAGGAGGGGCAGCCAACCTGGCAGGGTCCTGGAGCTGAGAGAACATGCCCCGGGCCCTTTTCCAGACCCAGGTCTGATCTTAGTGAGGAGCAGCAAGAGTGGAGGCTGGAGTGATGGCCGCAGCTGCAAAACCAGGAGCCACCAACGAACTGCGGAAGGGTGTTTGGATTTCTCATGAGGACAGTTGTGGAAAAGGGAGAAACAGCGCAGGACAGATGGAAGAAGGCTGTGCAGGACCCAGAGCGGGAAGATGGGGTCCTGAGCAAGGTCAAGGCCAGCGGTTGTGAAGACAAGGCGGTGGGACCAACAGCCGGCATCCTTGTTGGGTGCAGAGTGAGAGTCCCATCCACATGTACAGCTGGAGGCTCAAGAGGGAGTGCTGGAGCGGCCAGTGACACACGCTGTAAATGCAGCCACTTATAGCAACCCACACTGAGGAGACAGGAGTCTGAGCACAATGAAGTCAGGTAAACTACATTTAGTTTGATTTTCTAAATGTGGAGGCTCAAATCCACACAGATTTTCTTTTATAAATACTTCTTACTTAAAAATAGATAGTAAGTATCAATATGTAACTCTATACTTTATTATCATATTCTTTTTACATTACTCTATTTATCTACAAAATAATTTTCTGCCTCAGGTGGCTATTATGAAGTGAGCAAGGTGTGTTCTGAAGCTTATGGACACTGTGTGGGACTGATAACCAATCACTGTCTTTGGAGGAAGTCCTAACCTTTCCTTGTATACCCTCCCTATATGTTCAACAGCTTCTCTGTTTTCACAGTAAGTAGTCCATACTGCTATCTTATCACCTTTACCTTTAACATTAACAACAGCTCCACATACATCATCATCACTGTAGTCATCAAAAGATTCTCCAGTAAGGCACAGCAGTGTCTCTAGCCAAAAGCTATCAAGGTCACTTCATCTCTGCTGTTTGTATTTATTTGTTGTTGTTTTTGTTTTGTTTTTTCATTTTTCTGACGTCGGAAACAGGGAAGCAGTCAGACAGACACCCGCATGCACCTGACTGGGATCCACCAGGCATGCCCACCAGGGGGTGATGCTCTGCCCATCTGGGGCATTGCTCTGTTGCAACCAGAGCCATTCTAGCGCCTGAGGCAGAGGCCAAAGAGCCTTCCTCAGTGCCCGAGCCAACATTGCTCCAACGGAGCCTTGGCTGCGGGAGAGACAGACAGGAAGGATAGAGGAAGTGGTGGAGAAGTACATGGGCGCTTCTCCTGTGTGCCCTGGCTGGGAATCGAGCCCGGGACTCCTGCATGCCAGGCCGATGTTCTACCATTCAGCCAACCGGCCAGGTCCTGTAATTGGAATTCTAAAATCAAACTTTGCATCTAAGTTCCAAGTTCCCTATCCAGTAATTAGGCAGCTCATTTTAAATTAGTAATTTAGATATCTTGTTCTTGGTAATCATCTCATGTATATCAACATCACATTGTGCACTTTAAATATAAACAATTATATGTATTTATCAATTATTCTTCAATAAAGTTGAACAAAATAGAAAGATCATTGCCCCGAAACGACAAGGTGGCAGGGTCGATCCGGTCAGGGCACACACGGGAAGCAGGCGGTGAGTACACAACCGAGTGGAACAATAAATGAATGCCTCCCTTCTCCCTCCCCTCTCTCTTCACTACCTCCCTCTGTATCTCTGAAAATAAAAAGAAATGAAGTCTTGGCCAGATAGCTCGGTTGGAGCCTTGTTCTGGAGCGTGGAGGTTGCCTGGTCATTTCCCCAGTCAGGGCACATACAAGAGCAGCTCCATGTTCCTGTCTCTGTCTCCTTGCCTCTCTCTCTCTCTCTCTCAAAAATAAATAAATAAAAATAAAAACAGTAGGAAGAATCAACGAACCTGAAAGCTAGTTCTTTGAAAAAAATGAACATTGACAAACCTTTAGCAAGATTAAGAAAAAAAGGAGAGATACAAATAATACCAGAAATGAAAGTGGGGCCTAGGCTGTGGTGGTTCAGTGGATAATGCATAGACTTGGAATGCTAAGGTCGCTGGTTCTAAACCCGGGGCTTGGCCAGGAAATGCACGAAGACAAGCAATCAATGAATAACTAACTAAAGTGAAGCAACTATGAGTTAATACTTCTTGCTCCACCTTCCTCCTCTTTATAAAAAATCAATACATAAAATCTTAAAAAAGAAAAGAAATGAAAGTGAGAACAGTATTATTGACCTTACAGAATCAAAAAGGAATATAAGGGAATATCATGAAGAGTTGCATGCTATTCAACAAATTATATAACCTAAATAAAATGGACAAATTCTACATAGAGACAGATGAACTAAAGAAATTGACTTGAAAAAGAATAGAAAATCTGAATAGAGCTATAGCCAGAGATAAAATAATAGGAAATAAGTCTGATATGGACATAAGGCTCTGTGACGCATAGGGATGGACCCGGGGGCACTCTGGGCCCCTCAAAGCACATGGGGGGGAGGATAGTAAGGAGTCAGCTTTGCCCTGCAGGAAATAAGCTGCAGTCCTCAGCCCTTTCTCCCATGTCCTTCTTCTGCTGCTGCTTTTTTTTTTTTTTTTTTTAGGAATTAAATTTAATGGAGTGACATTGATGTATAAGAATCCCTGTCTTTTATGTAAAAAAAAAATTTCTAAAGTTTTTATGAATATACTTGTGGGACTGCATTTTGGGGAGAAAGTAAGAGGTTCTTTTCAATCTTGGGGATGGCCAGTGATCAGCAGACACCTGGGTCTGAGATATTCAAATTAGACACAGGAGAAAAACACTGAGGTGAGTTCTTGGCACTCCCTAGAGAAGTACATTGAAGAAAAATTTTAAAATGTGGCTTGGAATCCATACCAGCAAGAGAAAGATTTACCTTCATGCCCCCAAGTGTAGCAAGTGGGGATCCTGGTACCAGTTAAGGAAGTCCCTGTTACTAGGTCGAATCAGAGAGAGTCACAGCATCCACTGAAGAAGCCAGTTTCAGATGAGTATTTGCATCCTAGTATCCTAGCTGCATAGAACTCACAATGCACTGACCTCTAGGTATATTGTTCCATAGGACAGAAGCCTTTGGAACACTGAGCATGGGAGACTCATGGGTCACCGGGAAACCAACCACAGCAAGTACAATTTAGCGGAGCCAGTGGTTGCAGGAAGAAGGAAAAGGAAAATGAGCCAGGAAGAATTTAGGAGACGCAGTCACAGGTGATTGGATTTGAATGGGAGAGAGAGGGAACCAAGGCTGGCATCAGAGAGGATCCCTGGGCACGGTAGGTGCCACCCGCTGAGACAGAGTGTAAGAAACAGTGCTTCAGTACTGGAGCTCACACCAGGCACACAGCTCAGCAGGGTGACTCTCATTGCACATGAGTTCTCTCTCCAGAATTTACCAAGGGCTCTCAAGGTTTGATTTAACTTTTTAAACTGCAAACCCCTGCAATGGATGCTTTAGGATTTTCCCCATAATAAATGTACCCCACTGACTTAGATTCAGTACAAGCACTTGACCCAAAGACGGTGGGATCAGGCAGGAATTATGCTCACCTCGCTACCTATAAGCGACCTCCTGGCTTAAAAAGTCACACACTTGCTTACACAAAGTTGCTATGATCTGGGGAGGATAAAATGAAACAGAACAGTAATGACAGAACAACATAAATCTGTGGTGCTGTTGCTCTGTCCCCTAGGGCAGTGGTCCCCAGCCTTTTTTGGACCACGGACAGTTTTTATGTCAGAAAATATTTTCACAGACCGGCATTTAGCGTGGGATGGATAAATATATTACGTGACTGAGACCAGCGTAAAGAGTGAGTCTTAGACAAATGTAACACAGGGAATCTGGTCATTAAAAAAAAATAAAACATCATTCAGATTTAAATATAAATAAAATTGAAATAGTGTAAGTTATTCTTTCTCTGCAGACTGTTAGCAAATGGCCCGTGGACTGGTACTGGTCCACGGCACGGTGGTTGGGGATCACTGCCCTAGGGATAAGAGAGATGTGGGAATGTGAGGTTGAATGTGCTACCATCTGAGCAGGTCCTCCAAACAAAATGGCACAAACGTGGAAAGCCCTGTGCTCAGTGTGCACACTTCAATTAATGTGAAGTCATGATGCATTCTTGTTTCTGAATGCCAAGTATAAGAAATGTAACACAGAGAAACACAGGAAATACTTAAGAAATTTTAACTTTTGTTAGGTTATGTATACCTTCTTTTAAAATACTGGTTTATTGGAAATATATAAAATTTGTTCTCTACAATTTGTGAACTATTTTCGTGCATTAGAAAATGGCTATCAAGAAATTCCTTGTAAGTATTCACACATCTTATTATTTCAGTTTAAATAATACTGGTCCTGCTAGTTGTCTTGCATTTTGGTGCACTTTGACCAGGTCGTATCCAAAGAGAAGATATTGTAGGGATTCGAATAAAGGGAGAGATGGTCAAAGCCTCATGCAACACTACAGGGCGGACAGGACAAAGCTGCCTGAACCTGGCTGTGGTTCCAGTTCTCCTTCTCCGAGGGGAGCCTCTTTACCCACTGGGCACAGGAGAAACACAGTCTGATACATACACGTGTTCACCAACTCTCTGTGGGTGCCCGTCTTTCCAAAGGTCACAGCTAATCCTCGCAATCTCGTGGAGGGCATGCTTTACTTCCCTCTTTCTATCCCCACTAAATAAATGCTCATGAAATACCTTTTGATTGGACAGTTTCAATTTGCTTGTAAAACCTGGTCCTGACGGTAAGGAATGTAAGGGAAGAAAGGAGTAGGAGACCATTTCTTCTTTCACACCAGGTGATGTATTTCTTAATATAAAGAGTAAACTGAGGGTATTTTTTTCTATATAAATAAGTCAATTTCAACATCTTATTGTACAAAAATATTCATGTAAAGTCATCTATACATAGAGAGATGTTTTGAAAATTATCTCTGAATGGCGGTATATCACAAAGTTTTGTTTATTTGAGTTTTCTGCATTATTTTCTTACAATAAACCTGTAATGGGAGAGACAAGATGGCGCTGGAGTAGGCGGACGTACCAGCATCTACCCCCCAGAACCAAAGTGGATTACAAACTAATTTTATGAACTATCGTCTAGAAAAACCAACTTTGGACTTAATTAAGGGGACTCTTCAACCAAGGAACACTGAAGAAGCCACACCAAGACTGGTAGGAAAAGCGGAAACGGGGAAACGCGGAGAGGGCTGCCCAGCTCCTCGAAGCGAATGGCAGCAGGAAGAGACTTGCGTGGCGGGAAGTGAGTTTAGCAGAGGGGAAAGGGTCCTGAGCCCCAGGATCAAAGCCCTAGCCTGTAGCCCCAGAGCCCAGAAGAGGCATAAGGTCAGTATTTAGCTGGAAACAAGTCAGGATACTGTTTGTGAGAGAGTCTGATTTCTCAGACCCAGGATCCTTCTTAAAAAGACCGCTCAGAACATCTCTCTCAAAAACAATCACCTGGGGCTCCTAGGGACGGGGAGAGAGGAGAGGATCACAGTAACAGGAAGAGAGTGTAATCTAGGAGGCATAGGAAGAAACATTTTGGGAGATAGCCACACATACTCCTGGGACGAGTCACTCCCCAAAGCTGAAGTGAATATTTCCCCCAGAAACAGCAATACCAGCAAAGGGAAGCAGGAGAGCAGCCAAACAAGCTCCCCTGCAGCATTCAGAGCAGAGTCGCATAGAAGGAGGGAGCTTTCGGGTCTACAGTAGTGAGTCTTAGGGTCCGAGCTGCAACGCCCCCACCCACGCGGCTGAGGGCGCACTGAAGAGCAGGCGGCAGTGGGAGACAAAAGCCCGGGTCTGCTGGCAGGGGCGGAAGCCGGCTGACCACCACTGGGCTCAGGTGTGAGCTCAATCTTGCCCGGCTGGGGAGAACGGGGCGTGCAAAAGCAGTCAAGCTCAGCTGCCCGCAGCCTGTAATCCAGCCTCCGGGAGAAGGGCGGGACCCCGGAAAGGGTGGAGACCAGCCCCGGAGCAAGGGCAGAGGAGCACAGCCCTGCCCCGCCCGTGCAACCCAGGCTTGTGGTCTGACTTGGTAGCCGGCTCCTCCCGCCGTGGTGGAACCAAAACCCCAGAAGAGGCAGAGTTCCACTATGGAGCTGAGCTTGGGCACGCAGCCCTGCCTGGCGGTAGAGCCAAGGCTAGCAGCTGTTCCTTAAGTGGGATCCTCCTGCAAGGGCAGGGCGAAAGCTCAGAAACAGGCGGAGACCCGCAGCTGAGCAAAGGTGCTCGCCAGTGCCCTCAGGACCGAGCATAACGTCACACACGGGGGCAGGGTAAAGGCCAAGGCCACCAACCCTTGTGCACCCAAGCACGTGATCACAGCCACTCCCGTGAAGAGAAAATGCGGAGGCAGAGAAATACAACACAAATAAACCAAGAGAAATCCCCAGAAAAGGACCTAAGTGAATCAGATATAACCAAATTACCATTATGAAAACCTAAATAAAGAGATAACAAATATAAAAAAGGACATTGAAATAATAAAAAAGAATCAGTCAGAAATGACAAATACAATATCTGAAATAAAGAATACAATGGAAGGAATTAAAAGCAGGATGGATGAAGCAGAGAATCAAATCAGTGAGTTAGAGGACACAATAAATAAAGGCACGGAAGCAGAGCAGAAAAAAGAAAAGAGACTCAAAAGGTCTGAGGAAACTAAGAGAGCTCTGTGACAACATGAAGAGAAATAACATCCGCATTATAGGGGTTCCTGAAGAAGAAGAGAAAGAACAAGGAATAGAGACTTTGTTCAAACATATTATAGCGGAAAACTTCCCCCAATTAAGGCAGGAAAACATTTCACATGTTCAGGAAGCACAGAGAACTCCATTAAGGAGAAACCCAAAGAAACCAACACCAAGACACATCATAATTAAAATACCAAAGCTAAATGATAAAGAGAAAATATTAAAAGCTGCTAGAGAAAAAACGACTATCACCTACAAAGGAGCCCCCATAAGGATGACTTCTGACTTCTCAACAGAAACACGTGAGGCCAGAAGGGAATGACAAGAAATATTCAAAGTAATGCAGAACAAGAACCTACAACCAAGACTACTTTATCCAGCAAGGCTATCATTTAAAATTGAAGGAGAAATAAAAAGCTTTACAGACAAAAAAAAAAACCTCAAGGATTTCACTGCAACCAAACCAAGCCTGCAAGAAATGCTAAGGGACCTGTTGTAAACAGATCAAAGGAAAAAAAGAATATAGAAAAAGAGAAATACAGTTTTAAAGAAAAAAAATGGCAATAAACAATTACATATCAGTAATAACCTTAAATGTTAATGGATTAAATGATCTAATCAAGAGACATAGGGTAGCTGCGTGGATAAGAAAACAGGACCCATACATATGCTGTCTACAAGAGACACACCTTAAATCAAAAGATGCACAAAGACTGAAGATAAAAGGATGGAAAAAAAATATTTCACGCAAATGGAAATGAAAAAAAAGCTGGGGTGGCAATACTTATATCAGACAAAATGGACTTTAAAACAAAGACCATAGTTAGAGATAAAGAAGGTCACTACATAATGATAAAGGGAGCAATCCAAAAGGAAGATATAACCATTATAAATACCTATGCACCTAATATAGGAGCACCTAAATATATAAGGCAGACTTTGATGGACTTAAAGGGCAAGACCAACAGCAATACTATAATAGTAGGGGATTTCAATACCCCATTAACATCATTAGATAGATCCTCAAGAAGGAAAATTAACAAAGAAACAGCAGACTTAAAGGACATATTAGGTCAACTCGATTTAATAGATATCTTCAGAACCTTTCACCCCAAAACAGCAGAATATACATTCTTTTCAAGCGCTCATAGTACATTCTCTAGAATAGACCATATGTTAGGGCACAAAAGCGGGCTCAACAAATTTAAGAAGATTGAAATCATACCGAGCACTTTCTCTGATCACAGTGGCATTAAACTAGAAATCAACCACAATAGAAAAATTGAAAAACATTCAAACACTTGGAAACTAAATAGCACATTATTAAACAATGAATGGGTTAACATTGAGATCAAAGAAGAAATTTAAAAATTCCTAGAAACAAATGATAATGAGCATACATCAACTCAAAATTTATGGGACACAGCAAAAGCAGTCGTGAGAGGGAAGTTTATAGCATTACAGGCATACCTCAAGAAGCTAGAAAAAGCTCAAATAAACAACTTAACCCTGCATCTAAAAGAACTAGAAAAAGAACAGCAAGTAAAGCCCAGAGCTAGTAGAAGGAAGGAAATAATAAAGATCAGAGCAGAAATAAATGACATAGAGGCTAAAGAAACAATACAGAGGATCAATGAAACCAGGATCTGGTTCTTTGAAAAGGTAAACAAGATCGATAAACCTTTAACAAGACTCACCAAGAAAAAAAGAGAGAGGACTCAAATAAATAAAATTAGAAACGAGAGTGGAGAAATAACAACTGACACAACAGAAATACAAAATATTGTAAGAAAATACTATGAAGAATTGTACGCGAAAAAACTAGACAACCTAGATGAAATGGACAAATTCCTTGAATCATATAATCTTCCAAAAATCAATCTGGAAGAATCAGAAAACCTAAACAGACCAATTACAACAAATGAGATTGAAACAGCTATCAAAAAACTCCCAAAAAAGAAAAGTCCTGGGCCTGATGGCTTCACAAGTGAATTCTACCAAATATTCAAAGAACTAACTCCTATCCTTCTCAAGCTATTTCAAAAAATTCAAGAGGAAGGAAGACTTCCAAACTCCTTTTATGAGGCGAGCATAATTCTGATTCCAAAACCAGGCAAAGACAACACAAAAAAAGAAAATTATAGGCCAATATCCCTGATGAACTCAGATGCAAAAATCCTCAATAAAATATTAGCAAACTGGATCCAGCAATATATGGAAAAAATCATACACCATGATCAAGTAGGATTTATTCTTGGGAGGCAAGGCTGGTACAATATTCGCAAATCAATCAATGTGATTCATCACATAAACAAAAGAAAGGAGAAAAACCACATGATAATTTCAATAGATGCAGAAAAAGCATTTGATAAAGTCCAGCACCCATTCATGATCAAAACTCTCAGCAAAGTGGGAATACAGGGAACATACTTCAACATGATAAAGGCCATCTATGACAAACCCACAGCCAACATCATACTCAATGGGCAAAAATTAAAAGCAATCCCCTTAAGATCAGGAACAAGGCAGGGGTGCCCCCTTTCACCACTCTTATTCAACATAGTTCTGGAAGTCCTCGCCACAGCAATCAGACAAGAAAAAGAAATAAAAGGCATACAAATTGGAAAAGAAGAAGTAAAACTATCATTATTTGCAGATGACACAATATTGTATATAGAAAACCCTAAAGTCTCAGTCAAAAAACTACTAGACCTGATCAAAGAATTTGGCAAGGTGGCAGGATATAAAATCAATACTCAGAAATCAGAGGCATTTTTATACACTAATAATGAACTGTCAGAAAGAGAAATCAGGGAATCAATCCCCTTTACCATTGCAACCAAAAAAATAAAGTACCTAGGAATAAATCTAACCAAGGAGATTAAAGACTTGTACTCGGAAAATTATAAAACATTGATAAAAGAAATCAGGGGCGGTAGAGCGTCGGCCTAGCGTGCGGAGGACCCGGGTTTGATTCCTGGCCAGGGCACATAGGAGAAGCGCCCATTTGCTTCTCCACCCCTCCGCCGCGCTTTCCTCTCTGTCTCTCTCTTCCCCTCCCGCAGCCAAGGCTCCATTGGAGCAAAGATGGCCCGGGCGCTGGGGATGGCTCTGTGGCCTCTGCCTCAGGCGCTAGAGTGGCTCTGGTCGCAATATGGCGACGCCCAGGATGGGCAGAGCATCGCCCCCTGGTGGGCAGAGCGTCGCCCCATGGTGGGCGTGCCGGGTGGATCCCGGTCAGGCGCATGTGGGAGTCTGTCTGACTGTCTCTCCCTGTTTCCAGCTTCAGAAAAATGAAAAAAAAAAAGAAAGAAAGAAAAAAAAAAAAAAAAGAAATCAGGGAAGATACGAATAAGTGGAGGCATATACCGTGCTCATGGTTAGGAAGAATAAACATCATTAAAATGTCTATATTATCCAAAGCAATTTATAAATTCAATGCAATACCAATGAAAATACCAATGACTTACTTCAAAGACATAGAACACATATTCCAAAAATTTATATGGAACCAAAAAAGAACACGAATAGCCTCAGCAATCCTGAAAAGGAAGAAAAAAGCGGGAGGTATCACACTTCCAGATATCAAGTTATATTATAAGGCCATTGTACTCAAAACAGCATGGTATTGGCATAAGAACAGGCACATAGATCAATGGAACAGAACAGAGAACTCAGAAATAAACCCACAGCTCTATGGACAACTGATATTTGACAAAGGAGGTAAGGCAATACAATGGAGTAAAGACAGCCTCTTCAACAAATGGTGTTGGGAAAACTGGACAGCTACCTGCAAAAAAATGAAACTAGACCACCAACTTACACCACTCACAAAAATAAACTCAAAATGAATAAAAGACTTGAATGTAAGCCGTGAAACCATAAGCATCTTAGAAGAAAACATAGGCAGTAAGCTCTCTGACATCTCTTGCAGCAATATATTTGCTGATTTGTCTCCACAGGCAAGTGAAATAAAAGACAGGATAAACAAATGGGACTTTATCAAACTAAAAAGCTTCTGCACAGCTAAAGACAATAAGAACAGAATAAAAAGACAAACTACACAATGGGAGAATATATTTGACACAGCGTCTGACAAGGGGTTAATAACCAAAATTTATAAAGAACTTGTAAAAGTTAATACCAGGAAGACAAACAATCCAATCCAAAAATGGGCAAAAGAAATGAATAGACACTTCTCCAAAGAGGACACACAGATGGTGAACGGGCATATGAAAAAATGTTCAACATCACTAATGATTAGAGAAATGCAAATTAAAACCACAATGAGATATCACCTCACACCAGTCAGAATGGCGCTCATCAATAAAACAACACAGAATAAGTGCTGGCGAGGATGTGGAGAAAAGGGAACCCTCCTGCGCTGCTGGTGGGAATGCAGACTGGTGCAGCCACTGTGGAAAACAGTATGGAGATTCCTCAAGAAATTAAAAATCAAACTGCCTTTTGACCCAGCTATACCACTGTTTGGAATATACCCCAAGAACACCATAGCACTGTTTGAAAAGAAGAAATGCACCCCCATGTTTATGGCAGCATTGTTCACAATAGCAAAGATTTGGAAACAGCCCAAGTGTCCATCAGAGGATGAGTGGATTAAAAAGCTTTGGTATATATATACTATGGAATACTACTCAGCCATAAGAAATGATGACATAGGATCTTTTACAACAACATGGCTGGGCCTTGATAACATTATACTGAGTGAAATAAATAAATCAGAAAAAACTAAGAACTATATGTTTCCATACATAGGTGGGACATAAAGACGAGACTCAGAGACATGAACAACAGTGTTGGGGTTACAGGGTGGGAGGAGGAGAGGAAGGGGGTTGGGGGAGGGGAGGGGCACAAAGATCATGGCTTTTCAGCATTTGCCATATTCCCCCCTTAATCTATAGACAGACAGCAAATATTTACGTATGGTGTTCCCACTATAAAGACTGCTGTCTTAGGGACAAATGCTGATAAACTACTTCAGCAGTTCCTCCTTCTTCAAAGACTTATATGTAAACATAGAGCTCCATGTTTCATATGACATACTCAAGCTCACTCCATGCTCCCTGGAGCTTTAGCACAAGGGAATGCCCCCCCCCTTTTTTTTTAGTATTTTTTCTTTTATTTATTTATTTTTTGTATATTTCTGAGGATGGGGATGGGGAGGCAGTCAGACAGACTCCTGCATGTGCCTGACTGGGATCCACCTGGCATGCCTACCAGGGGGAATGTTCTGCCCATCTGGGATGTTGCTCTGTTACAACCGGAGCCATTCTAGCGACTGGGGCGGAGGCCATGGGGCCATCCTTAGTGCCCAGGGTGGATTTGCTCTGGTGGAGCCTTGGCTGCAGGCGGGAGGAGAGAGACGAAGAGGAAGGAGAGGGGAGGAGTGGAGAGGTAGATGGGTGCTTCTCCTGTGTGCTCTGGCCAGGAATTGAACCCGGGAATCCTGCACACCAGGCCAATGACTCTGACGGGTCTACCATATCATAATTTTTACTTAAAAAAAAAAATTTACATTTCTTTTGATTACTGATGAACAGGAGACACCAAATCTTTTTCGCCTGCAAACTACTACCTTCTTTATTAGATCTAG
Organism: Saccopteryx leptura; assembly: GCF_036850995.1. Taxonomy (NCBI): domain Eukaryota; kingdom Metazoa; phylum Chordata; class Mammalia; order Chiroptera; family Emballonuridae; genus Saccopteryx; species Saccopteryx leptura. The sequence continues at coordinate 175,058 of NW_027095727.1, forward strand.
CTAATAACACTGTTCTGTCTTTTTTCCAAATAGCTCCAGAAATATGGAAAACATTTATATAGGCAGATGGGGATCCTCAAACCCCTCAGCGAGATCTTCTGAGAATGGCTTTTAAGATACCTAAAGTCAGAAAAAGCCCAATAGAGATCAGGGGAACTACCAACTTTTAGGATACACCCTTAAAGGCTCCAACACCCCAAAGGGGTCTCATAGGATGCCATCTGGGTCCTGCTTCAATAGTGGAAAGGAAGGTCATTGAGCTAAAGCCTGCCAGGCTTACACACCTCTGCTGTGAGGAAATAGGGACACTGGAAGGTGGGCTTCCCCCTCGCTCCTCTAAGGGAGGGTTCAGTCTCTTCCAGCCCTGCTCCAGCCACCTATGACCTAACCTTGCCCAGAAAGCTGGGGTTTGCCACTGAAGGCTGAAGGTGCCCAGGGCCGTCGGCCCCATCTACGACACTGTGGACGAGCCTAGGGTATTTCTTCCAAGAAGCAGGTAAACTGATCTCATTTGCACAAGGGCCACTTAACTATGTTTTGCCTGAATAGTCAGGTTTTTTATTCTTCCCTCAAAGATCTCTATTGTGGGTGTTGATAGTCCTATTTTCTGCTGCTTTGCTTAATATATAGTGTTTCCTTTATCCCTCCTACCTCAATGCCCCACTCATATTTCAGGCTGGGACCTACTCCTAATTTAGAGCTCTCTTTCCTCCTTTTGCCAACTTGTATCATGAATTTATCTTTGCCACCCAGCTTAGTGTATCCCAAGGTTCTCTTTACCAGCCACAGTCGCAGAGCTCCAGGGAAAAGCAACCTGGTCTCAACTCTCCAGGCAGAGGAGAACAGAAGCTCCATATCCACTCTTGCTGCAAATGCTTTTTCCAGTCTACCTGAATCATTACCAGCTAAAAGCAGCGGTCATTGGGACTTGGACATGAGCTGCAAAGTATAGAATGGTGACAACAATTCCAGTGCCATGCGGACTTTTCCTGTGGGGAACTTTCCTGGACTCCTGCTCCCTGTGACAGCTCCTAACAGACTGAACTGTGGTTGGGTTGCATTTTTCAGGGATTTGGCATGGTGATGGGGCCAACTTGGACTTGGGGAACATGTTAAGGACACTACTCTTTTAGGGATTCTTGCTGTATTGGCCAAGAGTTTGCTTAAAGGCTTTTAATCACTGTAAAAAAAAATAGAGGACTGGATGAAGAAGATGGGGCACATATACACCATGGTATATTATTCAGCTAGGAGAAATGGTGACATCGGATCACTTATAGAGGAATGGTGGAGTCTTGGTAGCATTGTGCGGGGTGAAATAAGCGAATCAGAAAAAAACAGGAACTGCAGGATTCCATACATTGGTGGGACATAAAAGCGAGACTAAGAGGCATGGACAGGAGTGTGGTGGCTATGGGGGTAGGGGGAGGGAAGGAGGGAGAGGGGTATGGGGAGGGGTACAGAGAGAACTGGATGGAGGGTGGCGGAGGATGATCTCTCTTCGGGTGATGGGTATGCAACAGAACTAAATGACAAGATAACCTGGAAATGTTTTCTTTGAATGTATGTACCCTGATTTATTGATGTCACCCCATTAAAATAAAAATAATAATAAAAAAAGAAATGTAACACAGAGAAACACAGGAAATGCTTGAGTAAGAAATTGTAACTTTTGTTAGGTTATGTATACCTTATTTTAAAATACTGGTTTATTGGAAATATGTAAAATTCCCACTCTACAATTCGTGAACTATTTTTGTGCATTAGAAAATGGCTATCAAGAAATTCCTTGTAAGTATTAACATATCTTATTATTTCAGTTTAAATAATACTGGTCCTGCTAATTGTCTTGCATTTTGGTGCACTTTGACCAGGTAGTATCCAAAGAGAATATATTGTAGTGATTCGAAAAAGGGAGAGATGGTCAAAGCCACATGCAACCCTAAGGGGCGGACATGACAAAGCTGACTGAACCTGGCCGTGGTTCCAGTTCTGCTTCTCCAAGGGGAGCCTCCTGACCCACTGGGCACAGGACGAACACATTCTGATACATACACGTGTTCACCAATTCTCTGTGGGTGTCTGTCTTTCCAAATGTCACAGCAAATCCTTGCACTCGCGTGGAGGGCATACTTTACTTCCCTCTTTCTATCCCCATTAAATGCTCATGAAGTACTTTTTGATTGGACAATTTCAATTTAGTGGAAAAAGCCGGTCCTGACGGTAAGGAATTTAAGGGCAGAAGAGAGTAGGAGACCATTTCTTCTTTCACACCAGGTGAAGTATTTCTTTTTTTTTTTTTTTAATTATTTATTTAATTTTATTTTTTTTTCTGAAGCTGGAAACTGGGAGAGACAGTCAGACAGACTCCCGCATGCGCCCGACCAGGATCCACCCGGCACGCCCACCAGGGGGCAACGCACTGCCCACCAGGGGGCGATGCTCTGCCCATCTAGGCCATTGCTCTGTTGAGACCAGAGCCACTCTAGAGCCTGGGGCAGAGTCCAAGGAGCCATCCCCAGCGCCCGGGCCATCTTTGCTCCAATGGAGCCTCAGCTGCGAGAGGAGAAGAGAGAGACAGAGAGGAAGGAGACGGGGAGGGGTGGAGAAGCAGATGGGCGTTTTTCTGTGTTACCTAGCTGGGAATCGAACACAGGACTTCTGCACGCAAGGACGATGCTCTACCACTGAGCCAACCGGCCAGGGCCACGTATTTCTTAATATACAGAGTAAACTGAGGGTATTTTATTCTATATAAATAAGTCCATTTCAACATCTTATTAAACAAAAATATTTATGTAAAGTCGTCTATGCATAAAGAGATGTTTTGAAAATTATCTCTGAATGGCGGTATATCACTAAGTTTTGCTTATTTGAATTTTCTGCACTGTTTTTTTACAATAAACCAGTAATGATTTACAGGAACAATAAAGGAAACAGTAAATCATTTGATCAATCAACATTTGATAAAGCCTAAATATCTATATATGTATATTACTTCAACTATTAATGTGTGCCAGAAGCAAAATATACAGTGATGTTATATTTTACAATATATAACCCACTTAATCAGGATCTTATTTGAAATTGAAGATATTTATTTTGAAAATTTTAGGTTATAAAAGAGCTGATACTCAAATCTTTTCTAGTCTAGTGACACACATACTTTCACCTTCATCTATAAACTTACATCCGAACTATCAAAAACAAAAAGGAACATGTTTTTCAAACTTCACTGCCAAGACACCCTTTCCTGCAAAGTCTGCGGTAGGGCGAGGACCTTCTTTTGCCCATACCCAAAGCCACACGGTGAGTTTTCTCAGCAGCTATTTGCTGAGTACCGTGTACCAGAAACTGCAATTAGGCACAAGACTCAGTGCCCACACATATATATATTGAGCTTCCCAGGGAGGTGAGAATATAACAGGCGAGTATACAATAACTTGATTATTTCTGTGGGAGGGAGAAGCAGAGTTCAGTTGGGGCAGGTGGTGGGGCCAGGTGGGGCAGCAACACTGGCAGGGTCCTGGAGCTGAGAGAGCATGCCCTGGACCCTTTTCCAGGCCCAGGTCAGATCTCAGCAGGGAGCAGCAGTAGTGGCGGCTGGGTGATGGCTTCAACCGCTAAACCAGGAGCCACCAACCAATGCAAAAGGGTGTTTGGATTTCTCATGAAGACATTTGTGGAAAAGGGAGAAACAGCACAGGACAGATGGAAGAAGGCTGTGCGGGACACAGAGCAGGAAGATGGGGTCCTGAGCAAGGTCAAGTCCAGGGGATGTGAAGACAAGGCAGCGGGAACGAGAGCCGGCATCCTTGTTGGGTGCAGAGTAGGAGTCCCAGCCCCACGTGCAGCTGGAGTCTTAAGAGGGAGGGCTGGAGCGGCCAGTGACACACACTGTAAATGCAGCCACTTATAGCAACCCACACTGATGAGCTCAGGAGTCTGAGCACACCAACCGTGGAAAGATGGACAGGGGACCAGAGGGAAGTCAGGTAAACTACATTTAGTTTCATTTTCTTAATGTGGAGAGTCAAATCCACATAGATTTTCTTTTAAAAATGCTTATTACTTAAAAATAGCTAGTAAGTACCAATATTTAACGCTTTATACTTTATTATCATATTCTTCTGATATTACTCTATTTATCTAAAGACTAATTTTCTGCCTCAAGTGGATACTATGAATTGAGCAAAGTGTGTTCTGAAGCTGATGGGGACTGTGTGAGACTGATAACCAATCACTGTCTTTGGAGGAAGTCCTAACCTTTCCTTGTACACCCTCCCTATATGTTCAATAGCTTCTCTGTTTTCACAGTCAGTAGTCCATACTGCTATATTATCACTTTTAGCTTTTTTTTTTTTTTTAAATAAATTTTTATTAATGGTAATGGGATGACATTAATAAATCAGGGTACATATATTCAAAGAAAACATGTCTAGGTTATTTTGTCATTAAATTATGTTGCATACCCCTCGCCCAAAGTCAGATTGTCCTTCGCCACCCTCTATCTAGTTCTCTGTGCCCCTCCCCCTCCCCCTAACTCTCCCCCTGTCCTCCCTCCCCCCACCCCTGGTAACCACCACACTCTTGTCCATGTCTCTTAGTCTCATTTTTATGTTCCACCAATGTATGGAATCATGTAGTTCTTGTTTTTTTCTGATTTACTTATTTCACTCCTTATAATGTTATCAAGATCCCACCATTTTGCTGTAAATGATCTGATGTCATCGTTTCTTATGGCTGAGTAGTATTCCATAGTGTATATGTGCCACATCTTCTTTATCCAGTCTTCTATTGAAGGGCTTTTTGGTTGTTTCCATGTCTTGGCCACTGTGAACAGTGCTGCAATGAACATGGGGCTACATGTGTCTTCACGTATCAATGTTTCTGAGTTTTGGGGGTATATACCCAGTAGAGGGATTGCTGGGTCATAAGGTAGTTCTATTTGCAGTTTTTTGAGGAACCACCATATTTTCCTCCATAATGGTTGTACTACCTTACAGTCCCACCAACAGTGAATGAGGGTTCCTTTTTCTCCACAGCCTCTCCAACATTTGCTATTACCCGTCTTGTTGATCATAGCTAATCTAACAGGTGTGAGGTGGTATCTCATTGTAGTTTTGATTTGCATTTCCCTAATAACTAATGAAGCTGAGCATTTTTTCATATATCTGTTGGTCATTTGTATCTCTTCCTGGGAGAAGTGTCTATTCATGTCTTCTTCCCATTTTTTTATTGGATTGTTTGTTTGTTTGTTGTTGAGTTTTATGAGTTCTTTGTAAATTTTGGAAATTAGGCCCTTATCTGAGCTGTTGTTTGAAAATATCATTTCCCATTTAGTTGGCTGTCTGTTTATTTTTATATCAGTTTCTCTTGCTGAGCAAAAACTTTTTATTCTGATGTAGTCCCATTCATTTATCTTTGCCTTCACTTCTCTTGCCATTGGAGTCAAGTTCATAAAATATTCTTTAAAACCTAGGTCCATGAGTTTAGTACCTATGTCTTCTTCTATGTACTTTATTGTTTCAGGTCTTATATTTAGGTCTTTGATCCATTTTGAATTAATTTTAGTACACGGGGACAGGCTGTAGTCGAGTTTCATTCTTTTGCATGTGGCTTTCCAGTTTTCCCAACACCATTTGTTGAAGAGGCTTTCTTTTCTCCATTGTGTGTTGTTGGCCCCTTTATCAAAGATTATTTGACCATATATATGTGGTTTTATTTCTGGGCTTTCTATTCTGTTCCATTGGTCTGAGTGTCTATTTTTCTGCCAATACCATGCTGTTTTGATTATTGTGGCCCTATAATATAGTTTAAAGTCAGGTATTGTAATGCCCCCAGCTTCATTCTTTTTCCTTAGGATTGTTTTGGCTATTCGGGGTTTTTTATAGTTCCATATAAATCTGATGATTTTTTGTTCCATTTCTTTAAAAAATCTCATAGGAATTTTGATGGGAATTGCATTAAATTTGTATATTGCTTTGGGTAATATGGCCATTTTGATTATATTTATTCTTCCTATCCAAGAGCAAGGAATATTTTTCCATCTCATTGTATCTTTTTCGATTTCCCTTAACAATGCTTTGTAATTTTCATTATATAGGTCCTTTACATTCTTTGTTATGTTTATTCCTAGGTATTTTATTTTTTTTGTTGCAATCGTGAAGGGGATTATTTTTTTTAGTTCGTTTTCTAATATTTCATTGTTGGCATAGAGAAAGGCTATGGATTTCTGTATGTTAATTTTGTATCCTGCGACCTTACTGTATTGGTTTATTGTTTCTAATAATCTTTTTGTGGAGTCCTTCGGGTTTTCGATGTATAGGATCATATCATCAGCAAAAAGTGATACCTTTACTTCTTCTTTTCCAATATGGATGCCTTTTATTTCTTTGTCTTGTCTGATTGCTCTGGCCAGAACTTCTAGCACCACGTTAAATAAGAGTGGAGAGAGTGGACAACCCTGTCTTGTTCCTGATTTAAGGGGGAAAGCCTTCAGTTTAGTGCCATTTAATATGATGTTAGGTGATGGTTTATCATATATGGCCTTTATCATGTTGAGATATTTTCCTTCTATACCCATTTTGTTGAGAGTCTTAAACATAAAATTGTGTTGTATTTTATCAAAAGCCTTTTCTGCATCTATTGATAAGATCATGTGGTTTTTGTTCTTTGTTTTGTTGATATGGTGTATTACGTTAACCGTTTTGCGTATGTTGAACCATCCTTGAGATTCTGGGATGAATCCCACTTGATCATGATGTATTATTTTTTTAATATGTTGTTGTATTCGGTTTGCCAGTATTTTGTTTAGAATTTTAGCATCTGTATTCATTAGAGATATTGGTCTGTAGTTTTCTTTCTTTGTGCCATCCTTGCCAGGTTTTGGTATGAGGGTTATGTTGGCCTCATAAAATGTGTTCGGAAGTATTGCTTCTTCTTCAATTTTTTGGAAGACTTTGAGTAGAATAGGAACCAAGTCTTCTTTGAATGTTTGATAGAATTCACTAGTATAACCGTCTGGGCCTGGACTTTTATTTTTGGGGAGGTTTTTAATAGTTTTTTCTATTTCCTCCCTGCTGATTGGTCTGTTTAGGCTTTCTGCTTCTTCATGACTCAGTCTAGGAAGGTTGTATTGTTCTAGGAATTTATCCATTTCTTCTAGATTGTTGTATTTGGTGGCATATAATTTTTCATAGTATTCTACAATAATTCTTTGTATATCTATGATGTCTGTGGTGATCTCTCCTCTTTCATTTTGGATTTTATTTATTTGAGTCCTGTGCCTTTTTTCCTTGGTGAGTCTTGCCAAGGGTTTGTCAATTTTGTTGACCTTTTCAAAGAACCAGCTCCTTGTTTTATTGATTTTTTCTATAGTTTTTCTGTTCTCTATTTCATTTATTTCTGCTCTGATTTTTATTATCTCCTTTCTTCGGCTGGTTTTGGGTTGTCTTTGTTCTTCTTTTTCTAGTTCCTTAAGGTGTGAAGTTAAGTGGTTTACTTCGGCTCTCTCTTGTTTGTTCATATAGGCCTGAAGTGATATGAACTTTCCTCTTATTACTGCTTTTGCTGCATCCCAGAGATTCTGATATGTCGTATTTTCATTTTCATTTGTCTGTATGTATCTTTTGATCTCTGCGCTTATTTCTTCTTTGACCCATTCATTTTTTAGAAGTATGTTGTTTAGTTTCCACATTTTTGTGGGTTTTTCCCCCTCTTTTTTGCAGTTGAATTCTAGTTTCAAGGCTTTATGATCAGAAAATATGCTTGGTACAATTTCAATTTTTCTAAATTTGCTGATATTGTCTTTGTGGCCCAACATATGGTCAATTCTTGAGAATGTTCCATGTACACTAGAGAAAAATGTATACTCTGTCGCTTTGGGATGAAGTGTCCTGTAGATGTCTATCATATCCAGGTGTTCTAGTATTTCGTTCAAGGCCACTATATCTTTATTGATTCTCTGTTTGGATGACCGATCTAGAGCCGTCAGCGGAGTATTGAGGTCTCCAAGTATGATTGTATTTTTGTTAGTTTTTGTTTTAAGGTCAATAAGTAGCTGTCTTATATATTTTGGTGCTCCTTGGTTTGGTGCATATATATTAAGGATTGTTATGTCTTCTTGATTCAGTGTCCCCTTAATCATTATGAAGTGACCATTTTTGTCTCTGAGTACTTTTTCTGTCTTGTAGTCAGCATTATCAGATATGAGTATTGCTACACCTGCTTTTTTTTGGGTGTTGTTTGCTTGGAGTATTGTTTTCCAGCCTTTCACTTTGAATTTGTTTTTATCCTTGTTGCTTAGATGTGTTTCTTGTAGGCAGCATATAGTTGGATTTTCTTTTTTAATCCATTCTGCTACTCTGTGTCTTTTTATTGGTAAGTTTAATCCATTTACATTTAGTGTAATTATTGACACTTGTGGGTTCCCTACTACCATTTTATAAATTGTTTTCTGTTAGTTTTGTATCTAGTTTGATTCTTCTCTTTTGTTTTTCTATCATTTGTTTCTGTTTGTTTGTGTTCCATACTTCTTTCCTCTGTTGCTACCTTTTTTAAGTCATGTGTTTTTGTGGTGGTTTTTTCAAGGGTGGTTACCATTAAGTAATGAAAAGGGTACCTACCATATTCATTGTAGTACCCTATCTTATAAGTATTTCTGCACTTCATCGTCCTTTGCTACTGTTAATCTCCATTCTCTCCCCCCCTTTTTTTTTCCTTTGTTGTCACAGTTTAAGTTTGGTTTTATTGTGTTCTTGGTGGAGCTGTTACTTGTGGTGTTGTTTTCTTTTGTTCTTTGAATCTGGTTGGAAAACCCCCTTTAGTATTTCCTGGAGTGGGGGCTTTCTCGTGATAAATTCTCTCATCTTTTCTGTATTTGTGAATGTTTTTATATCTCCTTCATACTTGAAGGATAGCTTTGATGGGTATAGTATTCTTGGCTGAAAGTTCCTCTCTTTCAGAGCCTTAAATATTGGGGTCCACTCTCTTCTAGCTTGTAGAGTTTCTGCTGAGAAATCTGATGATAATCTAATAGGCCTTCCTTTATATGTTGTACTCTTCTTTTCCCTGGCTGCCTTGAGAATTTTTTCTTTGTCATTGGTTTGTGTCATCTTTATTATGATGTGCCTTGGAGTGGGTTTGTTGGGGTTAAGAAAACTCGGTGTTCTGTTTGCTTCTTGAATTTGAGGCTTTAGTTCTTTCCACATGCTTGGGAAGTTCTCGTCTATTATTTGTTTGAGTATATTCTCCATTCCATTTTCTTTCTCTTCTCCCTCTGATATACCTATTATTCTTATGTTATTCTTTCTGATGGAGTCAGATAATTCCTGTAGGGCTTTCTCGTTTTTTATTATTTTTGAGTCTCTTTCTTCTTCTCTCTGTTGTGCCTCAAGTTGTTTATCTTCTATTTCACTAATCCTATCTTCAATCTGGGTTGTTCTGCTATCTAAGCTTGTTACCTCGTTTTTCAGCTCGTGAATTGAGTTTTTCATTTCTGTTTGATTTGTTTTTATAGTTTCAATTTCCTTGGTAATATATTCTTTGTGTTCATTGAGTTGTTTTCTGATCTCCCTATATTGCCTTTCCGTCTTTTCTTGTATATCTCTGAGTATTTTTAAGATTTCTATTTTAAATTCTCTGTCATTTAGCTCCAAGGCTTCCAATATGTTAAGTCTTTTCTCCATAGATTTTTCCACATCTATTTGTGTTACCTCTCTTTCTTTTGTATCCATAATATTCGATTTCCTCTTTCTTATTGGCATCTGCGGGTGGTCTTGTTGATAGCACTAATTAGAATTAATAAAGAGTAAAAAGTAAAAAACAAAAACAAAAACAAAAACAAAAAAAACAAAAAAAACAAAAAAAACAAAAAAAAAAAAAAAAGAAAAACAAAAAAACAAAGGGTAAAACACCCCACAAAAAAAAAGCAGTAATAATTTATTATTTCCCCCTTTTTTTTTTCTTTGTTCTCCTTCCCTCCTCTCCCCTCCTCAGGGAAATATCGTGCCTATAATGGAGGGCCTGGTTTGCGGTGAAGAGTTCAAGGGGGCAAAAATAAATAAATAAATAAATAAATAAAAAAAAAAAAAAAAAAAGGGAAGAAAATCTTAGACAAGCATAAGTTGATCTGCCTGTGGGTGACGGTCAACCAAGAGATATAATGAGAGGGACAAGAGGGAACCAGAAAAAAGGACAAAAAAAAGGAATAATCAAGAAGAAAAAATAAAAATAATAAGTAAAAATACGTTGTATTAAGTGGAGCAAAGACCTGCCACAAAAACAAACCAACCAGAAAAAAACAAAAACAAAACCAAAAAAGAAAAACAAAGCCAAAAAAAAAACCTTGAGTCCCAAATTAACTAATTTGTTCGTGATTGAGGATTAAATGGGAGGAAAGTAAAACGAGAAAAGAAAAAACGAATAGAAAGGAAAAAATAAGAAAGAGTGAAAAACGAAGGAAGAAATAAAAAAGGAAGAGAAAAAAAACAAAATAAGGCAAAAAAAACAAAAGAGGAGAGAGTGAGAATTAAGTGTCCTGGAGTATAACCCCAAAGGAGGGTGAGGATGAAGGAGAGAAATAAAATGTAACACTTATGGGTAGTGTAGTTCAAGAAAAGGGAAGCATAAGATGGGCAGAGAATAGAAGGGCTGAGGTGGAGGAAATAAAGGCAATAAGATAGAAGGAACAAACAACAACAACTACAAAAAAAAAAAACAACAACCAACAAACAGTGGAACAAGCTGCAAAGTCTGTGGATTTTTCCTGATTTTGAGATGTCAACCTCTTCCTCCTTCTCCTCTCTCCCTCTTCCCGGTCGGCAACTCTGCACCCCAGGCCCTGCCCCTGCGCCACACCCAGGCAGGGACTTGCAGTTGATGGGGTTCTATGGCAATGTCACACAATTGGCTTTAGTCTTGTTGGTAGTCAAGGCCTGCCGGCGTCTGCAGGGTCTAACGACGAGAGAGTTCGCCTTCGTGGATTCTCTCTCCCAGTCCCCCCCTCCCGAACCAGCAGCCTGGCGATCCAGCCCCAAGGCTGCCACTGCTTCTGCCTGGGGAGTAAGAGGCTCAAAGAGCTGGGAAATCCCCACTCTATCCCCACTCAGTGCAAGGCTCTGGGAAGGGCTCTGACAGTCAGGGCCTCCAGTGTAATCAGGCGGGGGTGGGAGTCAATTGTTGTCAAGGTGATTGTTCAGCGCCTAGCATTCCGTTGGACCTCTCAACCCAGGCTTTCCACACTTTGTAGCCTGTTTTGGCCGGTAAAAAGAGGCACTAGTCTCTGCTTGCGACTAGTGTGGTATAGATCTTATTATCTGCCAAGTCCTTCTTGTTAGCGTTTATCCCTGAATATGAAGGCTCTATCAATCAGAAGTTGCCCCCGCCCCTTTAGCGAGAGGCACCAAAAAATATCACTCCTCTTGTCTTGGGTCGGTGAACACCGGCGCACTTTCTCGCGGCTTGAATGAACGTCCCTGCGGTAGCTTCCTCCACACCCTCGTCTCTCAGATTCGAGTGATAACAGTCCTTTTGCTTTCAGTTTGCTCCGAAGATAAATTTTCCTGTTTCTAGTTGATAAATTTGTTGTGATTTTGGGGAGATCTGTCGGACGCGCTGCTCACGGCGCCATTTCCGTTACGTCACCACTTTTAGCTTTAACACAAACAACAGCTCCACATACATCATCATCACTGTAGTCATCAAAAGACTCTCCAGTAAGTACAGCAGTGTCTCTAGCCAAAAGCTATCGAGGTCACTTCATCTCTGCTGTTTGTTTTTATGTGTTGTTGGGGTTTTGTGGGTTTTTTTTTGTATTTTTCTGAAGTTGGAAACGGGGAGGCAGTCAGACAGACTCCCGCATGCGCCCGACTGGGATCCACCAGGCACGCCCACCGGGCGCGATGCTCTGCCCATCTGGGGCATTGCTCTGTTGCAACCAGAACCATTCTAGGGCCTGAGGCAGATCCCATAGAGGCATCCTCAGTGCACGGGCCAACATTGCTCCAAGGAGCCTTGGCCTCGGGAGGGGAAGTGACAGACAGACAGGAAGGAGAGGGGGAGGGTTGGAGAAGCAGATGGGCGCTTCTCCTGTGTGTCCTAGCCGGGAATCGAACCCGGGACTCCTGCGTGCCAGACCGACGTTCTACCACTGAGCCAACCAGCCAGGTCCTGTAATTGGAATTCTAAAACCAAACTTTGCATCTCAGTTCCAAGTTCCCTCTCCAGTAATTAGGCAGCTCATTTTAAATCAGTAACATAGTTATCTTGTTCTTGGTAATCATCCCATGTATATCAACATCACACTGTGTACTTTAAATATAAACAATTATATGTATTTATCAGTTATTCTTCAATAAAGTTGAACAAAATAGAAAGAGCATTGCCCCGAAACGACAAGGTGGCAGGTTTGATCCACGGTCAGGGCACACACAGGAAGAAGGTGATGAGTACACGACCGAGTGGAACAATAAGTAATGCCTCCCGTCTCCCTCCCGTCTCTCTTCACTACCTCTCTCTGCATCTCTGAAAATAGAAAGAAATGAAGTCTTGGTCAGATAGCTCATTTGGAGCCTTGTCCTGGAGCGTGGAGGTTGCCGGGTTAATTCCCCGGTCAAGGCACGTACAAGAGCAGCTCCATGTTCCTGTCTCTGTCTCCTTGCCTCTCTCACTCTGAAAAATAAATAAAAATAAAAACAGTAGGAAGAATCAGTGAACCTGAAAGCTGGTTCTTTAAAAAAATGAACATTGACAAAACTTTAGCAAGATTAAGAAAAAAGGAGAGATACAAATAATATCAGAAATGAAAGTGGGGCCTAGCCTGTGGTGGTTCAGTGGATAACGCATTGACTTGGAATGCTAAGGTCGCTGGTTCGAAACCCAGGGCTTGCCCAGTAAATGCACCTAGACAAGCAATCAATAAACAACTAAAGTGAAGCAACTATGAGTTAATACCTCTAGCTCCACCTTCCTCCTCTCTATATAAAATCAATACATAAAATCTTAAAAAAGAAAAGAAATAAAAGTGAGAACATTATTATTGACCTTACAGAAACAAAAAGGAATATAAGGGAATATCATGAACAGTTGCATGTTATTCAACAACTTTGATAACCTAGATAAAATGGAGAAATTCTACATAGAGAAAGATGATCTAAAAAAATTGATTTAGGAAGATGTCAGAGTAATGGCGGGGTAGGAAGCGATACCGATAAATCTCCCCCAAAACTCAACAAGATCTTCAACCAGAAACAGAAAAACCTATACTTGGAGCCTACAGATGCTTCGCAATACACCCGAAGGTATGGTCGAGTGAAAAATTGGCTAAATATATAACCAAACCCCGAAGGAATTAGGGAGTAAGAAATGCTCTGCCTTCCTCACTAACCTAAACAGGGCGGCTTTCTCTGGTAACTGTGAATATAGAAACTGAGGCGGGCAAAGGGGGTGAATAGATCCAGGCCGTGGCACAAACGGCCGAACCAGGCTGTGGCATGGAGATCCAAGCCGAGGAAAAACTGATCCTGTGGCAACCCGGGCAATACAAGCTAACACTTGCGCCAAACCCAAACAAAGAAAGACAAGCGGGGCAGCCATTTTACCCAATCTCCTGGTCGGTGCGCAGTTAGTGGGTGAGAGATTTCTTCCTAAGCCCCGGGAGTGGGTGCCCGTGTTACCCCACAGAGAGGCCGAGTCAGAGGCCTTTCTGTGGGCCTAAAGCAGAATCTCTGGGCCGCCCCAGCGCCCTGGGAAAGCTGCGCACGGGAGGGAGCGAGAACTAATTCCAACGGTGGAAATTTTCCGTGCTGGTGGGGGTTGCACTCAGAGGGAAACGCGGCCGGCCTCATATCCTGGTCTGCGCGCGCAGATAGGGAGTGAGAGATTCCTCCGAGTGCCTCGGCAGTGCGTGCCCGTGTTATCGCACAGAGGGGCAGAGTCAGGGGCCTTTGTGTTGGCCAAAGCGGAATCTCGGGCCACCTAGCACCTTACAAAAGCCACGCATGGGGAGGGAGCGAGAGCTAATTCCAATGCTGGAACTTCTCTGTGCGGGCGGAGGGCTTTCTCAGAGTAAGTGATGGCTGGCCTGATATCCTGGTAGGCGCGCGCAGATAGTGGGCAAGAAATCCCTCCGATCGCCTTGGGAGTGGGTGCCCGTGTTATCCCACAGAGAGGCAGAGTCAGAGGTCTTTGTGAGGGCTGAAAGCAGAATCTTGGGACCGCCCCAAGCACCCTGAAAAAGCCGCGCACTGGGAGGGAGCGAAAGCTAATTCCAATGCTGGATCTTTTCCGTGCATGCGTGGGTTTCACTCGGAGTGTGAGACTGCCGGCCTGATATCCTGGTTGGCGCACACGGAGAGTGGGCAGGAGATTCCTCCAAGCACTTCAGGAGTGGGCGCTTGTGTTACCCCACAGAGAGGCAGAGTCAGCGGCCTTTGTGTGGGCCAAAAGCAGAATCTCGGGATGCCCCAGCACCCTGAAAAAGCCATGCATGGGTAGGGAGTGAGAGCCAATTCCAACGCTGGAACTTTTCCGTGTGGGCAGGGGTTTCACTCAGAGTGTGAGATGGCTGGCCTGATATTTTGGTCTACACGCACAGATAGTAAGCAAGCGATTCCTCCAAGCACCCCAGGAGTGGACCCTGCCCGTGTTACCAGACAGAGTGACAGAGTCAGAGGTCTTTGTGTCGGCAGAAGCCCCGTCTGATTATGCTAGCAGCTCTGACTGATTGAGCCTTACCCAGAGTCCTGTGCTGAGTGGAAATAGAGTGGGGAGTTGCCAGCTCTTTGAGCCTCTTACTATCCAGGCAGAGGCAGCAGCAACCCCATAGATGGATTATCAGGCTACTAATTGAGGAAAGAAAGACTAGGAGAGAGGTTCCGGGAACACGGTCTCTCTTACTGTCAGAGCCTATAAATGCTAATGAGCCTCGCCTGCCAAAAAGACTGAAGCCCAATACATGACATTGTCATAGTTACTTATCAACTTCAAACGTCTACCTGAGCATGACAAAGGGGCAGAACCCGAGGTACAGAGTCACCAACCAGGAAGAGGGAGAGAAAAGAAAATGCAAGAAGATAACCTCTCAAAATCAATAATAATAGGCAGACTTTATAACCTATCCCATTTTATTATATTTGTTCATTTGTTTCTCTTATCTTTATGTCATGATTTTTTTTTCCTCTTCTAATTTGGTCGTTTAATTCTATGCCAGCCTTACTCTCATCTCTACTTGAAGTATATACCAATCATAAGTGTTACATCTCCCATTATCTTTTCTTTCCTCTTCCTTTCTCTCTATGAGGGTTGCACTCCAAAACCCTTAACTCTCTCTCTCTCTCTCTCCTTTTTTTTTCTTTTTTCTTCTTTTAGTGGTTCCCTCTTTTTTCCCCCCCTCTCTTTCTTTTCTCCCTCTATATTAGTTTCTTCCTTTCTCCTTTACGTCTCCTTTCATTCAATCCTCAATAATGAACAAATTATCTTATCTGGGACTCAAACTTATGTTTGTGGCATTTGGGGGGATTTTTACTTCACTTTTTTACCTCACTAGCAGTGCTCCCTACCCTGGCTCTCCATTTTATCTAGTTCTTGTTCCACTAAATACAATAGTAATTTTTTAATTTTCCCCCCATTTTACTATTTCCCTCTTATTCCTCTCATTATATCTCTTAGCCAACCAACACCTAAAAGCAAATCATTTTATTCCTGACCCAAATTTTTTCCTTATTTGCATTTTGTGGGTCCATACCCCCCTCTTGTGCCCCTTTATTACTTCTCCCCAACTCAGGCCCTCCAGTAGAGGCATTGTTTTTCTATTTACTACAATATAATTCACAGTTCACCACAAGATTTTCTCAAGAAAGAGGGGAGAGGAAAAGAGAGGGAAAAAAAAGGGGGGAAATAACTTTTTTCCTTTTTTAAATTTATTTTTTTAATTAAAAAATAATTTTTTTAAACTCTTTTCTACTTTTTATTTTTATTTTTTTAACTTTTTATTCTTTATTAAACCTCATTAATACTAACAACAAAACCACCCTCAGATGCCATTAAGGAAGAGAAAATTGAATATCATGGATACAAAAGAAATACAGGTAACACAGATAGATGAGAAAAAACCTATGGAGAAAATAGTTAATATTTGGAAACCTTGGATTTAAATGAGAGAGAATTTAAAATAGAAATCCTAAAAATACTCAGAGATATACAAGAAAACACAGAAAGGCAATTTAGAGAGCTCAGAAAACAACTCAATGAACACAAAGATTATATTTCCAAGGAAATTGAAACTATAAAAACAAATCAAATAGAAATGAAAAACTTAATTCACGAGCTGAAAAATAAGGTAACAAGATTAGCTAATAGAACAGGTCAGATAGAAGGTAGGATTAGTGAAATAGAAGACAAGCAACTTGAGGCACAACAGAGAGAAGAAGAAAGAGACTCAAAAATTAAAAAAAATGAGATAGCCCTACAGGAATTATCTGACTCCATCAAAAAGAATAACATAAGAATAATAGGTATATCAGAGGGAGAAGAGAGAGAAAATGAAATGGAGAACATACTCAAATAAAAAATAGATGAGAACTTCCCAAGCCTGTGGAAAGAACTAAAGCCTCAAATTCAAGAAACAAACAGAACTCTGAGTTTTCATAACCCCAACAAACCTACTCCAAGGTACATCATAATGAAATTGGCACAAACCAACGGAAAGGAAAAAATTCTCAAGGCAGCCAGGGAAAAGAAGAATACAACATATAAAGGAAGGCCCATTAGATTATCATCAGATTTCTCAACAGAAACTCTACAAGCTAAAAGAGAATGGACCCAAATATTTAAAGTCCTGAAAGAGGAACTTTCAGCCACAAATACTATACCCATCAAAGCTATCCTTCAAATACAAAAAAAAAACAAAGCCACAAGTAAAAGCTCCACGAAGAACACAATACAAACAAATTCTAACTGTTTCAACAACAAAAAAAAAAAAGAGGGGGGATAGGATGGAGATTAACAGTAACAAAGGACGATGGAGTGCAAAAGTACTCACAAGATGGTGCACTACAATGAATAGGGTAGGAACCCTTTTCATTACTTAAAGGTAACCACCATTGAAAAAACCACCACAAAAGCACATGATTTAAAAAAGATAGCAACAGAGGAAAGATGTATGGAATACAACCAAATAAAAACAAAAGATAGAAAAACGAAAGAGAAGGTTCAAACAAGACACAAAACTAACAGAAAACAACCTATAAAATGGCAATAGGCAATTCACAGGTGTCAATAATTATACCAAATGTAAACGGATTAAACTCACCAATAAAAAGGCAAAGAGTAGCAGAATGGATTAAAAAAAATTCAACTGTATGCTGCCTACAGGAAACTCATCTAAGCAACAAGGATACAAACAAATTCAAAGTGAAAGGCTGGAAAACAATACTCCAAGCAAATAACATCCAAAAAAAGAAGGTGTAGCAATACTCATATCTGATAATGCTGACAACAAGACAGCAAAAGTACTCAGAGACAAAAATGGCCATTTCATAATGGCTAAGGGGACACTGAATCAAGAAGACATAACAATTCTTAATATATGTGCACCAAACCAAGGAGCACCAAAATATATAAGACAACTACTTATTGACCTTAAAACAAAAACTGACAAAAATACAATCATACTTGGAGACCTCAATACACTGCTGACGGCTGTAGATCGGTCATCCAAACAGAGAATCAACAAAGATATACTGGCCTTAAACAAAACACTAGAGCACCTGGATATGATAGACATCTACAGGACATTTCATCCCAAAGTGACAGAGTATACATTTTTCTCCAGTGTACATGGATGATTCTCAAGAATTGACCATATGTTGGGCCACAAAAACAACATCAGCAAATTCAGAAAAATCAAAGTTGTACCAAGCATATTTTCTGATCATAAAGCATTGAAACTAGAATTCAACTGCAGAAAAAAGAAAAAAAAATCCCACAAAAACGTGGATACTAAACAACATACTATTAAAAAATGAATGGGTCAAACAAAAAATAAGCGCAGAGATCAAAAGATATATACAGACAAATGGAAATGACAATATGACATATCACAATCTATGGGATGCAGCAAAAGCAGTGATAAGACGGAAGTTCATATCACTTCAGGCATATATGAATAACCAAGAGAGAGCCCAAGTGAACCACAAAACTTCACACATTAAGGAACTAGAAAAAGAAGAACAAAGACAACCCAAAACCAGCCGAAGAAAAAATATAATAAAAATCAGAGCAGAAATAAATGAAATAGAGAACAGAAAAACTATAGAAAAAATTAATAGAACAAGAAGCTGGTTCTTTGAAAAGATCAACAAAATTGACAAACCCTGTCAAGACTTACCAAAGAAAAAAGAGAAAGAACTCATATAAACAAAATCCAAAATGAAAAAGGAGAAATTCCCATGGACATCGTAGATATACAAAGAATTGTGATAGGATACTATGAAAAACTTTATGCCACTAAATTCAACAACCTAGAAGAAATGGATAAATTCCTAGAACAATACAACCTTCCTAGACTGAGTCAAGAAGAAGCAGAAAGCCTAAACAGACCAATCAGTAGAGAAGAAATAGAAAAAAACATTAAAAACCTCCCCAAAAATAAAATTCCAGGCCCTGACGGCTATACCAGCAAATTTTATCAAAGATTCAAAGAAGACTTGGTTCCTATTCTACTCAAAGTCTTCCAAAAAATTGAAGAAGAAGCAATACTTCCAAACACATTTTATGAGGCCAGCATAACCCTTATACCAAAACCAGGCAAGGATGGCACAAAAAAAGAAAACTACAGACCAATATCTCTAATGAATACAGATGCTAAAATACTAAACAAAATACTAGCAAATTGAATACAACAACATATTAAAAAAATAATACATCATGATCAAGTGGGATTCATCCCAGAATCTCAAGGATGGTTCAACATACGTAAAACGGTTAACGTAATACAGCATATCAACAAAACAAAGAACAAAAACCACATGATCTTATCAATAGACGCAGAAAAGGCTTTCGATAAAATACAACACAATTTTATGTTTAAGACTCTCAACAAAATGGGTATCGTAGGAAAATATCTCAACATGATAAAGGCCATATATGATAAACCATCACCTAACATCATATTAAATGGCACTAAACTGAAGGCTTTCCCCCTTAAATAAGGAACAAGACAAGGTTGTCCACTCTCTCCACTCTTATTTAATGTGGTACTACAGGTTCTAGCCAGAGCAATCAGACAAGACAAAGAAATAAAAGTCACCCATATCAGAATAGAAGAAATAATGGTAGCACTTTTTGCAGATGATATGATCCTATACATCGAAAACCCGAAAGAATCCACAAAAAGACTACTATTGTAGAAACAATAAGCCAATACAGTAAGGTCGCAGGATACAAAATTAACATACAGTAGTCCATAGCCTTTCTAGATGCCAACAATGAAACATTTGAGAACGAACTCAAAAAAATAATCCCCTTCACGATTGCAACGAAAAAAATAAAATACCTAGGAATAAACATAACAAAGAATGTAAAGGACTTATATAATGAAAACTACAAACCATTGTTAAGGGAAACTGAAAAAGATATAATAAGATGGAAGAATATCCTTGTTCTTGGTTAGGAAGAATAAATATAATCAAGATGGCCATATTACCCAAAGCAATATACAAATTTAATGCAATTCCCATCAAAATTCCAATGACATTATATAAAGAAATGGAACAAAAAATCGTCAGATTTATATGAAACTATGAAAAGCTCCGAATAAGCAAAGCAATCCTAAGAAAAAGAATGAAGCTGGGGGCATTACAATAGCTGACTTCAAACTATATTATAGAGCCAAGAAAATCAAAAAGGCATGGTATTGGCAGAAAAATAGACAGTCAGACCAACGGAAAAGAATAGAAAGCCCAGAAATAAAATCACATACATATAGTCAAAAAATTTTTGATAAAGGGGCCCAGAACACACAATGGAGAAAAGAAAGCCTCTTCAACAAATGATGCTGGGAAAACTGGAAAGCCACATGCAAAAGAATGAAACTGGACTACAGTTTGTCCCCTTGTACTAAAATTAACTCAAAATAGATAAAAAATCTAAACAAAAGACCTGAAACAATAAAGTACATAGAAGAAGACATAGGTACTCAACTCAGGGACCTGGGTTTTAAAGAGCATTTTATGAATTTGACTCCAATGGCAAGAGAAGTGAAGGCAAAAATTAATGAATGAGACTACATCAGACTATGAAGTTTTTGCTCAGCAAGAGAAACTGATAACAAAATAAACAGACAGCCAACTAAATGGGAGATGATATTCTCAAACAACTGCTCAGATAAGGGGCTAATATCCAAAATATACGAAGAATTCATAAAACTCAACAACAAACAAACAAACAACACAATAAAAAAATGGGAAGAGGACATGAACAGACACTTCTCCCAGTAAGAAATACAAATGGCCAACAGATATATGAAAAGATGGTCATCTTCTTTAGTTATTAGAGAAATGCAAATCAAAACTGCAATGAGATACCACCTCACACCTGTTAGATTAGCTATTATTAACAAGACAGGTAATAGCAAATGTTGGAGAGGCTGTGGAGAAAAAGGAACCCTCATACACTGTTGGTGGGAATGTAAAGTAGTACAACCATTATGGAAGAAAGTATGGTGGTTCCTCAAAAAACTGAAAATAGAACTACCTTATGACCCAGCAATCCCTCTACCAGGTATATACCCCCAAAACTAAGAAACATTGATACGTAAAGACACATGCAGCCCCATGTTCATTGCAGCATTGTTCACAGTGGCCAGGACATGGAAACAACCAAAAAGCCCGTCAATAGACTGGATAAAGAAGATGTGGCACATATAAACTATGGAATACTACTCAGCCATAAGAAATAATGACATCAAATCACTTACAGCAAAATGGTGGGATCTTGATAACATTATATGAAGTGAAAGAAGTAAATCAGAAAAAACCAGGAACCGCATTATTCCATACGTAGGTGGGATATAAAAGTGAGACTAAGAGACATTGATAAGAGTGTGGTGGTTAAGGGGGGTGGGGGAAGGGGGAGACGAAAAGGGGGAGGGGGAGGGACACAAAGAAACTAGATAGAAGTTGACAGAGGAAAATCTAATTTTGGATGATGGGTATGCAACATAATTGAATGACAAGATAACCTGAACATGTTTTCTTTGAATGTATGTACTCTGATTTATGGATGTAACCCCATTAAAAAAATAAAATTATAAAAAAAATAATAATAAAATAAAATTGAAAA
Organism: Saccopteryx leptura; assembly: GCF_036850995.1. NCBI lineage: Eukaryota > Metazoa > Chordata > Mammalia > Chiroptera > Emballonuridae > Saccopteryx > Saccopteryx leptura. Next base: position 196,400 of record NW_027095727.1, read on the forward strand.
AAAAACTTAAAAGAGAAAAGAAATGAAAGTGAGAACATTATTATTGACCTTAAAGAAACAAAAAGGATTATAAGGGAATATCATGAACAGTTGCATGCTATTCAACAACTTAGGTAACCTAGATAAAATAGACAAATTCTACATAGAGAAAGATGATCTAAAGAAATTGACTTAAGAAAGAATAGGAAATCTGTATAGATCTATAGCAAGAGATAAAATAATAGGAAAAAAGTCTGATATGGACGTCAGGCTCTCTGACGCATAGGGATGTACCCGGTGGCACTCTGGGCCCCTCAAAGCACATGGGGGGATGATAGTAAGGAAGTCAGCTTTGCCCTGCAGGAAATAAGCTGCAGTCCTCAGCCCTTTCTCCCATGTCCTTCTTCTGCTGCTGCTTTTTTTTTTTTTTAGGAATTAAATTTAATGGAGTGACATTGATGCATAAGAACCCCTGTCTGTTATGTAAAGAAAAACTTCTAAAGTTTTTATGAATATACTTGTGGGACTGAATTTTGGGGAGAAACTAAGAGGCTCTTTTCAATTTGGGGGCTGGCCAGGGATGAGCAGACACCTGGGTCTGAGATATTCAAATTAGATACAGGAGAAAAACTATGGGGTAGTTCTTGGCACTCCCTATATATAGAAGTACATTGAAGAAAAATTTTAAAATGAGGCTTGGGATCCATTCCATCAAGAGAAAGACTTACCTTCATGCCCCCAAGTGTAGGAAGCGGGATCCTGGTACCAGTTAAGGAAGTCCCTGTTACTAGGTCGAGCCAGAGAGAGTCCCACCATCCACTGAAGAAGCCAGTTTCAGATGAGTGTTTGCATCCTAGTATCCTAGCTGCATAGAACTCAGAATGCAGTGACCTCTAGGTATATTGTTCCATAGGACAGAAGCCTTTGGAACACTGAGGAAGGGAGAATCATGGGTCACCGGGAAACCAACCACAGCAAGTACAATTTAGCGGACCCAGTGGTTGCAGGAAGAAGGAAAAGGAAAATGAGCCAAGAAGAATTTAGGAGACGCAGTCACAGGTGATTGGATTTGAATGGGAGAGAGAGCGAACCAAGGCTGACATCAGAGAGGATCCCTGGGCATGGTAGGTGCCACTTGCTGAGACAGAGTGTAAGTAACAGTGCCTCAGCACTGGAGGTCAAACCAGGGACACAGCTCAGCAGGGTGAGCCTCACTGTACATGAGTTCTCTCTCCAGAATTTACCAAGGGCTCTCAAAGGTTTGGTTTAACTTTTTAAACTGCAAACGCCTGCAACTGAAGCTTTAGGATTTTCCCCATAATAAACACACCCCACTGACTTAGATTCAGTACATGCACTTGACCCAAAGACGGTGGAATCAGGCAGGAATTATGCTCACTTGGCAACCTTGAAGTGACCTCCTGGCTTAAATAGTCACACACTTGCTTGTAGAAAGTTGCTATGATCTGGGGAGGATAAAATGAAACAGAACACTAATGACAAAACAACATAACTCTGCGGTGCTGTTGCTCTGTCCCCTAGGGAAGTGGTCCCAAGGCACCGGTTTAATGTCAGACAATATTTTCATGGACCAGCCTTTAGGGAGGGACTGATAAATGGATCACGTGGCTGAGACTAGAGTCAACAGTGAGTCTTACTAGTGGATTAAAAAGCTTTGGTACATATATACTATGGAATACTACTCAGCCATAAGAAATGATGACATCGGATCATTTACAATAACATGGATGGACCTTGATAACATTATAAGGAGTGAAATAAGTAAATTAGAAAAAAAAAACTAAGAACCATATGAATCCATACATAGAAGGGACATAAAAATGAGACTCAGAGACATGAACAAGAATGTGATGGCAACAGGGGTGGAGGGTGGGGGAAGGGGGGATGAGGTGAAGAAGGAGAGAGGGTTTGGGGGAGGGGAGGGGCACAAAGAAAACCAGATAGAAGGTGACAGAAGACAATTTAACTTTCAGGGAGCGGTATATAGCACAATCAAATGTCAAAATAATCTAGAGATGTTTTCTCTCAACATATGTACCCTGATTTATCAATGTCACTGCATTAAATTTAATAAATAAATTTAAAAAAAAAGAGTGAGTCTTAGACGGATGTAACAAAGGGAATCTGGTCATTTCTTAAATAAAACATCATTCAGACTTAGGTATAAATAAAACGGAAATAATGTAAGTTATTTATTCTCTCTCTGCGGACTGATACCAAATGGCCCAAAAACTGGTACCAGACCGCGGCCTGGGGGTTGGGGACCACTCCCCTAGGGAATATAGAGAGATGTGGGAATGTGAGGTTGAATGTGCTACCATCTGACCAGGTCCTCCAAACAAAATGGCACAAACGTGGAAAGCCCTGTGCACAGTGTGCACACTTCAATTAATGTGAAGTCACGGTGCGTTCTTGTTTCTGAATGCCAAGTATAAGAAATGTAACACAGAGAAACACAGGGAATGCTTGAGTAAGAAATTTTAACTTTTGTTAGGTTATGCATACCTTATTTTGAAATACTGGTGTATCAGAAATATGTAAAATTCCTACTGTACAACTCGTGAACTATTTTCGTGCATTAGAAAATGGCTTTCAAGAAATTCCTTGTTAAGTATTAACATATCTTATTATTTCAGTTTAAATAATACTGGTCCTGCTAGTTGTCTTGCATTTTGGTGCACTTTGACCAGGTCATATCCAAAGAGAAGATATTGTAGGGATTCGAATAAAGGGAGAGATGGTCAAAGCCACATGCAACCCTAAGGGGCAGACAGGACAAAGCTGCCTGAACCTGGCCGTGGTTCCAGTTCTCCTTCTCCGAGGGGAGCCTCCTGACCCACTGGGCACAGGACGAACACAGTATGGTACATACATGTGTTCACCAATTCTCTGTGGGTGTCCGTCTTTCCAAAGGTCACAGCAAATCCTCGCACTCGCGTGGAGGGCATGATTTACATCCCTCTTTCTATCCCCACTAAATGCTCATGAAATACCTTCTGTTTGGACAATTTAAATTTACTTGTAAAAGCCAGTCCTGACGGTAAGAAATTTAAGGGAAGAAGAGAGTAGGAGACCATTTCTTCTTTCACATCAGGTGACGTATTTCTTAATATATAGAGTAAACTGAGGGTATTTTTTTCTATATAAATAAGTCGATTTCAACATCTTATTATACAAAAATATTTATGTAAAGTCTTCTATACATAGAGAGATGTTGTGAAAATTATCTATTAATTGCGGTATATCACTCAGTTTTGTTTATTTGATTTTTCTGCATTGTTTTCTTACAATAAACTTGTAATGATTTACAGAAACAATAAAGGAAACAGTAAGTCATTTAATCAATCAACATTGGATAAAGCCTAAATATCTATATATGTATATTACTTCAACTATTAATGTGATCCAGAAGCAAAATATACTGTTATGTTACATTTTACAACATATAAACCCACTTAATCAGGATCTTATTTGAAATTGAAGATATTTGTTTTGAAAATTTTAGGTTATAAAAGAGTTGATACTCAAATCTTTTCTAGTCTAGTGACACATACTTTCACCTTAATCTATACCCTTACATCAGAACTATCAAAAACAAAAAGAAACATGTTTTTCAAACTTCACAGCAAAGACACCCTTTGCTGCAAAGCCTGCAGACGGTCTAGGATGGTGTTTCCCAACATGGGGCCCACGCCCCACAGGTGGGCAATTTGATAGTCAAGGGGGACAATTTGAAATTGGACTCGACACGACTTTAACTCTTTCGCCCGGGGCCATTTAAATGCAATGATAGATATAGGTGCCAAATTTAACAAAAAATGCAATTCTTAAATAATTGCGGTATATAATTATTAAGTATAATTTTGTTTGACGAGACCAAAATAGCAACTGGGTGATTGGCGTCGTCAAGTAAACTTCGTCCTGGGTTCACCGCGGAGCATGCTGACTGCCCCGGGGTACCCTGGACGTTTTAAAAACTCACTAAACAATGCAGTTATTCTCACCTAATTGGCCCATCGCAACTTCTGTAGTGTTTCACATCATTCAGTTGGTGTTAATTTAGAATAAGTGTCAGTCAAAACTGTTGTAAAAGCTCATTGATTTAATAAATATACATATATATATATTGTATAGATATAATTGGTAAGTATTTGATTTTATTTTTATCAATATTAAACTCTTTATTAAGTACTTCTTGCATCGGGGCTAGAAAGCACTAATATTTTATAAATATTATTGGGGCTATAATAGTGTATGCACAACAATTTTAATTTTAGAAGCATAACTTTCCAGAAAATTTTGTCAAGTGGAAAAAATATAGATACCTTTTGATTTGCAGTGGTAGTGTAGTAAATATGTTATATACATTTAAATAAATATGAATTTTTAGTATATGTTTACTCTATCTCACATTGAATATATTTTAACATATATTTTAATATTAGTTTTTTGTGGTTTTTTTGCATTTTTCTGAAGCTGGAAACAGCGAGAGACAGTCAGACAGACTCCAGCATGCACCCGACTGGGATCCACCTGGCACGCCCACCATGGGGTGATGCTCTGCCCACCAGGGGGCGATGCTCTGCCCATCCTGGGCGTCGCCATGTTGCGACCAGAGCCACTCTAGCGCCTGAAGCAGATGCCACAGAGCCATCCCCAGCGCCTGGGCCATCTTTGCTCCAATGGAGCCTTGGCTGCGGGAGGGGAAGAGAGAGACAGAGAGGAAGACTTGGCGGAGGGGTGAAGAAGCAAATGGTTGCTTGTCCTGTGTGCCCTGGCTGGGAATCAAACCCGGGTCCTCCACACGCTAGGCCGACACTCTAACACTGAGCCATCTGGCCAGGGCTTTCATATTAATTTTTAATTGATCTTATTTATTTCTTATAGCCCATAGTAAAATGACTGGTGGAAGCAAGAAAAGAATTCATCAATATTCAGAGGAATATTTAAAATTTGGGTTCATACCCACTGTTCACGATGAGCGGATTCCTTTTTGTCTTTTATGCCAGCAATGCTTGACCAGCGAATCAATGAAATGAGGTCGTCTTGAGGCACATTTGAAGGCAAAACATAGTGCTCATATTAATTCAGATTTGAGTTACTTTAAAACTTTAAAGAAAAATTTTGAAAAAAGAACAACATTAAAGTCTCTATTTGCTGCTCCTACTTCAACTGATAATCGTGTTCTTGAGGCTAGTTATCAAATTTCTTTATTCATCGCTAAAACTGGAGAAAATCACACTATAGGAGAGAATTTAATAAAACCGTCAATATCAGCATTTCTTAAAACGGTTCTTGAAAAAGATGACAAAGATGTAAAAGCTATGCCACTCAGTAACAATTCTGTTAGCAGAAGAATAGACGAAATGAGTGAGGATATTGAAAAACAACTTATTGAAAAGCTGAAAACAAGAAAATTCTCCTTGCAAATGGATGAATCAACTTTGAGAGACAGTGAGGTAGTATTGATAACTTACGTAAGAGATATTGATAAAGGACAGTTTGCTGAAGAAATGTTCTGTAAAAGATTAGAAAGCACCACTACCTCCAAAGATATATATAATAAGCTGAAAAACTACTTAGATGTCAATGATATACCAATGAAAATTATAACATCTTGTGCTGCAGATGGTGCTCCCAATATGATGGGCAAGAAAAATGGCTGCTTAAAATTGATGAAAGATGCGAATCCAGAAATGATTCTTGTGCATTGTGTTATTCATAGGGAAAACTTGGTAGCTAAAAACATCTCGCCTGTTCTGAATGAAGTATTACATACAGTAATAAAGTGTGTTAATTCTATTAAAGCTAGTGCCAAATGTGAGCATCTTTTCAAGCTATTGATATTTTGTGAAGAACAAAATGAAGACCATGTGAGAGTTTTTCTTCATACTGAAGTAAGATGGCTATCTAAAGGAAACTGTTTGAAAAGATTTATGGAACTGTTTGATACTCTTAGTGATTTTTTAAGCGACAAACCTGAAATGAAGTATCTGTTAACAATAGATGGTAAAGCATTTGTGAGTTATTTAGCTGATATCTTTGAAAAATTAAATATATTAAATAAGCAACTTCAAGGAACAAATAAAACTCTTGTCAATGCAAAAGCAAAGATATTTGGTTTCATTACCAATATTGAGTTATGTCAGAAACATATTAACAACAAAAACTTTAAACAGTTTCATTGGCTCCAAAAATGTGAAGTAACTGATACCACTTTACTTGTTATTGTCAATCATTTGAATATTCTATCGGCTGATTTAAAAGAAAGATTTTCTGATTTAAAACAAATTGATTTCCCAACATGGATGATGCAGCCAATGTTAGTGGATTTGTCTGATATATCAAATATGCAGTATCAAGAAGAACTCGCAGAATTGCAAAATGATGAGTCAGTTAAAGCTTTATTTAATATCAAAGGAGCGATGGCATGGCTTTGTGAGGAAACAGAAATCAAATACCCAAATTCAACCAAATGTGCAAGAAAACTATTGCTACCATTTCCATCTTCATTTTTAGCTGAATGTGGATTTAGTGCTGTAAATGATTTATTGGTAAAAAAAAGAAATCGGCTGGATATAACACAACATGGAGACTTGAGACTGAAGCTAACCAAATTGGAACCTAATATAAAATCTCTGTGCAGCAAGCATCAAGCACAAGAATCACACTAAATTAAAATAATAAATTAATATAGAAAAATCTGTATTAAAATTATTTGGAATTTAAATTTCTGTTTTTCATTATATGTTTTGAAATTTTACTTACTGTGTTTTGTTAACAATTTCATAGTGATTTCTTCCTAGAACCTATCATTTATGTTTATTAAGTAAACAAATCAATTTTTTAATGTTAAAAATTATGTATTTTACATAGGGGGGGACATAAAAATTTTAGAAAGGTTAAGGTGGGGCATGGCACAAAAAAGGTTGGGAAACACTGGATACCCAAAGCCACACGGTTAGTTTTCTCAGGAGCTATTTGCTGAGTACCGTGTACCAGAAACTGCAATTAAGCACAAGGCTCAGTGCCCACACACATATATTGAGCTTCCCAGGGAGGTGGGAATATAACAGGCTAGTATACAATAACCTGGTTATTTCTGTGGGAGGGAGAAGCAGAGTTCAGTTGGGGCAGGTGGTGACGCTAGGTGGGGCAGCCACACTGGCAGGGTCCTGGCGCTGAGAGAGCATGCCCTGGGCCCTTTTCCAGTCCCAGGTCCAATCTCAGCGAGGAGCAGCAAGAGTGGAGGCTGGAGTTATGGCCACAGCTGCTAAACCAGGAGCCACAGGCCAAATGCGGAAAGCTGTTTGGATTTCTCATGAGGACAGTTGTGGAAAAGGGAGAAACAGCACAGGACAGATGGAAGAAGGCTGTGCGGAACCCAGAGCAGGAAGATGGGGTCCTGAGCAAGTGCCAGGCCAGGGGGTGTGAAGACAAGGCGGTGGGACCGAGAACCAGCATCCTTATTGGGTGCAGAGTGGGAGTCCCAGCCACATGTGCAGCTGGAGGCTCTAGAGGGAGGGCTGGGGCACCCAGTGACACACACTGTAAATGCAGCCACTTATAACAACCCACAATGATGAGCTCAGGAGTCTGAGCACACCAACCATGGAAAGATGGACAGGGGAGCAGAGGGAAGTCAGGTAAACTCCATTTAGTTTGATTTTCTTAATGTGGAGAGTCAATTCCACATAGATTTTCCTTTATAAATGCTTATTACTTAAAAATAGCTAGTTGGTATCAATATGTAACTCTCTATACTTTATTATCATATTCTTTTGATATTACTCTATTTTATCTACACAATAATTTTCTGCCTCAGGTGGCTACTATGAAGTGAGCAAGGTGTGTTCTGAAGCTGATGGACACTGTGTGGGACTGATAACCAATCACTGTCTTAGGAGGAAGTCCTAACCTTTCTTGGTATACCCTCTCTATATGTTCAACAGCTTTTCTGTTTTCACAGTCAGCAGTCCATATTGCTATCTTATCATCTTTAGCTTTAATATTAACAACAGCTCCACATACATCATCATCACTGTAGTCATCAAAAGATTCTCCAGTAAGGCACAGCAGTGTCTCTAGCCAAAAGCTATCGAAGTCACTGCATCTCTCCTGTTTGTTTTCATTTGCTGTTGGGTTTCTGTGTGTGTGTGTTTTTGTTTTTGTGTTTTTTTTTGTATTTTTCTGAAGTTGGAAACGGGGAGGCAATCAGACAGACTCCCGCATGCGCCCGACTGGGATCCACCAGGCATGCCCACCAGGGGGCGATGCTCTGCCCATCGGGGGCGTTGCTCTGTTGCAACCAGAGCCATTCTAGCACCTGAGGCAGAGGCCATAGAGCCATCCTCAGCGTCCGGGCCAACATTGCTCCAATGGAGCCTTGGCTGAGAGAGGGGAAGAGACAGACAGACAGGAAGGAGAGGGGGAGGGGTGGAGAAGCAGATGGGCGCTTCTCCTGTGTTCCCTGGCCGGGAATCAAACCCGGGACTCCTGCATGCCAGGCAGAAAGTCTACCACTCAGCGAACCGGCCAAGTCCTGTAACTGGAATTCTAAAATCAAACTTTGCCTGTAAATTCCAAGTTTCGTCTGCAGTAATTAGGCAGCTCATTTTAAATCAGTAACTTAGTTATCTTGTTCTTGGTAATCATTCCATGTATATCAACATCACATTGTGCACTTTCAATATAAGCAATTATATGTATTTATCAATTATTCTTCAATAAAGCTGAAAAGAATAGAAAGAGCATCAACCCAAAACAACAAGGTTGCAGATTCGATCCACCGTCAGGGCACACACGGGAAGTAGGCGATGAGTACACGACCGAGTGGAACAATAAATGAATGCCTCCCTTCTCCCTCCCCTCTCTCTTCACTACCTGTCTCTGTATCTCTGAAAATGAAAAGAAATGAAGTCTTGGCCAAATAGCTTGGTTGGAGCCTCGTCCTGGATCGTGGAGGTTGCCTGGTCAATTCTCTGGTCAGGGCACATACAAGAGCAGCTCCATGTTCCTGTCTCTGTCTCCTTGCCTCTCTCACTCTCAAAAATAAATAAATAAAAATTAAAAAAAAATAGGAAGAATCAATGAACCTGAAAGTTGATTCTTTGAAAAAATGAACATTAACAAACCTTTAGCAAGATTAAGTAAAAAAGAGATGTACAAATAATATCAGAAATGAAAGGCGTAGCCTTTGGTGGTGCAGTGGATAACACATTGACTTGGAATGCTAAGGTCACAGGTTCGAAACCCAGGGCTTGCCCAGTAAAGGCACATAGACAAGCAATCAATGAACAACTAAAGTGAAGCAACTATGAGTTAATACTTCTTGCTCCACCTTCCTCCTCTCTATATAAAATCAATACATAAAATCTTAAAAAAAGAGATGACGTCAGAGTACTGGCACAGTAGGAAGCAATACTGATAAATCTCCCCCAATGCTCAACATGATCTTCAAGCAGAAACAGAAAAATCTATCCTTGGAGCCGCTAGATGTTCCGTAATATACCCGAAGGTATGGTCAAGCGAAAAATTTGCTAAATATATAATCAAACCCCGAAGAATATAGGGAGTAAGAAATACTCTGCCTTCTTCACTAACCTAAATAGGGCTTCTTTCACTTGGAACTGAGAGTATAGAAACTAAGGCAGGCAAAGGGGGCAAATAGATCCAGGCTGCAGCACAAACGGCCAAACCAGGCTGTGGCACAGAGATCCAAGCCAAGGAAAAACTGTGCTTGGGGCAACCCAGGCAATACAAGCTAAGACTTGCGCCAAACCCAGATAAAGAAAGATAAGCGGGGCAGCCATTCACTCTGATCTCCCTGGCGGCGCATGCAGATAGTGGGTGAGAGATTTCTCCGAACGCCCCGGGAGTGGGCACCCGTGTTATCCTACAGAGAGTCAGAGTAAGAGGCCTTTGTGTCGGCCGAAAGTGGAATCTCAGGACTGCCCCAGTGCCCTGGAAAAGCGGTGCATTGGGAGGGAGCGAGAGCTAATACCAATGCTGGAACTTCTTTGTGCGGGCGGAGGGCTTTCTCAGAGTGAGAGACGGCCGGCCTGATATCCTGGTAGGCGAACGCAGCTAGTGGGTGAGAGATTCTTCCGATCACCTTGGGAGTGGGTGCCCATGTTATCCCACAGAGATTCAGAGTCAGAGGCCTTTGTGTGGGCTGAAAGCAGAATCTCGGGACCGCCCCAAGCACCCTGAAAAAGCCACACACTGGGAGGGAGAGAAAGCTAATTCCAACGCTGGATCTTTTCCATGCGCGCGTGGGTTTCACTTAGAGTGTGAATCTGCCGGCCTGATATCCTGGTCGGCGCACCTGGAGAGTGGGCAGGAGTTTCTTCTGAGTGCCTCAGGAGTGGACACTTATGTTACCCCACAGAGAGGCAGAGTCAGGGGCCTTTGTGTGGCCCAAAAGTGGAATCTCGGGCTGCCCCAGCGCCCTGAAAAAGCCATGCACGTGGAGAGAGTGAGAGCCAATTCCAACACTGAAACTTCTCCGTGTGGGCGGGGGTTTCACTCAGAGTGTGAGATGGCTGGCCTGACATCCTGGTCTCCGTGCGCAGATAGTGAGCGAGTGATTCCTCCGAGTGCCCCGGGAGTAGATGCCCGCCCGTGTTACCGGACAGAGTGGCAGAGTCAGAGGTCTTTGTGTGGGCGGAAGCCCCACCTGATTATGCTAGCAGCTCTAACTGACTGAGCCTTACCCAGAGCCCTGTGCTTAGTGGGAGTAGAGTTAGGAGTTGCCAGCTCTTTGAGACTCTTACTATCCAGGCAGAGGCAGCAGCAAGCCCATAGCTGAATTATCACGCTACTAATTGAGGAAGGAAAGACAAGGAGAGAGGCCCCGGGAACATGGTCTCTCTTACTGTTGGAGCCTACAAATACTAATGAGCCTTGACTGCCAACAAGACTGAAGCCCAATACATGACATCACCATAGATACTTATCAACTGCAAACCTCTACCTGAGCGTGCCACAGGGGCAGAACCCGGGGTACAGAGTCACTGACTAGGAAGAGGGAAAGAAAAGAAAAAGCAAGAAGATAACCTCTCAAAATCAAGAATAATCCACAGACTTTATAACCTATCCCATTTTATTATATTTGTTTGTTTCTCTTATCTTCATGTCCTGATTTTTTTTTCCTCTTCCAATTTGGTCATTTAATTCTATGCCGGCCTAACTCTCATCTCTCCTTGAACTACACTACCCATAAGTGTTACATCTCCCATTATCTTTTCTTTCCTCTTCCTTTCTCTCTATGAGGGTTGCACTCCAAAACCCTTAACTCTCTCTCTCTCTCTCCTTTTTTTTTCTTTTTTCTTCTTTTAGTGGTCCCCTCATTTTTTCCCCCTCTTTCTTTTCTCCCTCTATATTAGTTTCTTCCTTTCGGCTTTACGTCTCCTCTCATTCAATCCTCAATAACGAACAAATTATTTTATCTGGGACTCAAACTTATGTTTGTGGCATTTTGGGGGGTTTTTACTTCACTTTTTTACCTCACTAGCAGTGCTCCCAACCCTGGCTCTCCATTTTATCTAGTTCTTGTTCCACTAAATACAATAGTAATTTTTTAATTTCCCCCCCATTTTCCTATTTCCCTCTTATTCCTCTCATCATATCTCTTAGCCAACCAACACCTAAAAGCAAATCATTTTATTCTTGACCCCAATTTTTTCCTTATTTGCATTTTGTGGGTCCATACCCCCCTCTTGTGCCGCTTTATTACTTCTCCCAACTCAGGCCCTCCATTAGAGGCATTGTTTGTTCTATTTAGTACAATATAATTCACTGTTCATCACAAGATTTTCTCAAGAAAGAGGGGAGAAGAAAGGAGAGGAAAAAAGGAGGGTGGGAAATAATTTTTTTTCTTTTTTTTATTTCTTTTTTTAAGTAAAAAAATTTTTTTAAAAACTCTTTTCTACTTTTTATTTTTATTTTTTAAACTTTTTATTCTTTATTAAACCTCATTAATACTATCAACAAAACCACTCTCAGATGCCATTACGGAAGAGAAAATCGAATATCATGGATACAAAACAAATAGAGGTAACACAGATAGATGAGAAAAAAACCGATGGAGAAAAAACTTAATATTTTGGAAACCTTGGATTTAAATGACAAAGAATTTAAAATAGAAATCCTAAAAATACTCAGAGAGAGATATACAAGAAAACACAGAAAGGCAATTTAGAGAGCTCAGAAAACAGCTCAATGAACACAAAGAATATATTTCCAAGGAAATTGAAACTATAAAAACAAATCAAATAGAGTTGAAAATCTCATTTCACGAGCTGAAAAATGAGGTAATAAGCTTAGCTAATAGAACAGGCCAGATAGAAGGTAGGATTAGTGAAATAGAAGACAAGCAACTTGAGGCACAACAGAGAGAAGAAGAAAGAGACTCAAAAATATTAAAAAATGAGATAGCCCTACAGGAATTATCTGACTCCATCAATAAGAATAACATAAGAATAATAGGTATATAAGAGGGAGAAGAGAGAGAATATGGAATGGAGAACATACTCAAACAAATAATAGATGAGAACTTCCCAAGCCTGTGGAAAGAACTAAAGCCTCAAATTCAAGAAGCAAACAGAACTCTGAGTTTTCATAACCCCAACAAACCTACTCCAAAGCGCATCATAATGAAATTGGCACAAACCAACAGCAAGGAAAAAATTCTCAAAGGCAGCCAGGGAAAAGAAGAATACAACATATAAAGGAAGGCCCATTAGATTATCATCAGATTTCTCAACAGAAACTCTACAAGCTAGAAGAGAGTGGACCCCAATATTTAAAGTCCTGAAAGAGAGGAACTTTCAGCCACAAATACTATACCCATCAAAGCTATCCTTCAAATACAAAGAACAAATAAAAACATTCACAGATACAGAAAAGATGAGGGTATTTATCATCAAAAATCCCCCACTCCAAGAATTATTAAAGGGGGTTCTCCAATCAGATACAAAGAACAACAACAAAAAATAACAAAGCCACAAGTAAAAGCTCCACGAAGAACACAATACAACCAAATTTAAACTGTGACATCAAAAAAAAAAAAAAAGAGAAGGAAAAGATGGAGATTAACAGTAGCAAAGGACGATGGAGTGCAAAAGCATTCACAAGATAGTGCACTATAATGAATAGGGTAGGAAACCTTTTCATTATTTAAACGTAACCACCATTGAAAAATCCACCACAGAAGCACATGATTTAAAAAAGTTAGCAACAGAGGAAAGATGTATGGAATACAACCAAATAAAAACAAAAGATAGAAAAATGAAAGAAAAGGTTCAAAGAAGACACAAAACTAACAGAAAACAACCTATAAAATGGCAATAGGGAACTCACAAGTGTCAATAATTACACTAAATGTAAATGGATTAAACTCACCAATAAAAAGGCATAGAGTAGCAGAATGGATTAAAAAAAATCCAACTGTATGCTGCCTAAAAGAAACTCATCTAAGTAACAAGGATAAAAACAAATTCAAAGTGAAAGGCTAGAAAACAATACTCCAAGAAAAAACATTCAAAAAAAAAAAAAGCAGGCGTAGCAATACTCATATCTGATAATGCTGACTACAAGACAGCAAAAGTACTCAGAGACAAAAATGGTCATTTCATAATGGCTAAGGGGACACTGAATCAAGAAGACATAACAATTCTTAATATATATGCACCAAACCAAGGAGCACCAAAATATATAAGACAGCTACTTATTGACCTTAAAACAAAAACTGACAAAAATACAATCATACTTAAAGACCTCAATACACTGCTGATGGCTCTAGATCGGTTATCCAAACAGAGAATCAACAAAGATATATTGGCCTTAAACAAAACACTAGAGCACCTGGATATGATAGACATCTACAGGACATTTCATCCCAAAGTGACAGAGTATACATTTTTCTCCAGTGTACATGGATCATTCTCAAGAATTGACCATATGTTGGGCCACAAAAACATCAGCAAATTCAGAAAAATCAAAGTTGTACCAAGCATATTTTCTGATCATAAAGCCTTGAAACTAAAATTCAACTGCAAAAAAAAGGGAAAAACCACACAAAAATGTGGATACTAAACAACATACTTTTAAAAAATGAATGGGTCAAAGAAGAAATAAGCGCAGAGATCAAAAGATATATACAGACAAATGAAAATGACAATATGACATATCAGAATCTATGGGATGCAGCAAAAGCAGTGATAAGAAGGAAGTTCATATCACTTCAGGCATATATGAACAACCAAGAGAGAGCCCAAGTGAACCACATAACTTCATACCTTAAGGAACTAGAAAAAGAAGAACAAAGACAACCCAAAACCAGCCGAAGTAAAAATATAATAAAAATCAGAGAAGAAATAAATGAAATAGAGAACAGAAAAATTATAGAAAAAATTAATAGAAAAAGAAGCTGGTTCTTTGAAAAGATCAACAAAATTGACAAACCATGGCAAGACTTACCAAAGAAAAAAGAGAAAGGACTCATATAAACAAAATCCAAAATGAAAGAGGAGAAATTACCATGGACATCGAAGATATACAAAGAATGATGGTAGAATACTATGAAAAACTTTATGCCACTATATTCAACAACCTAGAAGAAATGGATAAATTTCTAGAACAATACAACCTTCCTAGACTGAGTCAAGAAGAAGCAGAAAGCCTAAACAGACCTATCAGTAGAGAAGAAATAGAAAAAACCATTAAAAACCTCCCCAAAAATAAAAGTCCAGGCCCTGACGGCTATACAAGCGAATTTTATCAAACATTCAAAGAAGACTTGGTTCCTATTCTACTCAAAGTCTTCCAAAAAATTGAAGAAGAAGCAATACTTCCAAACACATTTTATGAGGCCAACATAACCCTCATACCAAAACCAGGCAAGAATGGCACAAAAAAAGAAAACTACAGACCAATATTTCTAATGAATACAGAAGCTAAAATACTAAACAAAATACTAGCAAATCAAATACAACAACATATTAAAAAAATAATACATCATGATCAAGTGGGATTCATCCAAGAATCTCAAGGATGGTTCAACATACGTAAAACGGTTAATGTAATACACCATATCAACAAAACAAAGAACAAAAACCACATAATCTTATCAATTGACGCAGAAAAGCCTTTCGAAAAAATACAACGCAATTTTATGTTTAAGACTCTCAACAAAATGGGTATAGAAGGAAAATATCTCAACATGATAAAGGCCATATATGATAAACCATCAGCTAACATCATATTAAATGGCACAAAACTGAAGGCTTTCCCCCTTAAATCAAGAATAAGACAAGGTTGTCCACTCTCTCCACTCTTATTTAATGTGGTACTAGAGGTTCTAGCCAGAGCAATCAGACAAGACAAAGAAATAAAAGGCATCCATATCAGAAAAGAAGAAGTAAAGGTATCACTTTTTGCAGATGATATGATCCTTTACATCAAAAACCCCAAAGAATCCACAAAAAGACTACTAGAAACAATAAGCCAATACAGTAAGGTCGCAGGATACAAAATTAACATACAGAAGTCCATAGCCTTTCTATATGCCAACAATGAAACATTTGAGAACGAACTCAAAAAAATAATCCCCTTCACGATTGCAACGAAAAAAATAAAATACCTAGGAATAAACATAACAAAGAATGTAAAGGAATTATATAATAAAAACTACAAACCATTGTTAAGGAAAACCGAAAAAGATATAATAAGATGGAAGAATAGTCCTTGTTCTTGGTTAGAAAGAATAAATATAATCAAGATGGCCATATTACCCAAAGCAATATACAAATTTAATGCAATTCCCATCAAAATTCCTATGACATTTTTTAAAGAAATGGAACAAAAAATCATCAGATTTATATGGAACTATAAAAAACCCTGAATAGGCAAAGCAATCCTAAAGAAAAAGAATGAAGCTGGGGGCATTACAATACCTGACTTCAAACTATATTATAGGGCCAAGAAAATCAAAACAACATGGTATTGGCAGAAAAATAGAAACTCAGACCAATGGAACAGAATAGAAAGCCCAGAAATAAAACCACATATATATAGTCAAATAATTTTTGATAAAGGGGCCAACAACACACAATGGAGAAAAAGCCTCTTCAACAAATGATGCTGGGAAAACTGGAAAGCCACATGCAAAAGAATGAAACTGGACTTCAGTTTGTCCCCTTGTACTAAAATTAACTCAAAATAAATCAAAGATCTAAACATAAGACCTAAACCAATAAAGTACATAGAAGAAGACATAGGTACTAAACTCATGGAATGGGGTTCTAAAGAGCTTTTTATGAATTTGACTCCAAAGACAAGAGAAGTGAAGGCAAAAATTAATGAATGGGACTACATCAGACTACGAAGTTTTTACTCAGCAAGAGAAACTGATAACAAAATAAACAGACAGCCAACTAAACGGGAGATGATATTCTCAAACAACTGCTCAAATAAGGGCCTAATATCCAAAATATACAAAGAATTCATAAAACTCAACAACAAACAAACAATCCAATAAAAAAATGGGAAGAGGACATGAACAGACACTTCTCCCAGAAAGAAATACAAATGGCCAACAGATATATGAAAAGATGCTCATCTTCTTTAGTTATTAGAGAAATGCAAATCAAAACTGCAATGAGATACCACCTCACACCTGTTAGATTAGCTATTATTAACAAGACAGGTAATAGCAAATGTTGGAGAGGCTGTGGAGAAAAAGGAACCCTCAATCACTGTTGCTGGGAATGTAAACTAGTGTAAACATTATGGAAGAAAGTATGGTGGTCTCTCAAAAAACTGAAAATAGAACTACCTTATGACCCAGCAATCCCTCTACTAGGTATATACCCCCAAAACTCAGAAACATAGATACGTAAAGACACATGAAGCCCCATGTTCATTGCAGCATTGTTCACAGTGGCCAGGACATGGAAACAACCAAAAAGCCCGTCAATAGATGACTGGATAAAAAAGGTGTGGCACATATACACTATGGAATACTACTCAGCCATAAGAAATAATGACATCAGATCATTTACAGCAAAATGGTGGGATCTTGATAACATTATATGAAGTGAAATAAGTAAATCAGAAAAAAACAGGAAGCAAATTATTCCATATGTGGGTGGGATATAAAAGTGAGCCTAAGAGACATTGATAAGAGTGTGGTCGTTAAGGGGGGTGGGGAAAGAGGGAGATGAAAAGGGAGCACAAAGAAACTAGATAGAAGGTGACAGAGGACAATCTGACTTTGGGTGATGGGTATGCAACATAATTGAATGACAAGATAACCTGAATATGTTTTCTTTGAATATATGTACTCCGATTTATGGATGTAACCCCATTAAAAAATAAAATTATAAAAAAATAATAATAAAATAAAATTTAAAAAAAATCTTAAAAAAGAAAATGAAAAGAAATGAAACTGAGAACATTATTATTGACCTTACAGAAACAAAAAGGAATATAAGGGAATTTCATGAACAGTTGCATGCTATTCAACAACTTAGGTAACCTAGAACAAATGACAAATTCTACATAGAGAAAGATGATGTAAAGAAATTGACTTAAGAAAGAATAGAAAATCTGAATAAATCTATAGCAAGAGATAAAATAATAGGAAAAAAGTCTGATATGGACGTCAGGCTCACTGACGCATAGGGATGGACCCGGTGGCACTCTGGGCCCCTCAAAGCACATGGGGGGGATGACAGTAAGGAGTCAGCTTTGCCCTGCAGGAAATAAGCTGCAGTCCTCAGCCCTTTCTCCCATGTCCTTCTTCTGCTGCTGCTTTTTTTTTTTTTTTAGGAATGAAATGTAATGGAGTGACATTGATGCATAAGAAACCCTGTCTTTTATGTAAATAAAAACTTCTAAATTTTTATGAATATACTTGTGGGACTGGATTTTGGGGAGAAACTAAGAGGCTCTTTTGAATTTTGGGGCTGGCCAGGGATGAGCAGACACCTGGGTCTGAGATATTCAAATTAGACACAGGAGAAAAACAACGGGGTAAGTTCTTGGCACTCCCTATAGAAGTACATTGAAGAAAAATTTTAAAATGAGGCTTGGGATCCATTCCAGCAAGAGAAAAATTTACCTTCATTCCCCCAAGTGTAGGAAGCGCGGATCCTGGTACCAGTTAAGGAAGTCCCTGTTACTAGGTCGAGCCAGAGAGAGTCACACCATCCACTGAAGAAGCCAGTTTCAGATGAGTGTTTGCATGCTAGTATCCTAGCTGCATAGAACTCAGAATGCAGTGACCTCTAGGTATATTGTTCCATAGGACAGAAGCCTTTGGAACACTGAGCACGGGAGACTCATGGGTCACCGGGAAACCAATCACAGCAAGTACAATTTAGTGGAGCCAGTGGTTGCAGGAAGAAGGAAAAGGAAAATGAGCCAGGAAGAATTTAGGAGACGCAGTCACAGGTGATTGGATTTGAATGGCAGAGAGAGGGAACCAAGGCTGACATCAGAGAGGATTCCTGGGCACGGTACGTGCCAATCACTGAGACAGAGAGTAAGTAACAGTGCCTCAGCACTGGAGCTCACACCACGGACCCAGCACAGCAGGGTGAGCCTCACTGTATATTAATACTCTCTCCAGAATTTACCAAGGGCTCTCAAAGGTTTGGTTTAATTTTTTAGACTGCAAACCCCTGCAGCTGAAGCTTTAGGATTTTCCCCATTATAAACGCTCCCCACTGATTAGATTCAGTACATGCATTTGACCCAAAGACGGTGAGATCAGGCAGGAATTATGCTCAACTGGCAACCTTGACCTCCTGGCTTAAATAGTCACACACTTGCTTGTAGAAAGTTGCTATAATCTGGGGAGGATAAAATGAAACAGAACACTAATGACAAAACAACATAACTCTGTGGTGCTGTTGCTCTGTCCCCTAGGGCAGTGGTCCCCAGGCTTTTTTGGACCACGGACAGTTTTTATGTCCGAAAATATTTTCACAGAGAGGCGTTTAGTGTGGGACGAATAAACATATTACGTGACTGAGACCAGCGTCAAGAGTGAGTCTTAGACGGATGTAACAGAGGGAATCTGGTCATTTAAAAAAAATAAAACATCGTTCAGACTTAAATATACATAAAATAGAAATAATGTAAGTTATTCTTTCTCTGCAGACCGGTACCAAATGGCCCATGGACCAGTACAGTTCCACGGCCGGTGGTTGGTGACCACTGCCCTTTTGAATAGAGAGATGTGGGATTATGAGGTTGAATGTGCTACCCTCTGAACAAATCCTCCAAACAAAATGGCACAAACGTGGAAAGCCCTGTGCACAGTGTGCACACTTCAATTAATGTGCAGTCATGGTGCGTTCTTGTTTCTGAATGCCAAGTATAAGAAATGTAACACAGAGAAACACAGGAAATGCTTGAGTAAGAAATTTTAACTTTTGTTAGGTTATATATACCTTATTTTAGAATACTGGTTTTTCAGAAATATGTAAAAATCCCACTCTACAATTCGTGAACTATTTTCATGCATTAGAAAATGGCTATCAAGAAATTCCTTGTAAGTATTAACATATCTTATTACTTCAGTTTAAATAATACTGGTCCTGCTAGTTGTCTTGCATTTTGGTGCACTTTGACCAGGTCGTATCCAAAGAGAAGATATTGTAGGGATTCGAATAAAGGGAGAGATGGTCAAAGCCACACGCAACCCTAAGGGGCAGACAGGACAAAGCTGCCTGAACCTGGCCGTGGTTCCAGTTCTCCTTCTCCGAGGGGAGCCTCCTGACCCACTGGGCACAGGACGAACACAGTCTGATACATACACGTGTTCACCAACTCTCTATGGGTGCCCGTCTTTCCAAATATCACAGCAATCCTTGCACTCGCGTGGAGAGCATGCTTTACTTCCCTCTTTCTATCCCCACTAAAGGCTCATGAAATACCTTTTGATTGGACAATTTCAATTTACTGGTAAAAGGTGGTCCTGATGGTAATGAATTTAAGGGCAGAAGAGAGAAGGAGACCATTTCTTCTTTCACACCAGGAGACATATTTCTTTTTTATTTTTTTTATTTTTTTTTCATTTTTTTTTTCTGAAGTTGGAAACGGGGAGACAAAACACAGTCAGACAGACTCCTGCATGCATGACCAGGATCCACCTGGCACGCCCACCAGGGGGCGACGCTCTGCCCATCCGGGGTGTCGCTCTGTTGTGACCAGAGCAACTCTATCGCCTGAGGCAGAGGCCAAGGAGCCATCCCAAGCGTCCAGGCCATCTTTGCTCCAATGGAGCCTCAGCTGTGAGAGGGGAAGAGAGAAACAGAGAAGAAGGAGAGGGGTAGGGGTGGAAAGGCAGATGGGCGTTTCTCCTGTGTTACCTAGCCGGGAATCGAACCCGGGACTTCTGTACGCAAGGCCGACGCTCTACCACTGAGCCAAACGGCCAGGGCCACGTATTTCTTAATACACAGAGTAAACTGAGGCTATTTTTTTCTATATAAATAAGTCGATTTCAACATCTTATTAAACAAAAATATTTATGTAAAGTCGTCTATGCATAGAGAGATGTTTTGAAAATTATCTCTGAATGGCAGTATATCACTAAGTTTTGTTTATTTGAATTTTCTGCATTGTATTCTTACAATAAACCTGTAATGATTTACAGGAACAATGAAGGAAACAGTAAATCATTTGATCAATCAACATTGGATAAAGCCTAAATATCTATATATGTATATTACTTCAACTATTTATGTGTGCCAGAAGCAACATATACAGTGATGTTACATTTTACAACATATAAACCCACTTAATCAGGATCTTATTTGAAATTGAAGATATTTGTTTTGAAAATTTTAGGTTATAAAAGAGCTGATACTCAAACCTTTTCTAGTCTATTGACACACATACTTTCACCTTAATCTATAAACTTACATCCGAACTATCAAAAACAAAAAGGAACATGTTTTTCAAACTTCACAGCCAAGACACCACTTGCTGCAAAGCCTGCAGTCGGTCTAGGACCTTCCTTTGCCCATACCCAAAGCCACACGGTGAGTTTTCTCAGCAGCTATTTGCTGAGTACCGTGTACCAGAAACTGGAATTAGGCACAAGGCTCAGTGCACACACATATATATTGAGCTTCCCAGGGAGGTGGAAATATAACAGGCGAGTACACCATGACCTGATTATTTATGCGGGAGGGAGAAGCAGAGTTCAGTTGGGGCAGGTGGTGGCGCCAGGAGGGGCAGCCACACTGGCAGGGTCCTGGAGCTGAGAGAGCATGTGCTGGGCCCTTCTCCAGGCCCAGGTCCGATCTCAGCAGGGAGCAGCAAGAGTGGAGGCTGGAGTGATGGCCGCAGCCGCTAAACCAGGAGCCACCAACCATCTACGGAAGGGTGTTTGGATTTCTCATGAGGACAGTTGTGGAAAAGGGAGAAACAGCGAAGGACTGATTAAAGCTGGCTGTGCGGGACCCAGAGCAGGAAGACGGGGTCCTGAGCAAATCCTAGCTAGGGGATGTGAAGACAAGGGGGCAGAACCGAGAGCTGGCATCCTTGTTGGGTGCAGATTGGGAGTCCCAGCCCCATGTGCAGATGGAGTCTCAAGTAGGAGGGATGGAGCTGCCAGTCACACACACTGTAAATGCAGCCACTTATAGCAACCCACACTGATGAGCTCAGGAGTCTGAGCACACCGACCATGGAAAGATGGACAGGGGAGCAGAGGGAAGTCAGGTAAACTACATTTAGTTTGATTTTCTTAATGTGGAGAGTCAAATCCACATAGATTTTCTTTTATAAATGCTATTACTTAAAAATAGCTAGTAAGTATCAATATGTAACTCTTTATACTTTATTATCATATTCTTTTTATATTACTCTATTTATCTGCACAATAATTTTCTGCCTCAGGTGGCTACTATGAAGTGAGCAAGGTGTGTTCTGAAGCTGATGGGGACTGTGTGGGACTGATAACCAATCACTGTTTTTGGAGAAAGTCCTAACCTTTCCTTGTATACCCTCCCTATATGTTCAACAGCTTCTCTGTTTTCACAGTCAGTAGTCCATATTGCTATCTTATCACCTTTAGCTTTAAAATTAACAGCACCTCCACATACATCATCATCACTGTAGTCATCAAAAGATTCTCCAGTAAGGCACAGCAGTGTCTCTAGCCAAAAGCTATCGAGGTCACGTCATCTCTGCTGTTTGTTTTTATTTGTTATGGTGTTTTTTTGTATTTTTCTGAAGTTGGAAACAGGGAGGCAGTCAGACAGACTCCCGCATGCGCTTGATTGGGATCCACCAGGCATGCCCACCGGGGTGCGATGCTCTGCCCATTCGGGGCATTGCTCTGTTGCAACCAGAGCCATTCTAGCACCTGAGGCAGAGGCCATAGAGCGATGTTTCCCAACGTGGGGCCCATGCCCCACAGGGGGGAAATTCCATAGTTAAGGTGGGCAATTTGAAAATAGACTCGACACGACTCCAACTGTTTTGCCCCGGGCCATTTAAATGCAATGCTAGTTATCGGTGCCAAATTTAACAAAAAATGCAATTCTTAAATAATTGCGGTAAATAATTATTAAGTATAATTTCATTTGATGAAACCAAAATATCAACTGGGTGATTGGTGTCATCAAGTAAACTTTGTCCTGGGTTCACCACGGAGCATGCTTTCTGCCACGGGGAACCCGGACGTTTTAATTACTTGCTAAACAACGCAGTTATTCTCACCTAATTGGCCCATCGCAACTTCTGTAGTGTTTCACATCATTCAGTTGGTGTTAATTTGAAATAAGTGTCAGTCAAAACTGTTGTAAAAGCTCGTTGATTTAATAAATATACATATGTATATTGTATAGATATAATTGGTAAGTATTTGATTTTATTTTTATCAATATTAAACTCTTCTCCTTATTTGCATTTTGTAGGTACGTATCCCCCTCTTGTGCCCCTTTATTACTTCTCCCCAACTGAGGCCCTCCTTTAAAGGCATTGTTTGTTCTATTTAGTACAATATAATTCACAGTTCACCAAAAGATTTTCTCAAGAAAGAGGTGAGAGGAAAGGAGAGGAAAAAAGGAGGGGGGAAATAATTTATTTTATTTTATTTATTTATTTATTTTTAATAAAAAAATTTTTTTTAAATAACTCTTTTCTACTTTTTATTTCTATTTTTTTTAACTTTTTATTCTTTATTAAAGCTCATTAATACTATCAACAAAACCACCTTCAGATGCCATTAAGGAAGAGAAAATTGAATATCATGGATACAAAAGAAATAGAGGTAACACAGATAGATGAGAAAAAAATCTATGGAGAAAAAACTTAACATTTTGGAAACTTTGGATTTAAATGACAGAGAATTTAAAATAGAAATCCTAAAAACACTCAGATATATACAAGAAAACACAGAAAGGCAATTTAGAGAGCTCAGAAAACAACTCAATGAACACAAAGAATATATTTCCAAGGAAATTGAAACTATAAAACAAATCAAATAGAGATGAAAAACTCAATTCACGAGTTGAAAAACAAGGTAACAAGCTTAGCTAATAGAACAGGCCAGATAGAAGGTAGGATTAGTGAAATAGAAGACAAGCAACTTGAGGCACAACAGAGAGAAGAAAAAAGAGACTCAAAAATTTTAAAAAATGAGATAGCCCTACAGGAATTATCTGACTCCATCAAAAAGAATAACATAAGAATAATAGGTATATCAGAGGGAGAAGAGAGAGAAAATGGAACGAAGAACATACTCAAACAAATAATAGATGAGAACTTCCCAAGCCTGTGGAAAGAACTAAAGCCTCAAATTCAAGAAGCAAAGAGAACCCTGAGTTTTCATAACCCCAACAAACCTACTCCAAGGTACATCATAATGAAATTGGCACAAACTAATGGGAAGAAAAAAATTCTCAAGGCAGCCAGGGAAAAGAAGAATACAACATATAAAGAAAGCCCATTAGATTATCATCAGATTTCTCAACAGAAACTCTACAAGCTAGAAGAGAGTGGACCCTAATATTTAAAGTCCTGAAACAGAGGAACTTTCAGCCAGAAATACTATACCCATCAAAGCTATCCTTCCAATAAAAAGGACAAATAAAAACATTCACAGATACAGAAAAGATGAGGAAATTTATCATCAAAAATCCCCGACTCCAAGAATTACTAAAGGGGGTTCTCCAATCAGATACAAAGAATAGAAATACAAAAAAACAAAAACAAAACAAAGCCACAAGTTAAAACTCCATGAAGAACACAATACAACCAAATTTAAACTCTGAGAACAACAACAACAACAACAAAAAAGAGGGTGAAAAGATGAAGATTAAAAGTAGCAAATGACGATGGAGTGCAAAAGTATTCACAAGATAGTGCACTACAATGAATAGGGTAGGAACCCTTTTCATTACTTAAAGGTAACCACCATTGAAAAAACCACCATAGAAGCACATGATTTCAAAAAGATAGCAACAGAGGAAAGATGTGTGGAATACAAGGAAATAAAAACAAAAGATAGAAAAACGAAAGAAAAGGTTCAAACAAGACACAAAACTAACAGAAAACAGCCTATAAAATGGCAATAGGGAACTCACAAGTGTCAAGAATTACACTAAATGTAAACGGATTATACTCACCAATAAAAAGGCACAGAGTAGCAGAATGGATTAAAAAAAATCCAACTGTATGCTCCCTTCAAGAAACTCATCTAAGCAACAAGGATAAAAACAAATTCAAAGTGAAAGGCTGGAAAACAATACTCCAAGCAAATAACATCCAAAAAAAATCAGGTGTAATAATACTCATATCTGATAATGCTGACTACAAGACAGCAAAATTACTCAGAGACAAAAATGGCCATTTCATAATGACTAAGGGGACACTGAATCAAGAAGACATAACAATTCTTAATATATATGCCCTAAACCAAGGAGCACCAAAATATATGACAGCTATTTATTGACCTTAAAACAAAAACTGACAAAAATACAATCATACTTGGAGGCCTCAATACACTGCTAATGGCTCTAGATCGGTCATCCAAACAGAGAATCAACAAAGATATATTGGCCTTAAACAAAACACTAGAGCACCTGGATATGATAGACATCTACAGGACATTTCATCCCAAAGTGACTGAGTATACATTTTTCTCCAGTGTACATGGATCATTCTCAAGAATTGACCATATGTTGGGCCAAAAAAACAACATCAGCAAATTCAGAAAAATCAAAGTTGTACCAAGCATATTTTCTGATCATAAAGCCTTGAAACTAGAATTCAACTGCAAAAAAGAGGAAAAAAATTCCACAAAAATGTGAATACTAAACAACATACTTTTAAAAAATGAATGGGTCAAAGAAGAAGTAAGCACAGAGATCAAAAGATATATACAGACAAATGAAAATGACAATATGATATATCAGAATCTATGGGATGCAGCAAAAGCAGTGATAAGAGGGAAGTTCATATCACTTCAGGCATATATGAACAAACAAGAGAGAGCCCAAGTGAACCACATAACTTCCCACCTTAAGGAACTAGAAAAAGAAGAACAAAGACAACCCAAAACCACCCAAGAAAGGAGATAATAAAAATCAGAGCTGAAATAAATAAAATAGAGAACAGAAAAACTATAGAAAAAATTAATAGAACAAGAAGCTGGTTCTTTGAAAAGATCAACAAAATTGACAAACCCTGGCAAGACTTACCAAAGAAAAAAAAGAAAGAACTCATATAAACAAAATCCAAAATGAAAGAGAAGAAATTCCCATGGACATCGTAGATATACAAAGAATTGTGGTAGAATACTATGAAAAACTTTATGACACTAAATTCAACAACCTAGAAGAAATGGATAAATTCCTAGAACAATACAACCTTCCTAGACTGAGTCAAGAAGAAGCAGAAAGCCTAAACAGACCTATTAGTAGAGAAGAAATAGAAAAAACCATTAAAAACCTCCCCAAAAATAAAAGTCCAGGCCCAGACGGCTATACCAGCAAATTTTATCAAAATTTCCAAGAAGACTTGGTTCCTATTCTACTCAAAGTCTTCCAAAAAATTGAAGAAGAAGCAATACTTCCAAACACATTTTATGAAGGCAACATAACCCTCATACCAAAACCAGGCAAGGATGGCACAAAAAAAGAAAACTACAGACCAATATCTCTAATGAATACAGATGCTAAAATACTAAACAAAATACTAGCAAATCGAATACAACAACATATTAAAAAAATAATACATCATGATCAAGTGGGATTCATCTTAGAATCTCAAGGATGGTTCAACATACGTAAAACGGTAAACGTAATACACCACATCAACATAACAAAGAACAAAAACCACATGATGTTATCAATAGACGCAGAAAAGGCTTTTGATAAAATACAACACAATTTTATGTTTAAGAGTCTCAACAAAATGGGTATAGAAGGAAAATATCTCAACATGATAAAGGCCATATATGATAAACCATCAGCTAACATCATATTAAATGGCACTAAACTGAAGGTTTTCCCCCTTAAATCAGGAACAAGACAGGGTTGTCCACTCTCTCCACTCTTATTTAATGTGGTACTAGAGGTTCTAGCCAGAGCAATCAGACAAGAAAAAAAAATAAAAGGCATCCATATCGGAATAGAAGAAGTAAAGGTATCACTTTTTGCAGATGATATGATCCTATACATCGAAAACCCCAAAGAATCCACAAAAAGACTACTAGAAACAATAAGCCAATACAGTAAGGTCGCAAGATACAAAATTAACATACAGAAGTCAATAGCCTTTCTATATGCCAACAATGAAACAATTGAGAATGAACTCAAAAGAATAATCCCCTTCACGATTGCAATGAAAATAATAAAATACCTAGGAATAAACATAACAAAGAATGTAAAGGACTTATATAATGAAAACTATTAACCATTGTTAAGGGAAATCAAAAAAGATATAATGAGATAGAAGAATATACCTTGTTCATGGTTAGGAAGAATAAATATAATCAAGATGGCCATATTACCCAAAGCAATATACAAATTTAATGCAATTCCCATTAAATTCCAATGACATTTTTTAAAGAAATAGAGCAAAAAATCATCAGATTTATATGGAACTATAAAAAACCCCGAATAGCCAAAGCAATGCTAAAGAAAAAGAATAAAGCTGGGGGCATTACAATACCTGACTTCAACCTATATTATAGGGCCACGACAATCAAAACAACATGGTATTGGCAGAAAAATAGACATTCAGAACAATGGAACAGAATAGAAAGTCCAGAAATAAAACCACATATATATATATAGTCAAATAATTTTTGATAAAGGGGCCAACAACACAAAATGGAGAAAAGAAAGCTTCTTCAATAAATGGTGCTGGGAAAACTGAAAAGCCACATGCAAAAGAATGAAACTGGACTACAGTTTGTCCCCTTGTACTAAAATTAACTCAAAATGGATCAAAGATCTAAACATAAGACCTGAAACAATTAAGTACATAGAAGAAGACATAGGTACTCAACTCATGGACCTGGGTTTTAAAGAGCATTTTATGAATTTGACTCCACAAGCAAGAGAAGTGATGGCAAAAATTAATGAATGGGAATACATCAGACTAAGAAGTTTTTGCTGAGCAAGAGAAACTGATAACAAAATAAACAGAAAGCCAACTAAATGGGAAATGATATTTTCAAACAACAGCTCAGATAAGGGCCTAATATCCAAAATATACAAAGAACTCATAAAACTCAACAACAAACAAACAAACAATCCAATAAAAAATGGGAAGAGGATATGAACAGACACTTCTCCCAGGAAGAAATACAAATGGCCAACAGATATATGAAAAGATGCTCATCTTCTTTAGCTATTAGAGAAATGCAAATCAAAACTGCAATGAGATGCTACCTTATACCAGTTCAATTAGCTATTATTAGCAAGACAGCTAATAGCAAATGTTGGAGAGGCTGTGGAGAAAAAGGAACCCTCATACACTGTTGGTGGGCATGTAATGTAGTACAACCATTATAGAAGAAAGTACGGTGGTTCCTCAAAAAACTGAAAATAGAACTACCTTATGACCCAGCAATCCCTCTACCAGGTATATACCCCCAAAACTCAGAAACATTGATACGTAAAGACACATGCAGCCCCATGTTTATTGCAGCATTGTTCACAGTGGCCAGGACATGGAAACAACCAAAAAACCCGTCAATAGATGACTGGATAAAGAAGATGTGGCTGGCACATATACACTATGGAATACTACTCAGCCATAAGAAATGATGACATCGGATCCTTTACAGCAAAATGGTGGGATCTTGATAATATGATACGAAGCGAAATAAGTAAATCAGAAAAAACCAGGAACTGCATTATTCCATACGTAGGTGGGACATAAAAGTGAAACTAAGGGACATTGATAAAAGTGTGGTGGTTACAGGGGGGGGGGGGGGAGGGGGGAAAGGGAAAGGAAAAGGGGGAGGGGGAGGGGCACAAAGAAAACTAGATAGAAGGTGACAGAGGACAATCTGACTTTGGATGATGGGTATGCAACATAATTGATCGACAAGATAACCTGGACTTGTAATCTTTGAATATACGTATCCTGATTTACTGATGTCACCCCATTAAAAAAATAAAATTATTTTTTAAAAAAAGATAAAAGATCGTTCAGACTTAAATATACATAAAATGGAAATAATGTAAGTTATTCTTTCTCTGCAGACCGATACCAAATGGCCCAAGGACCGGTATAGGTCCGCGGCCTGGTGGTTGGGATCACTGCCCTAGGGAATAGAGAGATGTGGGAATGTGAGGTTGAATGTGGTACCATCTGACCAGGTCCTCCAAAAAAAAAGGCACAAACATGGAAAGCCTTGTGCACAGTGTGCACACTTCAATTAATGTGAAGTCACGGTGCGTTCTTGTTTCTGAATGCCAAGTATAATAAATGTAACACAGAGAAACTCAGGAAATGATTGAGTAAGAAATTTTTACTTTTGTTAGTTTATGTATACCTTATTTTAAAATACTGGTTTATTGGAAATATGTAAAATTCGCACTCTACAATTCTTGAACTATTTTTGTACATTAGAAAATGGCTATCAAGAAATTCCTTGTAAGTATTAACATATCTTATTGTTTCAGTTTAAATAATACTGGTCCTGCTAGGTGTCTTGCATATTAGTGCACTTTGACCTGGTCATATCGAAAGAGAAGATATTGTAGGGATTCAAATAAAGGGAGAGATGGTCAAAGCCACATGCAACCCTAAGGGGCAGACAGGACAAAGCTGACTGAACCTGGCCGTGGTTCCAGTTCTCCTTCTCCGAGGGGAGCCTCCTGACCCACTGGGCACAGGACGAACACAGTCTGATACATACACGTGTTCACCAACTCTCTGTGGCTGTCCGTCTTTCCAAATGTCACAAGAAATCCTTGCACTCGCGTGGAGGGAATGCTTTACTTCCCTCTTTCTATCCCCACTAAATGCTCATGAAATACCTTTTGATTGGACAATTTCAATTTACTGGTAAAAGCCAGTCCTGACGGTAAGGAATTTAAGGGCAGAAGAGAGTAGGAGACCATTTCTTCTTTCACACCAGGTGACGTATTTTTTTTTAATTATTTTTATTTTATTTTTTTTTCTGAAGCTGGAAACGGGGAGAGACAGTCAGACAGACTCCTGCATGTGCCCGACTGGGATCCACCCGGCATGCCCACCATGGAGCGACGCTCTGCCCACCAGGGGGCGAAGCTGCGTATCCAGGGCATCGCTCTGTTGTGACCACAGGCACTCTAGCGCCTGAGGCAGAGGCCAAGGAGCCATCCCCAGCGCCCGGGCCATCTTTGCTCCAATGGAGCCTCAACTGAGAGAGGCGAAGAGAGAGACAGAGAGGAAGGAAAACAGGAGGAGGGAGAAGAAGTTGGGCATTTCTCCTATGTTGCCTAGCTGGGAATCGAACACAGGTCTTCTGCACGCAAGGCCGATGCTCTACCACTGAGCCAACCGGCCAGGGCCACGTATTTCAATATTTCCTAATAAACAGAGTAAAGTGAGGGTATTTTTTCTATATAAATAAGTCAATTTCAACATCTTATTAAACAGAAATATTTATGTAAAGTCGTCTGTGCATAGAGAGATGTTTTGAAAATGATCTCCGAATGGTGGTATATCACTAAGTTTTGTTTATTTGAACTTTCTGCATTGTTTTTTACAATAAACCTGTAATGATTTACAGAAACAATAAAGGAAACAGGAAATCATTTCATCAATCAACATTTGATAAAGCCTAAATATCTATATATGTATATTACTTCAACTATTAATGTTTGCCAGAAGCAAAGTATACTGTGATGTTACATTTCACAACATATAAACCCACTTAATCAGGATCTTATTTAAAATTGAAGATATTTGTTTTGAAAATTTTAGGTTATAAAAGAGCTGAAACTCAAATCTTTTCGAGTCTAGTGACACACATACTTATACCTTAATCTATAAACTTACATCCAAACTATCAAAAACAAAAAGAAACATGTTTTTCAAACGTCACAGCCAAGACACACGTTGCTGCAAAGCCTGAAGTCAGTCTAGGACCTTCCTTTGCCCATACCCAAAGCCACATTGTGAGTTTTCTCAGCAGCTATTTGCTGAGTACCGTGTACCAGAAACTGGAATTAGGCACAAGGCTCAGCGCCCACACATATATATTGAGCTTCCCAGGGAGGTGGGAATATAACAGGCGAGTATACAATGACCTGGTTTTTTCTGTGGGAGGGAGAAGCAGAGTTCAGATGGGGCAGATGGTGGCACCAGGAGGGGCAGCCACCCTGGCAGGGTCCTGGAGCTGAGAGAGCATGCGCTGGGCCCTTCTCCTGGCCCAGGTCCAATCTCAGCGAGGAGCAGCAAGAGTGAAGGCTGGAGTGATGGCCGCAGCCGCTAAACCAGGAGCCAACGGCCAACTGCAGAAAGGTGTTAGGATTTCTCATGAGGACAGTGTGGAAAAGGGAGAAACAGCGCAGGAAAGATGGAAGAATGCTGTGTGGGACCCAGAGCGGGAAGATGGGGTCCTGAGCAAGTACCAGGCCAGGGGGTGTGAAGACAAGGTGGTGGGACTGAGTGCCGGCATCCTTGTTGGGAGCAGAGTGAGAGTGCCAGCCACAGATGCAGCTGGGGGCTCAAGAGGGAGAGCTGGAGTGGCCAGTGACACACACTGTAAATGCAGCCACTTATAGCAACCCACACTGATGAGCTCAGGAGTCTGAGCACACCGACCGTGGAAAGATGGACAGGGGAGCAGAGGGAAGTCAGGTAAACTCCATTTACTTTCATTTTCTTAATGTGGAGAGTCAAATCCACATAGATTTTCTTTTATAAACACTTCTTACTTAAAAATAGATAGTAAGTATCAATATGTAAGTCTATACTTTATTATCATATTCTTTTTATATTACTCTATTTATCTACACAATAATTGTCTGCCTCAGGTGGCTACTATGAAGTGAGCAAGGTGTGTTCTGAAGCTTATGGACACTGTGCGGGACTGATATCTGGTTTTCTTTGTGCCCCTCCCCTCCCCCATTCCCTCTCTCCTTCTTCACCCCATCCCCCCTCCCTCCACCCCCCACCCCTGTTGCCATCACATTCTTGTTCATGTCTCTGAGTCTCATTTTTATGTCCCTTCTATGTATGGAATCATATAGTTCTTAGTTTTTTTTCTGATTTACTTATTTCACTCCGTATAATGTTATCAAGGTCCATTCATGTTATTGAAAAAGATCCGATGTCATCATTTTTTATGGCTGAATAGTATTCCATAGTATATATGTACCAAGGCTTTTTAATCCACTCGTAAGACTCACTGTTGACGCTTGTCTCGGTCACGTGACCCATTTATCTGTCCCACCGTAAAGGCCGGTCCATGAAAATATTGTCTGACATTAAATGGGTCCGACAATAAATGGGGACCACTGCCCTAGGAGACAGAGCAACAGCACCACAGTGTTATGTTGTTTTGTCATTAGTGTTCTGTTTCATTTTATCCTCCCCAGATCATAGCAACTTTGTACAAGCAAGTGTGTGACTATTTAAGCCAAGAGGTCACTTCAAGGTTGCCAGGTGAGCATAATTCCTGCCTGATCCCACCGTATTTGGGTCAAGTGCATATACTGAATCTAAGTCAGTGGGGTGCGTTTATTATGGGGAAAATCCTAAAGCTTCCGTTGCAGGGGTTTGCAGTTTAAAAAGTTAAACCAAACCTTTGAGAGCCCTTGGTATATTCTGGAGAGAGAACTCATGTACAGTGAGGCTCACCCTGCTGAGCTGTGTAGCTGGTGTGAGCTCCAGTGCTGAGGCACTGTTACTTACACTCTGTCTCAGCAGTTGGCACCTACCGTGCCCAGGAATCCTCTCTGATGTCAGCCTTTCTCCCTCTCTCTGCCAATTAAATCCAATCACCTGTGACTGCATCTCCTAAATTCTTCCCGGCTCATTTTCCTTTTCCTTCTTCCTGCAACCATTGGCTCAGCTAAATTGTACTTGCTGTGGTTGGTTTCCTGGTGACCCATGAGTCTCCGTAGCTCTGTGTTCCAAAGCCTTCTGTCCTATGGAACAATATAGCGAGAGGTCACTGCATTCTGAGTTCTATGCAGCTAGGATACTAGCATGCAAACACTCATCTGAAACTGGCTTCTTCAGTAGATGGTGGGACCCTCTCTGGCTCGAACTAGTAACAGGGACTTCCTTAACTGGTACCAGGATCCCTCTTCCTACACTTGGGGGCATGAAGGTAAGTCTTTCTCTTGCTGAAATGGATCCGAAGCCTCATTTAAAAATTTTTCTTCAATGTACTTCTATAGGAAGGGCCAAGAACTTACCCTGTTGTTTTTCTCCTGTGTCTAATTTGAATATCTCAGACCCAGGTGTCTGCTCATCCCTGGCCAGCCCCCAAATTGAAAAGAGCCTCTAGTTTCTCCCCAAAATCTAGTCCCACAAGAATATTCATAAAAACTTTAGAAGTTTTTCTTTACATAATAGACAGGGTTTCTTATGCATCAATGTCACTACATTAAATTTCATTCCTAAAAAAAAAAAAAAAGCAGCAGCAGAAGAAGGACATGGGAGAAAGGGCTGAGGACTGCAGCTTATTTCCTGCAGGGCAAAGCTGACTCCTTACTATCATCCCCCCCATGTGCTTTGAGGGGCCCAGAGTGCCACCGGGTCCATCCCTATGCGTCAGAGATCCTGACGTCCATATCAGACTTTTTTTCTATTATTTTATCTCTTGCTATAGATCTATTCAGATTTTCTATTCTTTCTTAAGTCAATTTCTTTAGTTCATCTTTCTCTATGTAGAATTTCTCCATTTTATCTAGGTTATGTAAGTTGTTGAATAGCATGCAACTGTTCATGATATTCCCTTATATTCCTTTTTGTTTCTGTAAGGTCACTAATAATGTTCTCACTTTCATTTCTTTTCTTTTGCTTTTTTAAGATATTATGTATTGATTTTATAGAGAGAGGAGGAAGGTGGAGCAGGAAGTATTAACTCATAGTTGCTTCAATTTACTTGTTCATTGATTGCTTGTCTACGTGCCTTTACTGGGCAAGCCCGGGTTTCGAACCAGCGACCTTAGCATTCCAAGTCAATGCATTATCCACTGCACCACCACAGACTAGGCCCTACTTTCATTTCTGATATTATTGGTATGTCTGTTTCTTTCTTCTTCTTGCTAAAGGTTTGTTAATGTTCATTTTTTCAAAGAACCAGCTTACAGGTTCACTGATTCTTCCTATTGTTTTTAATTTTTTTTTATTTTTGAAAGAGAGAGAGGCAAGGAGACAGAGACAGGAACATGGAGCTGCTCTTGTATGTGCCCTGACCGGGGATTTGACCAGGAAACCTCTTTGCTTTAGGACAAGGCTCCAACGGAGCTATCTGGCCAAGACTTCATTACTTTTTCTTTTCAGAGATACAGAGAGAGGTAGTGAAGAGAGAGGGGAGGGAGAAGGGAGGCATTCATTTATTGTTCCACTCGGTCGTGTACTCATCGCCTGCTTCCCGTGTGTGCCCTGACCGTGGATCGAACCTGCCACCTTGTCATTTCGGGGCGATGCTCTTTCTATTTTGTTCACCTTTATTGAAGAATAATTGATAAATGCATATAATTGTTTATATTTAAAGTGCACAATATGATGTTAATTATTTATTCCCTCTCTGCGGACCGGTACCAAATGACCCAAGGACTGGTACCAGTCCGTGGCCCGGGTGTTGGGGACCACTGCCCTAAGGAATAGAGAGATGTGGGAATGTGAGGTTGAATATGCTACCATCTGACCAGGTCCTCCAAACAAAATGGCACAAACGTGGAAAGCCCTGTGCACAGTGTGCACAGTTCAATTAATGGGAAGTCACGGTGCGTTCTTTTTTCTGAATGCCAAGTATGAGACATGTAACACAGAGAAACTCAGGAAATGCTTGAGTAAGATATTGTAACTTTTGTTAAGTTATGTATACCTTATTTTTGAAATACTGGTTATCAGAAATATGTAAAATTCCTAGTGTACAATTTGTGAACTATTTTCGTGAATTAGAAAATGGCTATCAAGAAATTCCTTGTAAGTATTAACATATCTTATTATTTCAGTTCAAATAATACTGGTCCTGCTAGTTGTCTTGCATTTTGGTGCACTTTGACCAGGTCGTATCCAAAGAGAAGATATTGTAGAGATTCAAATAAAGGGAGAGATGGTCAAAGCCACACGCAACCCTAAGGGGCGGACAGGACAAAGCTGCCTGAACCTGGCCGTGGTTCCAGGTCTCCTTCTCTGAGGGGAGCGTCCTGACCCACTGGGCACAGGATGAACACAGTCTGATACATACACGTGTTCACCAACTCTCTGTGGGTGTCCGTCTTTCCAAATGTCACAGCAAATCCTCGCACTCGCGAGGAGGGCATGCTTTACTTCCCTCTTTCTATCCCCACTAAATGTTCATGAAATACCTTTTGATTGGACAATTTCAATTTACTTGTAAAAGCTGTTCTTGACGGTAAGGAATTTAAGGGAAGAAGAGAGTAGGAGACCATTTCTTCTTTCACACCAAGTGACGTATTTCTTAATATATAGATTAAACTGAGAGTATGTTTTTCTATATAAATAAGTGGATTTCAATATCTTATTATACAAAAATATTTATGTAAAGTCGTCTATGGATATAGAGATGTTTTGAAAATTATCTCTGAATGGCGGTATATCACTAAGTTTTGTTTATTTGAATTTTCTGCATTGTTTTCGTACAATAAACCTGTAATGATTTACAGAAACAATAAAGGAAACAGTAAATCATTTCTCAATCAACATTGGATAAAGCCTAAATATCTATATATGTATATTACTTCAACTATTAATGTGTGCCAGAAGCAAAATATACTGTGATGTTACATTTTACAACATATAAACCCACTTAATCAGGATCTTATTTGTAATTGAAGATATATTTTTTAAAAATTTTAGGTCATAAAAGAGTGATACTCAAATCTTTTCCAGTCTAGTGACACACATACTTTAATTTATACCCTTACATCAGAACTATCACAAACAAAAAGAAACATGTTTTTCAAACTTCACAGCAAAGACACCCTTTGCTGCAAAGCCTGCAGACTGTCTAGGATGGTGTTTCCCAATGTGGGGCCCACGCCCCACAGGGGGGCAATTTGATAGTCAAGGGGGGCAATTTGAAAATGGACTTGACACGACTTTAACGCTTTCGCCCGGGCCATTTAAATGCAATGATAGATATAGGTGCCAAATTTAACAAAAAATACAATTCTTAAATAATTGCGGTAAATAATTATTAAGTATAATTTTGTTTGACAAGACCAAAATAGCAACTGGGTGATTAGCGTCGTCAAGTAAACTTCGTCCTGGGTTCACCGCGGAGGGGAACCCGGACGTTTTAAAAACTCGCTAAACAACGCAGTTATTCTCACCTAATTGGCCCATCGCAACTTCTGTAGTGTTTCACATCATTCAGTTGGTGTTAATTTAGAATAAGTGTCAGTCAAAACTGTTGTAAAAGCTCATTGATTTAATAAATATACATATATATATTGTATAGATATAATTGGTAAGTATTTGATTTTATTTTTATCAATATTAAACTCTTTATTAAGTACTTCTTGCATCGGGGCTAGAAAGCACTAATATTTTATAAATATTATTGGGGCTATAATAGTGTATGCATGACAATTTTAATTTTAGAAGCATAACTTTCTGGAAAATTTTGTCAAGTGGAAAAATATAGATACCTTTTGATTTGCAGTGGTAGTGTAGTAAATATGTTATATACATTTAAATAAATATGAATTTTTAGTATACGTTTACTCTATGTCACATTGAATATATTTTAACACATATTTTAATATTAGTTTTTTGAGGTTTTTTTGCATTTTTCTGAAGCTGGAAACAGCGAGGGACAGTCAGACAGACTCCAGCATGCACCCGACCAGGATCCACCTGGCACGCCCACCATGGGGTGACGCTCTGCCCACCAGGGGGCGATGCTCTGCCCATCCTGGGCGTCGCCATGTTGCGACCAGAGCCACTCTAGCACCTGAGGCAGATGCCACAGAGCCATCCCCAGCGCCCTGGCCATCTTTGCTCCAATGGAGCCTTGGCTTCAGGAGGGGAAGAGCAAGACAGAGAGGAAAGCGTGGCAGAGGGGTGGAGAAGCAAATGGGTGCTTCTCCTGTGTGCCCTGGCCGGAAATCAAACCCGGGTCCTCCACACGCTAGGCCGACACTCTACAACTGAGCCATCCGGCCAGGGCTCTAATATTAATTTTTAATTGATCTTATTTTTATTTCTTATATCCCATAGTAAAATGAGTGGTGGAAGCAAGAAAAAAATTCGTCAATATTCAGAGGAATATTTAAAATTTGGGTTCATACCCGCTGTTCATGATGAGCGGATTCCATTTTGTCTTTATGCCAGCAATGCTTGACCAACGAATCAATGAAATGAGGTCGTCTTGAGGCACATTTGAAGGCAAAATATAGTGCTCATATTAATTCAGATTTGAGTTACTTTAAAACTTTAAAGAAAAATTTTGAAAAAAGAACATTAAAGTCTCCATTTACTGCTCATACTTAAACTAATAATCGTGTTCTTGAGGCTAGTTATCAAATTTCTTTATTCATTGCTAAAACTGGAGAAAATCACACTATAGGAGAGAATTTAATAAAACCATCAATATCAGCATTTCTTAAAACGGTTCTTGAAAAAGATGACAAAGATGTAAAAGCTATGCCACTCAGTAACAATTCTGTTAGCAGAAGAATAGACGAAATGAGTGAGGATATTGAAAAACAACTTATTGAAAAGCTGAAAACAAGAAAATTCTCCTTGCAAATGGATGAATCAACTTTGAGAGACAGTGAGGCAGTATTGATAACTTACGTAAGAGATATTGATAAAGGACATTTTGCTGAAGAAATGTTGTTCTGTAAAAGATTAGAAAGCACCACTACCTCCAAAGATATATATAATAAGCTGAAAAACTACTTAGATGTCAATGATATACCAATGAAAAAAAACATCTTGTGCTGCAGATGGTGCTCCCAATATGATGGGCAAGAAAATGGCTGCTTAAAATTGATGAAAGATGCGAATCCAGAAATGATTCTTGTGCATTGTGTTATTCATAGGGAAAACTTGGTAGCTAAAAACATCTCGCCTGATCTGAATGAAGTATTACATACAGTAATGAAGTGTGTTAATGCTATAAAAGCTAGTGCCAAATGTGAGCGTCTTTTCAAGCTATTTTGTGAAGAACAAAATGAAGACCATGTGAGACTTTTACTTCATACTGAAGTAAGATGGCTATCTAAAGGAAACTGTTTGAAAAGATTTATGGAAATGTTTGATACTCTTAGTGATTTTTTAAGTGACAAACCTGAAATGAAGTATCTGTTAACAATAGATGGTAAAGCATTTGTGAGTTATTTAGCTGATATCTTTGAAAAACTAAATATATTAAATAAGCAACTTCAAGGAACAAATAAAACTCTTGTCGATGCAAAAGCAAAGATATTTGGTTTCATTACCAATATTGAGTTATGTCAGAAACATATTAACAACAAAAACTTTAAACAGTTTCATTGGCTCCAAAAATGTGAAGTAACTGATACCACTTTACTTGTTATTGTCAATCATTTGAATATTCTATCGGCTGATTTAAAAGAAAGATTTTCTGATTTAAAACAAATTGATTTCCCAACATGGATGATGCAGCCAATGTTAGTGGATTTGTCTGATATATCAAATATGCAGTATCAAGAAGAACTCGCAGAATTGCAAAATGATGAGTCAGTTAAAGCTTTATTTAATATCAAAGGAGCGATGGCATGGCTTTGTGAGGAAACAGAAATCAAATACCCAAATTCAACCAAATGTGCAAGAAAACTATTGCTACCATTTCCATCTTCATTTTTAGCTGAATGTGGATTTAGTGCTGTAAATGATTTACTGGTAAAAAAAAAAAAAGAAATCGGCTGGATATAACACAACATGGAGACTTGAGACTAAAGCTAACCAAATTGGAACCTAATATAAAATCTCTGTGCAGCAAGCATCAAGCGCAAGAATCACACTAAATTAAAATAATAAATTAATAATGAAAAATCTGTATTAAAATTATTTGGAATTTAAATTTCTGTTTTTCATTATATGTTTTGAAATTTTACTTACTGTGTTTTGTTAACAATTTCATAGTGATTTCTTCCTAGAACCTATCATTTATGTTTATTAAGTGAACAAATCAATTTTTTAATGTTAAAAATTATGTATGTTACATAGGGGGGGACATAAAAATTTTAGAAAGGTTAAGGTGGGGCATGGCACAAAAAAGGTTGGGAAACACTGGATACCCAAAGCCACACGGTTAGTTTTCTCAGGAGCTATTTGCTGAGTACCGTGTACCAGAAACTGCAATTAGGCACAAGGCTCAGTGCCCACACACATATATTGAGCTTCCCAGGGAGGTGGGAATATAACAGGCTAGTATACAATAACCTGGTTATTTCTGTGGGAGGGAGAAGAAAAGTTCAGTTGGGGCAGGTGGTGGCGCTAGGTGGGGCAGCCACACTGGCAGGGTCCTTGTGCTGAGAGAGCATGCCCTGGGCCCTTTTCCAGTCCCAGGTCCGATCTCAGCGAGGAGCAGCAAGAGTGGTGCCTGGAGTGATGGCTGCAGCCGCTAAACCAGGAGCCACAGGCCAAATGCGGAAAGGTGTTTGGATTTCTCATAAGGACAGTTGTGGAAAAGGGAGAAGCAGCACAGGACAGATGGAAAAAGGCTGTGCGGAACCCAGAGCGGGAAGATGGGGTCCTGAGCAAGTGCCAGGCCAGGGGGTGTGAAGACAAGGCGGTGGGACCGAGAGCCGGCATCCTTGTTGGGTTCAGAGTGGGAGTCCCAGCCACACATGCAGCTGGAGGCTCAAGAGGGAGGGCTAGGGCGGCCAGTGACACACACTGTAAATGGAGCCACTTATAGCAATCCACACTGATGAGCTCAGGAGTCTGAGCACACCGACTGTGGAAAGATGGACAGGGGAGCACAGGGAAGTCAGGTAAACTCCATTTAGTTCATTTAGTTTGATTTTCTTAATGTGGAGAGTCCAATTCACATAGATTTTCTTTTATAAATGCTTATTATTTAAAAATAGCTAGTTGCTATCAATATGTAACTCTTTATACTTTATTATCATATTCTTTTGATATTACTCTATTTTATCTACACAATAATTTTCGGCCTCAGGTGGCTACTATGAAGTGAGCAAGGTGTGTTCTGAAGGTGATGGACACTGTGTGGGACTGATAACCAATCACTGTCTTTGGAGGAAGTCCTAACCTTTTCTTGTATACCCTCCCTATATGTTTAATAGCTTCTCTGTTTTCACAGTCAGTAGTCCATATTGCTATCTTATCACCTTTAGCTTTACCATTAACAACAGCTCCACATACATCATCATCACTGTAGTCATCAAAAGATTCTCCAGTAAGGCACAGCAGTATCTCTAGCCAAAAGCTATCGAAGTCACTGCATCTCTCCTGTTTGTTTTTATTTGCTGTTGGGTTTATGTATGTGTGTGTTTTTGTTTTTTTTTGTTGTTTTTTTTTTGTATTTTTCTGAAGTTGGAAACGGGGAGGCAGTCAGACAGACTCCCGCATGTGCCCGACTGGGATCCACCAGGCATGCCCACCAGGGGGCGATGCTCTGCCCATCGGGGGCGTTGCTCTGTTGCAACCAGAGCCATTCTAGCACCTGAGGCAGAGGCCATAGAGCCATCCTCAGCGTCCGGGCCAACATTACTCCAATGGAGCCTTGGCTGAGAGAGGGGAAGGGACAGACAGACAGGAAGGAGAGGGGGAGGGATGGAGAAGCAGATGGGTGCTTCTCCTGTGTTCCCTGGCCGGGAATCAAACCCGGGACTCCTACATGCCAGGCCAATGCTCTACCACTCAGCCAACCGGCCAGGTCTTGAAACTGGAATTCTAAAATCAAATTTTGCATGTCAGTTCCAAGTTCTCTCTCCAGTAATTAGGCAGCTCATTTTAAATCAGTAACTTAGTTATCTTGTTCTTGGTAATCATTCCATGTATATCAACATCACATTGTGCACTTTAAATATAAGCAATTATATGTATTTATCAATTATTCTTCAATAAAGTTGAAGAAAATAGAAAGAGCATCGCCCCAAAACAACAAGGTTGCAGGTTCGATCCACGGTCAGGGCACACACGGGAAGCAGGCGATGAGTACACGACCGAGTGCACCAATAAATGAATGCCTCCCTTCTCCCTCCCCTCTCTCTTCACTACCTTTCTCTGTATCTCTGAAAATGAAAAGAAATGAAGTCTTGGCCAAATAGCTTGGTTGGAGCCTCG
Source organism: Saccopteryx leptura (assembly GCF_036850995.1). Lineage (NCBI taxonomy): Eukaryota > Metazoa > Chordata > Mammalia > Chiroptera > Emballonuridae > Saccopteryx > Saccopteryx leptura. The sequence goes on from NW_027095727.1 coordinate 237,368, forward strand.
TCCTGGATCGTGGAGGTTGCCTGGTCAATTCTCTGGTCAGGGCACATACAAGAGCAGCTCCATGTTCCTGTCTCTGTCTCCTTGCCTCTCTCACTCTCAAAAATAAATAAATAAAAATTAAAAAAAATAGGAAGAATCAATGAACCTGAAAGTTGCTTCTTTGAAAAAATGAACATTAACAAACCTTTAGCAAGATTAAGTAAAAAAGAGAGATACAAATAATATCAGAAATGAAAGGCCTAGCCTGTGGTGGTGTAGTGGATAACGCATTGACTTGGAATGCTAAGGTCACTGGTAAGACCCCTTCTCACAGAGTGGGCTGCAGCAGACGTTGGTAGCTGGCCAGCCTCCAGCAGTTGCCATTTGGAAACTGAATTTGGCTGATTTGAAACATTTGGAATCTTGAGACTGTTTGGTAAGAAAGCTTCCTCTTTGAATATTTGGAAACAGAGCTCTGGTTAGAAAAGGGTGTAGTGGAGCAGGCAGGATGCCACCTGATTTCTCCCCACCTGGTCAGTCGGGGAACGCAGGACGCTGCCTTCTCCCTTTGGTTTTGGTTTAGAAGTTTTGTTTGTTTTGTGTGCATATTTGGTTTGTTTGTTTGCTACTAGAATGGCCAAGTTAAGAGCAGACTGGCCAAACCAAGGATTGCTAGACCCATAGAAAACATAGAGAGTCTAGCGTACTATCACCAGCACCCACCTGCAGGCAGGTGGCACAGTCAGTATGCAGCCCAGTATAGCAGCAGAGGTAGAGAAAGAAAAGGCAGCCAGGCTGCAGCTGGCTGCAGGAGAAGCGGCAGGCTCCCCTCACAGTTTCAGGCACTTGCCCCTCCCCCTTGGGCACCAGCTCAAGGGCTGAGCCACTGCTTAGTCAGGCAAAAGATAACAGTGCAGTAAGCTAGAGGTTATCATCACCTTGCTACAGCCCTCTGCCCTCCTCTGCTTTGGCTCCGGGGAATCCCCACCTCCTATCTGGATCCAGACCAGAGGAGAAGATTTAGGGAATACGGCCCCTTCTAAACCCACTGCTTTAGCCATAATAGAATTGTATAGTCTGTCAAGTACAAAGACTTCCTTTTTGTACCAAGGATCTGTTGTTGTATTCCCAATTTTGCTCTCTTAGTCAAGCCCCTCAGTGAGATCTTCTGAGCATGGCTTTTAAGGTCTATAATGACCAAGGAAGTAACAGAAAAGGCAAATAAGGCCCAAAAGAAGTCAGGAAATACCAACTTTTGGCTCCAGCGCCCTAAGGGGCTTCATAGCTTTCATCAAGGCCCTGCTCCAGAGTGGAAAGAAAGGTCATTGAACTGAAGCCTGCCAGGCTTCCGGGCCCCACCGGTTGACACACCTGTGCTGTGGAAAGAGGGACATGAGAAGGTAAGCTGCCCCCTTGCTCCATGGAGGGAAGGTTCAGTCTCTTCTAGCCCTGCTCCAGCTACCTGTGACCTGACCTTGCCCAGCATGCTGGGAATTGTCACTGAAGGCCTAAGGGCATCATTCACGAGCCTAAGGTATTTCTTCCAAGTAGCAGATAAGCTAATAACACAAGGGCCATCTACTATGCCTTGCTTGAATATTTAAGTTTTATTTATCCCTCAAAGATCTCTACTGTGGGTATTGACAGTCTGGTTTTATTGCTTTATGTTTAGTGTCTCCTTTATTTCTCTTATCTCAATGCCCCATGCCTATTATAGGCTGGGACCTGCTGCTAATTCCAGCTAGAAGCAGTGGTCACTAGGACTTAAACTCTAACTGCAAAGTGTAGAAATGTAATACCCTTTCTCTAAGTACTTACAGGTTTTATAGGTTACTGAGAAAACTGTTCAAAGACTGTCCAAGAGGCACTTCTAGCAGTATACCACCCAAGGACTGACTCCCACATAGACGGGTCCAGACACCATGATCCTGACAACTCCCACTACTGCCAAGGTAGAAGGCATACCTGCCTGGGTCCACTGCAGCCGGCTGAAGCTTGCAGTCCCAGCAGAAACACCTTTGTGGACAGCGAAGACTGACCCCACCAACCCTTGTAAGCTGACCCTGAGAAGGACCACATGCCTTGCTTCAGCCACAAACCAGAAGTTAACTGGTCCACACATGGAGACTTTGGGGAGGGAGGGAAACTAAGGTAAAGGAAAGCCAAGAAAGTCATCTTAAAGTTTGATGCATGTACTGCTATGAGTCATACAGAAAGGAGTGTAAGTCCCTTGGCTGAGAGAGAAGCTACAAGGTAAATGAAAGTTATGTATGTGCTCATAGCTACCACTTTTGAATAATCTGTGAATATCGGTCATGTGTCCAATAGGCTACTTAGGAAAAGGACACCTCCAAAAAGCAATCTTTAAAAGAGGATTACTTAGTACTAACTTAGTCTTTGCTGAAGGTTAAGGTTTTTAAGAATTAAGAATTCTGATAAATTAGAAAGGAATTGTATGTTTTTGATAATAGAAGGTATAAAGTATAGAGGTACTTTTGAAAGAAAAAGGAAAAGGAAGTTGTTATGAAGGCCAGTTATTCCTGGATAAGAAAGTGCATAAAAGTTGAAAGTTTGTGTAAGTTGCAGAAGGTTTGTGTAAGTTGCAGAAGGTTTGTGCAAGTTGTAAGAAGTTAGTACAGAGAAGAAAAATGCAAGGCAGAAAGAAATTAGTCTGTAAAGCTTGTAGTACTAAGGGCACACTATCAGCATGCCAGCACATACTAGGGAGGACCCCTGACTCAATTAGCTTATAGCTACAGCTAAAGTAGAAAATTCTCATGAGCCCCAGCCTTATACCATTCTCCCCACTGATAAAGAATCAAGGATTTGATTTATGCCCAAAAGAGATGGGGGAATGTTAGATTCAGGGAGTACTGACATGCTGGGGCTGCCAAGAGTGTACAAGGTCCCTGTGACGCTGAGAACAAAGAGTTCAGCAACATCCTGCATTGAGTCAGAGACCCTTATCAGAAGTTTATGTTTGAAATTCTCCACTGAGTAATACCCCCCCTGTAACTGCGCACGACCTCCCTAGCCAATGACTAACAGCCACATCAGCTTCTGTAAGATGCTTGCTCATCCTAGATAGCCACCCTATAAAAAGGAGCCATTTTAGAAGCTCGGGACTGCAGTGCTCCAGTCTCTTCGGAGGCGTGGGTTGCCTGCAGTCCCTGCACAGGTTTGGGGGGCTGCAGTGTTCCCCTGTGTGGGTTACCTGCAGTCCCTGCGCAGGTTTGGGGGGCTGCAGTGCTCCCTTGCATGGGTTGCCTGCAGTCCCTGTGCAGGTCTGCAATAAAACTTATAAAATTTACTTTGGGTCTGCTGTGGCCTTTCTCGCTAGGATGTAACACACAACTGCTGTTAACTAAGCTAATATCTAGCTAGGATGCTAGAGAAATGAAAAATACAAGTAGGCTCCTAGGCTTACTTAATTTTATCCAAAATATTTTGAACTTTGTGGATTAGTCTGCGGGCCGCACAAAATTGTTCTGCGGGCCGCATGTGGCCCGCGGGCCGCGAGTTTGAGACCCCTGGTCTAATGCTTACTCAGCCATCTTACCTATGTTCGTAACCCGTTGACTTTATTCAACAAACCATAAAGATATTGGTACTCTTTATCTTCTATTTGGTGCCTGAGCCGGAATAGTAGGCACAGCCCTAAGCCTATTAATTCGTGCAGAACTTGGCCAACCAGGAGCCTTATTAGGTGATGACCAGATCTATAATGTGGTAGTCACCGCTCATGCATTCGTAATAATTTTCTTTATAGTTATACCCATTATAATTGGCGGCTTCGGAAACTGACTAGTGCCATTAATAATTGGCGCCCCAGACATGGCCTTTCCTCGTATAAATAATATAAGCTTCTGACTACTACCCCCCTCCTTCCTACTCCTATTAGCATCTTCTATAGTTGAAGCTGGTGCTGGCACTGGATGAACCGTCTACCCACCACTAGCAGGAAACTTAGCCCACGCCGGTGCTTCGGTTGATCTTGCAATTTTCTCATTACACTTGGCCGGGGTCTCTTCTATTCTAGGGGCAATTAACTTTATTACCACTATTATTAATATGAAACCTCCCGCCCTATCTCAATATCAAACACCCCTTTTCGTCTGATCCGTCCTAATCACTGCAGTCCTACTCCTTTTATCACTCCCTGTACTAGCAGCCGGAATTACTATACTTTTAACAGACCGAAACCTAAACACAACCTTTTTCGACCCTGCCGGGGGAGGAGATCCTATCTTATATCAACACCTATTCTGATTTTTTGGCCACCCCGAAGTATATATTCTTATCTTGCCAGGGTTTGGAATTATCTCCCATATTGTCACATACTACTCAGGAAAAAAAGAACCTTTTGGTTATATAGGTATAGTTTGAGCCATAATATCTATTGGATTCCTAGGTTTCATTGTATGAGCCCACCACATGTTTACTGTAGGAATGGATGTTGACACACGCGCCTACTTTACATCCGCTACTATAATTATTGCTATTCCCACTGGTGTAAAAGTCTTTAGCTGACTAGCAACTCTCCATGGAGGTAACATTAAATGATCTCCAGCCATATTATGAGCCCTTGGTTTTATTTTCCTTTTCACCGTAGGCGGTCTAACTGGCATTGTATTAGCCAACTCGTCCCTAGACATTGTGCTTCATGATACTTATTATGTAGTAGCCCATTTTCACTACGTCCTATCCATAGGAGCGGTGTTTGCCATCATAGGTGGATTTGTCCACTGATTCCCCCTCTTCTCTGGTTACACCTTGCACCCCGCCTGAACTAAAGCCCATTTCTTAGTAATATTTGTAGGCGTTAATATAACCTTCTTCCCTCAGCACTTCTTAGGTCTATCCGGAATACCACGACGATATTCCGACTACCCTGATGCGTACACTACATGAAACACCGTATCTTCGATAGGCTCTTTCATTTCGCTAACAGCCGTAATGCTCATAGTTTTCATCGTATGAGAAGCATTTGCCTCCAAACGAGAAGTCTCACTAGTAGAACTAACAACCACAAACCTTGAGTGACTTCACGGCTGCCCACCTCCTTATCACACATTTGAAGAACCCACTTACATTAACACTAAATAATTAAGAAAGGAAGGATTCGAACCCCCTTAAATTGGTTTCAAGCCAACACCATAACCACTATGTCTTTCTCCATGGTAGAGGTATTAGTAAAATTTACATAACTTTGTCAAGGTTAAATTATGGGTGAAACCCCCATATACCTCTATGGCATACCCATTCCAAACAGGCTTTCAAGACGCAACTTCTCCTATTATAGAAGAATTATTACATTTCCACGATCATACTTTAATAATTGTATTCCTTATTAGCTCACTAGTCCTCTATATCATCTCAATCATGTTAACCACTAAACTAACCCACACGAGTACTATAGATGCCCAAGAGGTAGAGACTATCTGAACAATCCTGCCAGCCATTATTCTTATTATAATTGCTCTCCCATCCCTCCGAATTCTTTATATAATAGATGAGATTAATAACCCCTCCATTACCGTTAAAACTATGGGCCATCAATGATATTGAAGCTATGAATACACAGACTATGAAGATTTAAACTTTGATTCCTATATAATCCCCACATCCGACCTCGCACCAGGCCAAATCCGTTTACTAGAAGTAGATAACCGAGTGGTTCTACCCATAGAACTTACCGTCCGTATGTTAATTTCATCAGAAGATGTATTACACTCTTGAGCCGTCCCCTCCTTAGGCTTAAAAACAGACGCTATTCCAGGACGCTTAAATCAAACAACCCTACTATCTACACGACCTGGCCTATATTACGGACAATGTTCCGAAATCTGCGGATCTAACCACAGTTTTATACCCATTGTACTTGAAATAGTCCCACTAAAACATTTTGAAAAATGATCATCATCCATACTGTAAATTCATCAAGAAGCTACTGCAGCGTTAACCTTTTAAGTTGAAGATCGAAAGCCCCACCCTTTCCTTGATGACATGCCTCAGTTAGATACTTCTACATGATTTATCACAATTTTATCAATAATTATCACACTATTTATCTTCATGCAGTTAAAAATCTCCAAACACACATATTATACAAACCCTGAGCCTTCTTTAACTAAATCACTAAAACATTCAGCCCCTTGAGAAACAAAATGAACGAAAATCTATTCGCCTCTTTCATTACCCCTACAATAATAGGACTACCTATTGTTGTTCTAATTATTATATTTCCCACTATTCTATTTCCTTCCTCAAGCCGCCTGGTTGCGAATCGACTAATTGTAATTCAACGATGACTCCTCCACCTAACATCAAAACAAATGATGGCAATCCACAGTCAAAAAGGACAAACCTGAACCCTTATACTAATATCACTAATTATATTTATTGGGTCTACAAATTTACTCGGTCTCCTACCCCACTCTTTTACACCTACTACTCAACTGTCAATAAACCTAGGAATGGCTATTCCACTATGAGCAGGCACAGTAATCCTTGGCTTTCGATACAAAACTAAAGCCTCCCTTGCACATTTTCTTCCACAAGGTACTCCTATTCCCCTTATCCCTATACTAGTTATTATCGAAACAATTAGCCTGTTTATTCAACCGATAGCTCTAGCAGTTCGATTAACAGCAAATATCACCGCAGGGCACCTCTTAATTCACCTCATTGGAGGAGCAACCCTAGCACTTATAAGCATTAGCACTGCAACTGCACTAGTCACATTCATTATTCTTATTTTATTGACTATCCTAGAATTTGCCGTAGCCCTCATCCAAGCTTACGTCTTTACACTCCTAATCAGCCTATACTTACATGATAATGCCTAATGACCCACCAAACCCACGCATATCACATAGTAAACCCCAGCCCTTGGCCTCTTACAGGAGCCTTATCTGCACTACTATTAACCTCAGGGTTAATTATATGATTCCACTTTAACTCAACGCCCCTTCTATTACTAGGCCTGACAACAAACCTCTTAACAATATATCAATGATGACGTGATGTCGTCCGAGAAGGAACGTTCCAAGGCCACCATACGCCCGTTGTTCAAAAAGGACTTCGCTATGGAATAATCCTGTTTATTGTCTCAGAAGTATTTTTCTTCGCAGGTTTCTTTTGAGCCTTTTATCACTCAAGCCTAGCCCCCACCCCAGAATTGGGTGGATATTGACCTCCCGCAGGCATCACCCCTCTAAACCCCTTAGACGTCCCCCTACTAAATACATCTGTTCTACTGGCCTCTGGCGTGTCAATCACCTGAGCCCACCATAGTCTAATAGAAGGCAATCGCAAACATATAATCCAAAGCCTATTTATCACAATCTGCCTAGGCCTGTATTTCACACTACTTCAAGCCACTGAATACTACGAAACTTCTTTCACCATCTCCGATGGTGTTTATGGTTCTACATTCTTTATAGCCACCGGATTCCACGGACTGCACGTAATTATTGGCTCTACATTCTTAATCGTATGCTTATTACGACAACTAAAATTCCACTTCACATCAACTCATCATTTCGGATTTGAAGCCGCAGCCTGATATTGACATTTCGTTGATGTAGTTTGACTATTCCTGTATGTTTCTATTTACTGATGAGGTTCATACTCTTTTAGTATTAACTAGTACAACTGACTTCCAATCAGTTAGATTCGGTAACAACTCCGAAAAAGAGTAATAAACGTACTAATCTCTATTTTCATTAACACCCTTCTAGCTACTCTCTTAGTAATTATCGCATTCTGACTCCCCCAAACCAATACTTATGCAGAAAAATCTAGCCCATATGAATGTGGATTTGACCCTATAGGATCCGCACGACTACCCTTCTCTATAAAATTCTTCCTAGTAGCCATCACTTTCCTATTATTTGACCTAGAAATTGCCCTCCTTCTACCCCTCCCATGAGCCACTCAAACTAACAACCTCCCCACCATACTCATTATATCCCTATTTCTTATTTCCCTATTAGCTATTAGTCTAGCCTACGAGTGATCTCAAGAAGGATTAGAATGAGCCGAATAATAATAGTTAGTTTAAAACAAAACAAGTGATTTCGACTCACTAAACTATGGTCTTGTCCATAACTATTAAATGTCCTTGACCTATATGAACACAATATTAGCCTTTACAATTTCCCTGGTCGGCCTACTAATATACCGCTCCCACATAATATCCTCACTACTATGTTTAGAGGGCATAATACTATCACTATTTGTAATAATTGCCATAACTATTCTAAACTCTCATCTAACCCTCGCTAGCATATTACCTATTATTCTTCTAGTGTTTGCTGCCTGCGAAGCAGCTCTAGGTCTATCCCTGCTAGTTATAGTATCTAACACTTATGGCGTTGACCACGTACAAAACCTAAATTTATTACAATGCTAAAAATTATTATACCAACAGTTATACTCATCCCCCTCACATGATTATCCAAAAATAACATAATATGAATTAACACAACAGTTTACAGCCTGTTAATTAGTCTACTATGCTTGCCCCTAATTAATCAATTCAGTGACAATACCCTAAACTTATCCCTAATATTCTTCTCCGACTCCCTATCGATACCCCTTCTTCTCTTGACAACATGACTCCTACCCTTAATAATTATTGCCAGCCAATTCCACTTAACAAAGGAATCCCCAACACGCAAGAAATTATATGTTACGATACTTATTCTATTACAAACATTCTTAATCATAACTTTCACTGCCACAGAACTAATTTTATTCTACATTCTATTTGAGGCCACCTTAGTGCCTACCCTCATTATCATCACCCGTTGAGGTGGACAAGCAGAACGCCTTAATGCCGGACTCTATTTTCTATTTTACACCCTAGTAGGATCCCTTCCATTATTAGTGGCACTCACATGTATCCAAAACACTACAGGGTCATTAAACTTTCTACTGTTACAATACTGAACTAACCCCCTACAGAACTCCTGAACCAACTCCCTTTTATGATTAGCCTGCATACTAGCATTCATAGTAAAAATACCCCTTTATGGACTCCATCTATGACTTCCAAAAGCACACGTAGAAGCCCCCATTGCCGGATCCATAGTTCTTGCCGCCGTACTATTGAAATTAGGAGGTTATGGGATACTCCGAATTACAACTCTCCTCAACCCGCTTACAAGCAACATAGCATACCCGTTCATAATACTCTCACTCTGGGGTATAATTATAACAAGCTCGATCTGCTTACGCCAGACAGACTTAAAGTCTCTAATCGCTTACTCATCAGTAAGTCACATAGCCCTGGTTATTGTGGCAATTCTTATTCAATCCCCATGAAGCTACATAGGAGCGACTGCTTTAATAATTGCCCACGGGCTAACTTCCTCTATACTATTTTGCCTGGCCAACTCCAATTATGAACGAATTCACAGTCGAACCATAATCCTAGCCCGCGGCCTACAAACCATTCTACCTCTTATAGCCTCTTGATGACTGCTAGCAAGCCTCACCAATCTAGCCCTCCCTCCCACTATTAATTTAATTGGCGAACTGTTCGTGGTTATAGCAACATTCTCTTGATCAAACCTATCCATTATCCTCATAGGACTAAACATTATTATCACCGCTCTTTATTCCTTGTATATATTAATTATAACTCAACGAGGTAAGCATACTCACCATATTAACAATATCAAGCCCAACTACACGCGAGAGAATACACTAATAGCAATACACCTAGTACCCCTACTCCTTCTATCACTCAACCCAAAAATTATTCTAGGTACATTATACTGTAAATATAGTTTAATAAAAACCCTAGATTGTGAATCTAGTAATAGGGTCTAAACCCCCTTATTTACCGAAGAAGTGAGCAAGAACTGCTAACTCATGCTACCGCGTTTAAACCCGCGGCTTTTTCAAACTTTTAAAGGATAACAGTTATCCGTTGGTCTTAGGAACCAAAAAATTGGTGCAACTCCAAATAAAAGTAATAAACCTATTTAATATATCTATCGTATTAGCACTACTTCTACTGACCATGCCAATCACAGCAACAACCTTTAACCTAGACAAAAGCCCAAATTATCCAAACTATATCAAAACCATGGTTTCATACTCCTTCGCAGCTAGCCTAATTCCAACCCTATTATTTGTGTATTCTCATCAAGAAATAGTAATCTCGAACTGACATTGAATTACAATTCAAACAATTAAATTAACACTCAGCTTTAAATTCGACTACTTCTCAATACTATTTATACCAGTAGGATTGTTCGTAACCTGATCTATTATAGAATTCTCAATATGATATATACACTCAGACCCTAATATTAACCGCTTCTTTAAATACCTACTAATATTTCTAATTACAATAATAATTCTAGTTACAGCCAACAACCTATTCCAACTTTTTATTGGTTGAGAGGGAGTAGGAATTATATCCTTCTTACTCATTGGATGATGATATGGGCGCGCAGACGCCAACACCGCTGCTCTGCAAGCAATCCTGTACAACCGAATTGGAGACATTGGCTTTATTGCCTCTATGGCATGATTCATAATAAACTCCAATACATGAGAACTTCAACAGATCTTTGTACTAAACCCAGAAAATACAAACTTCCCACTCATAGCCCTACTCCTAGCTGCCACTGGAAAATCTGCCCAGTTTGGACTCCACCCATGACTTCCTTCCGCCATAGAAGGCCCCACACCTGTCTCCGCCCTATTACACTCAAGCACTATGGTCGTTGCAGGAGTATTCCTATTAATTCGATTCTACCCCTTAATAGAAAATAACAAGCTAGTACAAACTATAGTTCTATGTCTAGGAGCCATTACAACACTGTTTACAGCAATCTGCGCTCTAACCCAAAATGATATTAAAAAAATCGTTGCCTTTTCCACCTCTAGTCAACTAGGCTTAATAATAGTAACTATTGGCATTAACCAACCCCACCTTGCATTTCTTCACATTTGCACTCACGCATTCTTTAAAGCAATACTATTTATATGCTCTGGATCCATTATCCACAGTCTAAATGACGAACAAGACATTCGAAAGATAGGAGGCCTATTTAAAACTCTGCCTTTCACCACTAGCGCCTTAACCATTGGAAGCCTTGCCTTAACTGGTACCCCCTTCCTAACAGGCTTTTATTCTAAAGACCTTATTATTGAAGCAGCTAACATCTCATACACCAACGCCTGAGCCCTACTCTTGACCCTTCTAGCCACTTCCCTCACAGCTGTCTACAGTACACGAATCATTTTCTTTGCACTTATAGGACAACCACGATTCCCTACTCTGATCCTAATCAACGAAAACAACCCCTTACTAATTAATTCTATCAAACGCCTGTTAATTGGAAGTATTTTCGCAGGATTTTTACTATCAAACACTATCCCTCCAACCACCACCCCACAAATAACAATACCACTTTACCTAAAACTCACAGCCCTGGTGGTAACCCTAACAGGGTTTATAATAGCTCTGGAATTAAATCAAATTACCTACAACCTAAAGTTTAATAAGCCCTCAAGCATATTTAAATTCTCCAACCTCCTAGGATATTTTCCCATTATCATACACCGCCTCCAACCACGAATAAGCCTTACAGCAAGTCAAAAATCTGCCTCCCTCCTACTAGATCAAATTTGACTGGAAATGCTCTTGCCAAAATCAATCTCAAATATACATATAAAATCCTCCACCACAGTATCCAACCAAAAAGGCCTTGTCAAATTATATTTCCTCTCCTTCTTCATCACCTTAATCCTTACAATACTTATATTTAATTTCCACGAGTAATCTCCATAATTACTACGACTCCAATAAGCAAAGATCACCCTGTCACCACTACTAACCAAGTTCCATAACTATACAACCCCGCAACTCCTATAATCTCTTTACTAAAAAACCCAGAATCGCCCATATCATAAATTACCCAATCCCCCATATCATTAAACTTTAAAATTATCTCCAACTCAACACCCTCATTCATAACTACACTAACAATTAATCCCGTCTCTATAAGTAGGCCCGTAATAAGAGAACCTAAAACTGTTTTATTAGATACCCATACCTCCGGATACTGCTCAGTAGCCATAGCCGTAGTATAACCAAAAACTACCAACATCCCCCCTAAATAAATTAAAAACACCATAAGGCCTAAAAATGGCCCATCAAAACTAATCACAATACCACAACCCACCCCTCCACTCACAATCAGCCCCAATTCTCCGTAAATTGGTGAAGGTTTAGAAGAAAACCCCACAAACCCAACTACAAAAATGATAGCTTAAGATAAACGCAATATATGTCATTATAATTCCTACATGGTCTCTACCCATGACTTATGACATGAAAAATCACGGGTGTATTTCAACTAAAAGAGTAATGACCAACATCCTTAAATCCCACCCACTATTTAAAATCATTAACGACTCGTTCGTTGACCTCCCCGCACCCTCAAGTATCTCCTCCTTTTTTTTTAGGAATAAAATTTAATGAAGTGACATTGATGCATAAGAACCCCTATCTTTAATGTAAAGAAAAACTTCTAAAGTTTTTATGAATATACTTGTGGGACAGATTTTGGGGAGAAACTAAGAGGCTCTTTTCAATTTTGGGGCTGGCCAGGGATGAGCAGACAACTGTGAATGAGATATTCAAATTAGACACAGGAGAAAAACAATGGGGTAAGTTCTTGGCACTTCCTATAGAAGTACATTGAAGAAAAATTTTAAAATGAGGATTGGGATTCATTGCAGCAAGAGAAAGAATTACCATCATGCCCCCAAATATAGGAAGCGGGGATCCTGGTACCAGTGAAGGAAGTCCCTGTTACTCTGTCGAGCCAGAGAGAGTCCCACCATCCACTGAAGAAGCCAGTTTTACGTGAGTGTTTGTATCCTAGTATCCTAGCTGCATAGAACTCAGAATGCAGTGACCTCTAGGTATATTGTTCCATAGGACAGAAGCCTTTGGAACACTGAGCATGGGAGACTCATGGGTCACCGGGAAACCAACCACAGCAAGTACAATTTAGTGGAGCCAGTGGTTGCAGGAAGAAGGAAAAGGAAAATGAGCCAGAAAGAATTTAGGAGACGCAGTCACAGGTGATTGGATTTGAATGGGAGAGAGAGGGAATCAAGACTGACATCAGAGAGAATACTTGGGCATGGTAGTTACCACCCACTGAGACAGAGAGTAAGAAACAGTGCCTCAGTACTGGAGCTCACACCAGGGACACAGCTCAGCAGGGTGAGCCTCACTGTAAATGAGTTCTCTCTCCAAAATTTACCAAGGGCTCTCAAAGGTTTGGTTTAACTTTTTAAACTGCAAACTCCTGCAACTGAAGCTTTAGGATTTTCCCCAAAATAAACAGACCCCTCTGACTTAGATTCAGTACATGTACTTGACCCAAAGATGTTGGGATCAGGCAGGAATTATGCTCACATGGCAACCTTGAAGTGACCTCCTGGCTTAAATAGTCACACACTTGCTTGTACAATGTTGCTATGAACTGGGGAGGATAAAATGAAAAGAACACTAATGACAAAACAACATAGCTCTGTGCTCCTGTTCCTCTGTCCCCTAGGGCAGTGGTCACCACGGAAGGGTTTAATGTCAGACATTATTTTCATGGAACGGCCTTTAGGGTGAGATGGATAAATGGATCACGTGACAGAGACAAGCATCAAGAGTGAGTCTTAGACGGATGTAACAGAGGGAATCTGGTCATTTTTTAAGAATACAATATCGTTCAGACTTAGGTATAAATAAAATGGAAATAATGTAAGTTATTTATTCTCTCTCTGCGGACCGGTACCAAATGGCCCATGAACCGGTACAGGTCTGCAGCCCGGGGGTTGGAGATCTCTGCCCTAGGGAATAGAGAGATGTGGGAATGTGAGGTTGAATGTGCTACCATCTGACCAGGTCCTCCAAACAAAATGGCACAAACGAGACAATCCCTGTGCACAGTGTGCACACTTCAATTCATGTGAAGTCATGGTGCGTTCTTGTTTCTGAATGCCAAATATAAGAAATGTAACACAGAGAAACACAGGAAACACTTGAGTAAGAAATTGTAACTTTTGCTAGGTTATGTATACGTTATTTTGAAATACTGGTGTATCGGAAATATGTAAAATTTCCACTTTACAATTCGTGAACTATTTTCGTGCATTAGAAAATGGCTATCAAGAAATTCCTTGTAAGTATTAACATATCTTATTATTTCTGTTAAAATAATACTTGTATTGCTAGTTGTCTTGCATTTTGGTGCACTGACCACGTCGTATAGAAAAAGAAGATATTGTAGAGATTCGAATAAAGGAAGAGATGGTCAAAGCCACATGCAACCCAAAGGGGCGGACAGGACAAGGCTCCCTGAACCTGGCCGTGGTTCCAGTTCTCCTTCTCCGAGGGGAGACTCCTGACCCACTGGGCACAGGACGAACACAGTTTGATACATACACGTGTTCACCAACTCTCTGTGGGTGCCCATCTTTCCAAAGGTCACAGCAAATCCTCGCACTCGCGTGGAGGGCATGCTTTACTTCCCTCTTTCTATCCCCACTAAATGTTCATGAAATACCTTTTGATTGGACAATTTCAATTTATTGGCAAAAGCTGGTCCTGACCATAAGGAATTTAAGGAAAGTAGAGAGCAGGAGACCATTTCTTCTTTTCCAACAGGTGACGTATTTCTTGATATATAGAGTAAACTGAGGGTATGTCTTTCTATATAAGTAAGTCGATTTCAACATTTTTTTTTAAGAAATTTTTATTAATGATAATAGGATGACATTATTAAATCAGGGTACATATATACAAAGAAAACATGTCTAGGTTATTTTGTCATTAAATTATGTTGCATACCCCTTGCCCAAAGTCAGATTTTCCTCCTCCTCCCTCTATCTCGTGTCTGTGCCCCTCCCCCTCCCCCTAACTCTCTCCCTCCCTCCCTCCCATGTCCTCCCTCCCCCCAGCCCTGGTAACCACCACACTCCTGTCCATGTCTCTTAGTCTCATTTTTATGTTCCACCAATGTATGGAATCATGTAGTTCTTGGTTTTTTCTGATTTACTTATTTCACTCCATATAATATTATCAAGATCCCACCATTTTGCTGTAAATGATCTGATGTCATCATTTCTTATGGCTGAGTAGTATTCCATAGTGTATATGTGCCACATCTTCTTTATCCAGTCTTCTATTGAAGGGCTTTTTGGTTGTTTCCATGTCTTGGCCACTGTGAACAGTGCTGCAATGAACATGGGGCTACATGTGTCTTTACATAACAATGTTTCTGAGGTTTTGGGGTATATACCCAGTAGAGGGATTGCTGGGTCATAAGGTAGTTCTATTTGCAGTTTTTTGAGGAACCACCATACTTTCCTCCATAATGGTTGTACTACTTTACAGTCCCACCAACAGTGGATGAGAGTTCCCTTTTCTCCGCAGCCTCTCCAACATTTGCTATTACCCGTCTTGTTGATAATAGCTAATCTAACAGGGGTGAGGTGGTATCTCATTGTCGTTTTGATTTGCATTTCTCTAATAACTAATGAAGATGAGCATCTTTTCATATATCTGTTGACCATTTGTATTTCTTCCTGGGAGAAGTGTCTGTTCATGTCCTCTTCCCATTTTTTTATTGGATTGTTTGTTGTTTGTTGTTGAGTTTTATGAGTTCTTTGTAAATTTTGGATATTAGACCCTTATCTGAGCTGTTGTTTGAAAATATCATTTCCCATTTAGTTGGCTGTCTGTTTATTTTGATATCAGTTTCTCTTGCTGAGCAAAAACTTTTTATTCTGATGTAGTCACATTCATTTATCTTTGCCTTCACTTCTCTTGCCATTGGAGTCAAGTACATAAAATGTTCTTTAAAACCCAGGTCCATGATTTTAGTACCTATGTCTTCTTCTATGTACTTTATTGTTTCAGGTCTTATATTTAGGTCTTTGATCCATTTTGAATTAATTTTAGTACACGGGGACAGGCTGTAGTCGAGTTTCATTCTTTTGCATGTGGCTTTCCAGGTTTCCCAACACCATTTGTTGAAGAGGCTTTCTTTTCTCCATTGTGTGTTGTTGGCCCCTTTATCAAAGATTATTTGACCATATATATGTGGTTTTATTTCTGGGCTTTCTATTCTGTTCCATTGGTCTGAGTGTCTATTTTTCTGCCAATACCATGCTGTTTTGATTATTGTGGCCCTATAATATAGTTTAAAGTCAGGTATTGTAATGCCCCCAGCTTCATTCTTTTTCCTTAGGATTGTTTTGGCTATTCGGAGTTTTTTATAGTTCCATATAAATCTGATGATTTTTTGTTCCATTTCTTTAAAAAATGTCATAGGAATTTTGATGGGAATTGCATTAAATTTATATATTGCTTTGGGTAATATGGCCATTTTAATTATATTTATTCTTCCTATCCAAGAACAAGGAATATTTTTCCATCTCATTGTGTCTTTTTCTATTTCTCTTAATAATGCCTTGTAGTTTTCGTTATATAGGTCCTTTACATTCTTTGGTATGTTTATTCCTAGGTATTTTATTTTTTTTTGTTGCAATCGTGAAGGGGATTATTTTTTTGAGTTTGTTTTCTAATATTTCATTGTTGGCATATAGAAAGGCTATGGACTTTTGTATGCTAATTTTGTATCCTGCGTCCTTACTGTATTGGTTTATTGTTTCTAATAATCTTTTTGTGGAGTCCTTCGGGTTTTCGATGTATAGGATCATATCATCAGCAAAAAGTGATACCTTTACTTCTTCTTTTCCGATATGGATGCCTTTTATTTCTTTGTCTTGTCTGATTGCTCTGGCCAGAACTTCTAGCACCACGTTAAATAAGAGTGGAGAGAGTGGACAACCCTGTCTTGTTCCTGATTTAAGGTAGAAAGTCTTCAGTTTTATGCCATTTAATATGATGTTGGCTGATGGTTTATCATATATGGCCTTTATCATGTTGTGATATTTTCCTTCTATACCCATTTTGTTGAGAGTCTTAAACATAAAATTGTGTTGTATTTTATCAAAAGCCTTTTCTGCATCTATTGATAAGATCATGTGGTTTTTGTTCTTTGTTTTGTTGATATGGTGTATTATGTTAACCATTTTGCGTATGTTGAATCATCCTTGAGATTCTGGGATGAATCCCTCTTGATCATGATGTATTATTTTTTTAACATGTTGTTGTATTCGATTTGCTAGTATTTTGTTTAGTATTTTAGCATCTGTATTCATTAGAGATATTGGTGTGTAGTTTTCTTTCTTTGTGCCATCCTTGCCAGGTTTTGGTATGAGGGTTATGTTGGCCTCATAAAATGTGTTTGGAAGTATTGCTTCTTCTTCAATTTTTTGGAAGACTTTGAGTAGAATAGGAACCAAGTCTTTTTTGAATGTTTGATAGAATTCACTAGTATAACCATCTGGGCCTGGACTTTTATTTTTGGGGAGGTTTTTAATAGTTTTTTCTATTTCCTCCCTGCTGATTGGTCTGTTTAGGCTTTCCACTTCTTCATGACTCAGTCTAGGAAGGTTGTATTGTTCTAGGAATTTATCCATTTCTTCTAGATTGTTGTATTTGGTGGCATATAATTTTTCATAGTATTCTACAATAATTCTTTGTATATCTATGATGTCTATGGTGATCTCTCCTCTTTCATTTTGGATTTTATTTATTTGAGTCCTGTGCCTTTTTTTCTTGGTGAGTCTTGCCAAGGGTTTGTCAATTTTGTTGATCTTTTCAAAGAACCAGCTCTTTGTTTTATTGATTTTTTCTATAGTTTTTCTGTTCTCTATTTCATTTATTTCTGCTCTGATTTTTATTATCTCCTTTCTTCGGCTGGTTTTGGGTTGTCTTTGTTTTCTTTCTATTCGTTTCTTCTTTTCTCTTTTTACTTTTCCTCCCATTCAATCCTCAATCACGAACAAATTATTTAATTTGGGACTCAACTTTTTTTTGTTTTTTTTTTTTGTTTTTGTTTTTGTTTTTCTTTATTGTTTGTTTTTTTTGACATTTTGGGTACTTTTTACTTGGCTTTTTAACTCATTAGCATTCCTCCCAACCCAAGGTCTCCATTGTATTTAGTCTTTGCTCCACTTAATACAACAGATTTTTACTTATTATTTTTATTTTTTTCTTATTTAATTATTATTTTTTTCTCCTTTTTTCTTTTTCCCTCTTATCCTTCTCATTATATCTCTTAGTCGACCATCACTTACAAGCAAATCATTTTCTACTTGTCTAAGATTTTCTCCTTTTTTTTGCATTTAGTAGGTCCCTACTCCCTTTTTTGCCCCTTGACCTCTTCAACCCAAATCAGGCCCTCCGTTATAGGTGGTTTTTGTTCCATTTAGCATAATATAATTCACAGGTCATCATTATATTTCCCTAAGGAGGGGAGAGGAGGGGAAGAGAAGAAAGAAAAAAGGGGGAAATAACAAATTATTACTGGGTTTTTTTGTGGGGTTTTTCTTTTTTATTTTTTTCCCCCATTTTTATTCTTTATTAATTCTAATTAGTGCTACCAACAAGACCACTCTGAGATGCCAATAAGAAAAAGGAAATCGAATATTATGGATACAAAAGATAGAGAGGTAACACAAATAGATGTGGAAAAATCTATGGAGAAAAGATTTAACATATTGGAAACCTTGGAGCTAAATGACAGAAAATTTAAAATAGAAATATTAAAAATACTCAGAGATATACAAGAAAACACAGAAAGGCAATTTAGAGAGCTCAGAAAACAACTCAATGATCACAAAGAATATATTACCAAGGAAAATTGAAACTATAAAAACAAATCAAAAAGAAATGAAAAACTCAATTCACGAGCTGAAAAATGAGGTAACAAGCTTAGCTAATAGAACAGCCCAGCTAGAAGATAAGATTAGTGAAATAGAAGACAAGCAACTTGAGGCACAACAAAGAGAAAAAGAAAGAGACTCAAAAATAATAAAAAACGAGAAAGCCCTACAGGAATTGTCTGACTCCATCAGAAAGAATAACATAAGAATAATAGGTATATCAGAGGGAGAAGAGAAAGAAAATGGAATGGAGAATATACTCAAACAAATAATAGACAAAAACTTCCCAAGCCTGTGGAAAGAACTAAAGCCTCAAATTCAAGAAGCAAACAGAACACCGAGTTTTCTTAACCCCAACAAACCCACTCCAAGGCACATCATAATGAAGATGACACAAACCAATGACAAAGAAAAAATTCTCAAGGCAGCCAGGGAAAAGAAGAGTACAACATATAAAGGAAGGCCTATTAGATTATCATCAGATTTCTCAGCAGAAACTCTACAAGCTAGAAGAGAGTGGACCCCAATATTTAAAGCCCTGAAAGAGAGGAACTTTCAGCCAAGAATACTATACCCATCAAAGCTATCCTTCAAGTATGAAGGAGATATAAAAACATTCACAAATACAGAAAAGATGAGAGAATTTATCATCAGAAAGCCCCCACTCCAGGAAATACTAAAGGGGGTTTTCCAACCAGATTCAAAGAACAAAACAAAACAAAACCACAAGTAACAGCTCCACCAAGAACATAATAAAACCAAATTTATACTGTGACAACAAAAGAAAAAAAGGGGGGAGAGGATGGAGATTAACAGTAGCAAAGGACGATGAAGCGCAGAAATACTAGTAAGATAGGGTACTACAATGAATATGGTAGGTACCCTTTTCATTACTTAATGGTAAACACCCTTGAAAAAACCACCACAAAAACACTTGACTTAAAATAGGTAGCAACAGAGGAAAGAAGTATGGAATACAAACAAACAAAAACAAATGATAGAAAAAAAAAGAGAAGAATCAAACAAGATACAAAACTAACAGAAAGCAATTTATAAAATGGCAATAGGGAACCCACAAGTGTCAATAATTACACTAAATGTAAATGAATTAAACTTACCAATAAAAAGACACAGAGTAGCAGAATGGATTAAAAAAGAAAATCCAACTGTATGCTGCCTACAAGAAACACATCTAAGCAACAAGGATAAAAACAAATTCAAAGTGAAAGGCTGGAAAACAATACTCCAAGCAAACTCCTCACCCACTGGGCACAGGACGAACACAGTCTGATACATACACGTGTTCACCAACTCTCTGTGGGTGCCCGTCTTTCCAAATGTCAGAGCAAATGCTCGCACTTGCATGGAGGGCATGCTTTAATTCCCTCTTTCTATCCCCACTAAATGCTCTTGAAATATCTTTTGATTGGACAATTTCAATTTACTTGTAAATGCTGGTCCTGGCGGTAAGGAATGTAAAAAAAGAAGAGAGTAGGAAACAATTTCTTCTTTTATACCAGATAACGTAATTCTTAATGTATAAAGTAAACTGATGGGGTTTTTTCCTATATAAATAAGTGAATTTCAACATCTTTTTTAAAAAAATATTTATGTAAATTTGTCTACGCATAGAGAGATGTTTTGAAAATTATATCTGAATGGCGGTATATCACTAAGTTTTGTGTATTTGAATTTTCTACATTGTTTTCTTATAATAAACTTGTAATGATTTACAGAAACAATAAAGGAAACAGTAAATCATTTCATCAATCAACATTGGATAAAGCCTAAATATCTATATATGTATATTACTTCAACTATTAATGTGAGCCAGAAGCAAAATATACTGTGATGTTACCTTTTACAACATATAAACCCACTTAATCAGGATCTTATTTGAAATTGAAGATATTTGTTTTGAAAATTTTAGGTTATAAAAGAGTTCATACTCAAATCTTTTCTAGTCTAGTGACACACATACTTTTACCTTAATCTATAAACTTACATCAGAACTATCAAAAACAAAAAGAAACATGTTTTTCAAACTTCACAGCCAAGACACCCCTTGCTGCAAAGCCTGCAGTCGGTCTAGGACCTTCTTTTGCCCATACCCAAAGCCACACAGTGAGTTTTCTCAGCAGCTATTTGCTGAGTACCGTGTACCAGAAACTGGAATTAGGCACAAGACTCAGTGCCCGCACATATATATTGAGCTTCCCAGGGAGATGGGAGTATAACAGACGAGTACACAATTACCTAGTTATTTCTGTGGGAGGGAGAAGCAGAGTTAAGTTGGGGCAGGTGTTGGCGCCAGGTGGGGCAGCCACCCTAGCAGGGTCCTGAGAGAGCATGCCCTGGGCCCTTTTCCAGTCCCAGATCTGATCTCAGCAGGGAGCAGGAAGAGTGGAGGCTGGAGTGATGGCTGCAGCCACTCAACCAGGAGCCACCAATGAACTGCGAAAGGTGTTTGGATTTCTCATGAGGACAGTTGTGGAAAAGGGAGAAACAGCGCAGGACAGATGGAAGAAGGCTGTGCGGGACCCAGAGCGGGATGATGGGGTCCTGAGCAAGTGCCAGGCCAGGGGGTGTGAAGACAAGTCTGCGGGACCAAGAGCCGGCATCCTTGTTGGGTGCAGAGTGGGAGTCCCAGCCACACGTGCAGCTGGAGGCTCAAGGGGAGGGCTGGAGCGGCCAGTGACACACACTGTAAATGCAGCCACTTATAGTAACCCACACTGATGAGCTCAGGAGTCTGAGCACACCGACCGTGAAAAGATGGACAGGGGAGCACAGGAAAGTCAGGTAAATTCCATTTAGTTTGATTTTCTTAATGTGGAGAGTCCAATCCACATAGATTTTCTTTTATAAATGCTATTACTTAAAAATAGCTAGTAAGTATCAATATGTAACTCTTTACACTTTATTATCATATTATTTTTATATTACTCTATTTATCTGCACAATAATTGTGTTCCTCAAGTGGCTACTATGAAGTGAGCAAGGTGTGTTCTGAAGCTGATGGGGACTGTGTGGGACTGATATCCAATCACTGTCTTTGGAGGAAGTCCCAACCTTTCCTTGTATGCCCTCCGTGTATGTTAAACAGCTTCTCTGTTTTCACAGTCAGTAGTCCATATTGCTGTCTTATCACCTTTAGCTTTAACATTAACAACAGCTCCATATACATCTTCATCACTGTAGTCATCAAAAGACTCTCCAGTAAGGCATAGCAGTGTCTCAAGCCAAAAGCTATCGAGGTCACTTCATATTTATTTGCTCTTTGTTTTTATTTGTTGTTTGGTTTTTGTGGGTTTTTTAAATATTTTTTTGAAGTTGGAAACAGGGAGTCTTTCAGACAGACTTCCGCATGCGCCCGACTAGGATCCACCAGGCACGCTCACCAGGGGGTGATGCTCTGCACATCTGGGGCATTGCTCTGTTGCAACCAGAGCCATTCTAGCACCTGAGGCAGAGGCCATAGAGCCATCCTCAGCACCCACGCCAACATTGCTCCAATGCAGCCTTGGCTGTGGGAGGGGAAGAGACAGACAGACAGAAAGGAGAGGAGGAGGGGTGCAGAAGCAGATGGATGATACTCCTCTGTGTTCTAGCTGGAATCCAAACCGGGACTCCTGCATGCCAGGCCGATGCACTACCACTGAGCCAACTGGCCAGGTCTTTTAACTGGAATTCTGAAATCAAATTTTCATCTCAGTTTCAAGTTCCCTTTCCAGTAATTAGGCGGCTCATTTTAAATCAGTAACTTAGTTATCTTTTTCTTGGTAATCATGCCATGTATATCAACATCACATTGTGCAATTTAAATATAAACAATTTTACATATTTATCAATTATTCTTCAATAAAGTTGAACAAAATATAAAGAGTATCGCCCCGAAACAACAAGGTTGCAGGTTCGATGCACGGTCAGGGCACACACGGGAAATAGGCAATGAGTACACGACCGAGTGGACCAATAAATGAATGCCTCCCTTCTCCCTCCCCTCTCTCTTCACTACCTCTCTCTGTATCTCTGAAAATAAAAAGAAATGAAGTCTTGGCCAGATAGCTCGGTTGGAGCCTTGTCCTGGAGCGTGGAGGTTGCCTGGTCAGTTCCCTGGTCAGGGCACATACAAGAGCAGCTCCATGTTCCTGTCTCTGTCTCCTTGCCCCTCTCACTCTGAAAAATAAATAAAAATAAAAACAGTAGGAAGAATCAGTGAACCTGAAAGCTGGTTCTTTGAAAAAATGAACATTGACAACCCTTTAGCAAGATTAAGAAAAAAGGAGAGATACAAATAATATCAGAAATGAAAGTGGGGCCAAGCCTGTGGTGGTGCAGTGGATAATGCATTGACTTGGAATGCTAAGGTCGCTGGTTCGAAACCCGGGGCTTGCCCAGTAAATGCAAGTAGACAAGCAATCAATGAACAACTAAAGTGAAGCAACTATGAGTTAATACCTCTTGCTCCACCTTCCTCCTCTCTATATAAAATCAATACATAAAATCTTCAAAAAGAAACAGAAAAGAAATGAAAGTGAGGACATTATTATTGACCTTACAGAAACAAAAAGGAATATAAGGGAATATCATGAACAGTTGCATGCTATTCAACAACTTAGATAACCTAGATAAAATGGACAAATTCTACATAGAGAAAGATGATCTAAAGAAATTGACTTAAGAAAGAATAGAAAATCTTAATAGATCTATAGCAAGAGATAAAATAATAGGAAAGAAGTCTAATATGGACGTCAGGCTCTGAGACGCATAGGGATGGACCCGGTGGCATTCTGGGTCCCTCAAAGCACATGGGGGGATGATAGTAAGGAGTCAGCTTTGCCCTGCAGAAAATAAGCTGCAGTCCTCAGCCCTTTCTCCCATGTCCTTCTTCTGCTGCTGCTTTTTTTTTTTTTTTTTTTTTTTTTTAGGAATGAAATTTAATGGAGTGACATTGATGCATAAGAACACCTGTCTTTTATGTAAAGAAAAACTTCTAAAATTTTTATGAATATACTTGTGGGACTGCATTTTGGGGAGGAACTAAGAGGCTCTTTTCAATCTTGGGGCTGGCCAGGGATGAGGAGACACCTGGGCCTGAGATATTCAAATTAGACACAGGAGCAAACAACGGGGTAAGTTCTTGGCACGTCCTATAGAATTACATTGAAGAAAACTTTGAAAATGAGGCATGGGATCCACTCCAGCAAGAGAAAGACTTACCTTCATGCCCCCAAGTGTAGGAAGTGGGGATCCTGGTACCAGTTAAGGAAGTCCCTGTTACTAGGTCGAGCCAGAGAGTCACACCATCCACTGAAGAAGCCAGATCCAAATGAGTGTTTGCATCCTAGTATCCTAGCTGCATAGAACTAAGAATGCCGTGACCTCTAGCTATATTGTTCCATAGGACAGAAGCCTTTGGAACACTGAGCACGGGAGACTCATGGGTCACCGGGAAACCAACCACAGCAAGTACAATTTAGCGGAGCAAGTGGTTGCAGGAAGAAGGAAAGGGAAAATGAGCCAGAAAGAATTTAGGAGACGCAATCACAGGTGATTGGGTTTGAATGGGAGAGAGAGGGAAACAAGGCTGACATCAGAGAGGATCCCTGCGCACGGTAGGTGCCAGCCGCTGAGACAGAGGGTAAGTAACAGTGCCTCAGCACTGGAGCTCACACCAGGAACACAGCTCAGCAGGGCGAGCCTCATTGCACATGAGTTCTCTCTCCAGAATTTACCAAGGGCTCTCAAGGTTTGGCTTAACTTTTTATACTGCAAACCCCAGCAATGGAAGCTTTCGGATTTTCTTTATAATAAACGAACCCCACTGACTTAGATTCAGTACATGCACTTGACCCAAAGACGGTGGGAAAGGCAGGAATTATGCTCACCTCGCAACCTTTTAGCGATGTCCCGGCTTACAAAGTCTCATACTTGCTTGTACAAAGTTACTATGATCTGGGGAAGATAAAATGAAACAGAACACTAATGACAAAACAACATAACTCTGTGGTGGTGTTGCTCTGTCCCCTAGGGCAGTGGTCTCCAGCCTTTTTTGGACCACGGACAGTTTAAATGTCAGAAAATATTTTCACAGTCGTTTAGGGTGGGACGGATAAATATATTATGTTACTGAGACAAGCGTCAAGAGTGATTCTTAGCCGGATGTAACAAAGGGAATCTGGTCATTTAAAAAATAAATAAAACCTCGTTCAGACTTAAATATACATAAAAAGGAAATAATGTAAGTTATTCTTTCTCTGCAGACTGGTACCAAATGGCCCTCAGATTAGTACAGGTTCGCGGCCCGCTGGTTGGGGACCACTGCCCTAGGGAATAGAGAGATATGGGAATGTGAGTTTGAATGTGCTACCCTCTGACCAGGTCCTCCAAACAAAATGGCACAAACACGGAAAGCCATGTACATAGTGTGCACACTTCAATTAATGTGAAGTCACGGGGTGTTCTTGTTTTGAATGCCAAGTATAAGAAATGTAACACAGAGAAACACAGGAAATGCTTGAGTAAGAAATTTTAACTTTTGTTAGGTTATGTATACCTTATTTTAAAATACTGGTTTATTGAAAATATGTAAAGTACCCACTCTACAATTTGTGAACTATTTTCGTGCATTAGAAAATGGCTATCAAGAAATTCCTTGTAAGTATTAACATATCTTATTATTTCAGTTCAAATAATACTGGTCCTGCTAGTTATCTTGCATTTTGGTGCACTTTGACCAGGTCGAATCCAAAGAGAAGACACTGTAGGGATTCGAATAAAGGGAGAGATGGTCAAAGGCACATGCAACCCTAAGGGGCAGACAGGACAAAGCTGCCTGAACCTGACCATGGTTCCAGTTCTCCTTCTCCAAGGGGAGCCTCCTGACCCACTGGGCAGAGGACGAACACAGTCTGATACCTACACGTGTTCACCAATTCTCTGTGGGTGCTCGTCTTTCTAAAGGTCACAGCAAATAATCGCTGTCGCGTGGAGGGCATGCTTTACTTCCCTCTTTCTATCTCCACTAAATGCTCATGAAATACCTTTTGATTGGACAATTTCAATTTACTGGTAAATGCTGTTCCTGACGGTAAGGAATTTAAGGGCAGAAGAGAGTAGGAGACCATTTCTTCTTTCACACCAGTTGATGTATTTCTTTTTTTTTTTTTTTTTTAATTTTTTTTTTTGAAGCTGGAAACGGGGAGAGACTGTCAGACAGACTCTCGCAGGCGCCCGACCTGGATCCACCCGGCACGCTCACCAGGGGGCGACACTCTGCTCAACAAGGGGTGATGCTCTGCCCATCCGCGGCATCACCCTGTTGCGACCAGAGCCACTCTAGCGCCTGGGTCTGAGGCCAAGGAGCCATCCCCAGCGCCCGGGTGTTCTTTGCTCCAATGGAGCCTTAGCTGCAAGAGAGGAATAGAGAGACAGAGAGGAAGAAGAGGGGGAGGGGTAGAGAAGCAGATGGGCATTTCTCCTGTGTTACCTGGTGGGAAATCGAACCCGGGACTTCTGCACGCAAGGCTGACGCTCTACCACTGAGCCAACCAACCAGGGCCACATATTTCTTAATATACAGTGTAAACAGAGGGTATTTTTTTTCTATATAAATAAGTCGATTTCAACATCTTATTAAACAAAAATATTTATGTAAAGTTGTCTATGCATAGAAAGATGTTTTGAAAATTATCTCTGAATGGCTGTATATCACTAAGTTTTGTTTATTTGAACTTTCTGCATTGTTTTCTTACAATAAACCTGTAATGATTTACAGGAACAATAAAGGAAACAGTAAATCATTTGATCAATCAACATTGGATAAAGCCTAAATATCTATATATGTATATTACTTCAACTATTAATTTGTGCCAGAAGCAAAATATACTGTGATGTTACATTTTACAACATATAAACCCACTTAATCAGGATCTTATTTGAAATTGAAAATATTTGTTTTGAAAATTTTAGGTTATAAAAGAGCTGATACTAAAAGCTTTTCTAGTCTAGTGAAACACCTACTTTCACCTTAATCTATAAACTTACATCCGAACTATCAAAAACAATAAGGAACATGTTTTTCAAACTTCACAGCCAAAACACCCCCTGCTGCAAAGCGTACAGTCGGTCTAGGACCTTCTTTTGCCATACACAAAGCCACACGGTGAGTTTTCTCAGCAGCTATTTGCTGAGTACCGTGTACCAGAAACTGGAATTAGGCACAAGGCTCAGGGCCCACACATATATATTGAGCTTCCCAGGGACGTGGGCATATAACAGGCGAGTACACAATGACCTGGTTATTTCTGAGGGAGGGAGAAGCAGAGTTCAGTTGGGGCAGGTGGTGGCACCAGGAGGGGCAGCCACATTGGCAGGGTCCTGGAGCTGAGAGAGCATGCCCTGGGACCTTTTCCAGTCCCAGTTCCGATCTCAGCAGGGAGCAGCAAGAGTGGTGGCTGGAGTGATGGCCGCAGCCGCTAAACCAGGCGCCACCAACCAACTGCGGAAGGGTGTTTGGATTTCTCATGAGGACAGTTGTGGAAAAGGGAGAAACAGTGAAGGACAGATGGAAGAAGGCTGTGCGGGACCCAGAGCAGGAAGATGGGGTCCTGAGCAAGTGCCAGGCCAGGGGGTGTGAAGACAAGGCGGCGGACCGAGAGCCGGCATCCTTGTTGGGTGCAGAGTGGGAGTCCCAGCCACACGTGCAGCTGGAGGCTCAAGAGGGGGGGCTCGGGCCACCAGTGACACACACTGTAATTGCAGCCACTTATAGCAACCCACACTGATGAGCTCAGGAGTCTGAGCACACAGACCGTGGAAAGATGGACAGGGGAGCAGGGGGAAGTCAGGTAAACTCCATTTAGTTTGATTTTCTTAATGTGGAGAGTCTAATCCACATAGATTTTCTTTTATAAATACTTATTACTTAAAAATAGCTAGTAAGTATCAATATGTAACTCTTTATACTTTATTATCATATTCTTTTTATATTACTTTATTTATCTACACAATAATTTTCTGCCTCAGGTGGCTACTATGAAGTGAGCAAGGTGTGTTCTGAAGCTGATGGACACTGTGTGGGACTGATAACCAATCACTGTCTTTGGAGGAAGTCCTAACCTTTCCTTGTATACCCTCCCTATATGTTCAACAGCTTCTCTGTTTTCACATTCAGTAGTCCATATTGAGATCTAATCACCTTTCGCTTTAACATTAACAACAGCTCCACACACATCATAAACTGTAGTCATCAAAAGACTCTCCAGTAAGGCACAGCAGTGTCTCAAGCCAAAAGCTATTGAGGTCACTTCATCTCTGCTGTTTGTTTTTATTTGTTGTTGGGTTTTTGTGTGTTTTTTTTTTGTATTTTTCTGAAGTTTGAAATGGGGAGGCAGTCAGACAGACTCCCACATGTGCCCACCTGGGTTCTGCCAGGCATGCCCACTAGGGGGCGATGCTCTGCCCATCTGGGGCATAGCTCTGTTGCAACCAGAGGCATTCTAGCGCCTGAGGCAGAGGCCATAGAGCCATCCTCAGTGCCCGGGCCAACATTGCTCCAATGGAGCCTTGGTTGCCGGAGGGGAAGAGACAGACAGGAAGGAGAGGGGAGGGGTGGAGAAGCAGATGGGCGCTTCTCCTGTGTGCCCTGGCCAGGAATCGAACCTGGGACTCCTGCATGCCAGGCTGACACTCTACCACTGAGTCAACCGGCCATGTCCTGTAATTGGAATTCTAAAATCAAACTTTGCATCTCAGTTCCAAGTTCCCTCTCCAGTAATTAAGCAGCTCATTTTAAATCAGTAACTTAGTTATCTTGTTCTTGGTAGTCATTGCATGTATATCAACATCACATTGTGTACTTTAAATATAAACAATTATATGTATTTATCAATAATTCTTCAATAAAGTTGAAAAAAATAGAAAGAGCATCACCCGAAACAACAAGGTGGCAGGTTGGATCCACGTTCAGGGCTCACACAGGAAGCAGGCAATGAGTACACGACCGAGTGGAACAGTAAATGAATGCCTCCCTTCTCCTTCCTCTCTCTCTTCACTACCTCTATGTATCTCTGAAAACAAAAAGAAATGAAGTCTTGGCCGGATGGCTCGGTTGGAGCCTAGTCCTGGAGCGTGGAGGTTGCCTGGTCAATTCCCTGGTCAGAGCACATACAAGAGCAGCTCCATGTTCCTGTCACTGTCTCCTTGCCTCTCTCTCTCTTTTAAACACAGATAAATAAATTTAAAAAACCAGTAGGCAGAATCAGTGAACCTGAAAGCTGGTTCTGCGAAAAAATGAACATTGACAAACCTTTAGCAAGATTAAGAAAAAAAGAGAGATACTATTAATATCAGAAATGAAAATGGGGCCTAGCCTGTGGTGGTGCAGTGGATCATGCATTGACATGGAATGCTAAGGTCGCTGGTTTGAAACCCGGTGCTTGCACAGTAAATGCACGTAGACAAGCAATCAATGAACAACTAAAGTGAAGCAACTATGAGTTAATACCTCTTGCTCCAGCTTCTTCCTCTCTATATAAAATCAATACATAAAATCTTAAAAAAGAAAAAGAAGAGAGATGATGTCAGAGTAATGGCGGGGTAATAAGCGATACCGATAAATCTCCCCCAAAACTCTAAAAGATCTTCAACCAGAAACAGAAAAACCTATCCTTGGAGCCTCCAGATGTTTCACAATACACCCAAAGGTATGGTCGAGCGAAAAATTGGCTAAATATATAACCAAACCCCGAAGGAAATAGGGAATAAGAAATGCTCTGCCTTTCTCACTAACCCAAACAGGGTGGCTTTCTCTGGGATCTGTGAATATAGAAACTGAAGCGGGCAAAGGGGGTGAATAGATCCAGGCCCTGGCACAAAAGATGAACCAAGCTGTGGCACGGAGATCCAAGCCGAGGAAAAACTGTTCCTGTGGCAACCCGGGCAATACAAGCTATCACTCACGCCAAACCCAGACAAAGAAAGACAAGCAGGGCAGCCTTTTTCCCCAATCCCCTGGTCGGCGCGCAGATAGTGGGCGAGAGATTCCTTCCAAAGACCCGAGAGTGGGCGCCCTTGTTGTCCCACAGAGAGGCAGAGTCAGAGGCCTTTGTGTGGGCCAAAAGTGGAATCTCTGGGCAGCCCCAGCGCCCTGGGAAAGCCACGCACGGGAAGGAGCGAGAACTAATTCCAATGGTGAAACTTTTCCGTGCTGGTGGGGGTTTCACTCAGAGGAAAACACGGCCGGCCTGCTATCCTGGTCTGCGCGCGCTGATAGTTAGCGAGAGATTCTTCCGAGTGCCTCGGCAGTGCGCGCCCGTGTTATCGCACAGAGGGGCAGAGTCAGGGGCCTTTGTGTGGGCCAAAGTGGAATCTCGGGCCGCCCCAGCACCTTGCAAAAGCCACGCATGGGGACGGAGCAAGAGTCAATTCCAACGCTGGAACTTTTCCATGCGGTTGGGGGTTTCACTCAGAGCGTGAAACTGCCGGTCTGATATCCTGGTCTGCGCGTGCAGATAGTGAGCGGGAGTCTCCTCCAAGCGCTGCAGGAGAGGGCGCCTGCCTGTGCTACCAGACAGAGTGGCAGAGCCAGAGGTCTTTCAGTGGGCGGAAGCCCCGCCTGATTATGCTAGTAGCTCTGACTGACTGAGCCTTACCCAGAGCCCTGTGCTCAGTGGAAATAGAGTGGGGAGTTGCCAGCTCTTTGAGCCTCTTACTATCCAGGCAGAGGCAGAGGCAGCAGCTACCCCATAGCTGGATTAGCAGGCTACTAATTGAGGAAGGAAAGACTAGGAGAAAGGCTCCAGGAACACGGACTCTCTCACTGTCAGACCCTATAAATGCTAATGAGCATCAACTGCCAACGAGACTAAAGCACAATACATGACATCGCCATAGAGACTTATCAACTGCAAACCTCTACCTGAGCGTGCCAAAGGGGAAGAACCTGGGGTACAGAGTCACCGACCAGGAAGAGGGAGAGAAAAGAAAAAGCAAGAAGATAACCTCTCAAAATCAAGAATAATCTGCAGACTTTATAACCTATCCCATTTTATTATATTTGTTTGTTTGTTTCTCTTATCTTCATTCTTGATATTTTTTTTTCCTCCTCCAATTTGGCTGATTAACCCTCTGCCGGTCTTACTCTCTCCTCTCCTTGAACTACACTACCCATAAGTGTTACATCTCCCATTATCTTTTCTTTCCACCTCCTTTCTCTCTATGATGGTTGCAATCCAAAACCCTTAACTCTCTCTCTCTCTCTCTCTCTCTCCTCTTTTTTCTTTTTTCTTCTTTTAGTGGTTCCCGCTTTTTTTCTTTCTCTCTCTTTCTTTTCTCCCTCTATATTAGTTTCTTCCTTTCTCCTTTATATATCCTCTCATTCAAACCTCAATAACAAACAAATTATCTTATCTGAGACTCAAACTTATGTTTGTGGCATTTTGGGGGGTTTTACTACACCTTTTTAACTCACTAGTAGTGCTCCCATCCCTGGCTGTCCATTTTATCTAGTTCTTGTTCCACTAAATACAATAGTAATTTTTTAATTTATCCCCCCATTTTTCTGTTTGCCTCTTATTCCTCTCATCATAAATCTCAGTCAAACAACACCTAAAAGCAAATCATTTTATTCTTGACCCAAATTTTTTCCTTATTTGCTTTTTGTGGGTCCATACCCCCTTCTTTTTTCTTTCTTTTTTTTTTCTTTTTTCTTTTTGGCCCTTTATTACTTTTCCCCAATTCAGGCCCTCCATTAGAGGCATTGTTTCTTATAATTCACAGTTCACCACAAGATTTTCTCAAGAAAGAGGGGAGAGGAGAGGAGAGGAAAAAACGAGGGGGGGAATAATTTCCTTTTTTTTAAATTTTAATTTTATTTTATTTTATTCTATTTCATTATTAATTTTTTTTTAAAAAAAATTCTTTTTGATTTTTTATTTTTTTAACTTTTTATTCTTTATTATATCTCATTAAAACTATCAACAAAACCACCCTCAGATGCCATTAAGAAAGAGAAAATCGAATATCATGGATAAAAAATAAAGAGAGGTAACACAGCTAAATGTGGAAAAATCTATGGAGAAAAAATTTAATATATTGGAAACCTTGGAGCTAAATGAAAGAGAATTCAATATAGAAATCCTAAAAATTCTCCAAGATATACAAGAAAACACAGAAAGGCAATTTAGGGAGCTCAGAAAACAACTCAATGAACACAAAGAATATATTTCCAATGAAATTGAAACTATAAAAACAAATCAAATAGAGATGAAAAACTCAATTCATAAGTTGAAAAACGAAGTAACAAGCTTAGCTAATAGAACAGGTCAGATAGAAGAGAGGATTAGTGAAATAGAAGACAAGCAACTTGAGGCACAACAGAGAGAAGAAGAAAGAGACTCAAAAATTTAAAAAAAAATGAGATATCCCTACAAGAATTATCGGACTCCATCAAAAAGAATAACATAAGAATAATAGGTATATCAGAGGGAGAAGAGAGAGAAAATGGAATGGAGAAAATACTCAAACAAATAATAGAAGAGAACTTCCCAAGCCTGTGGAAAGAACTAAAGCCTCAAGTTCAAGAAGCAAACAGAATCCGAGTTTTCTTAACCCCAACAAACCTACTCCAAGGCATATCATAATGAAATTGGCACAAACCAACAGCAAAGAAAAAATTCTCAAGGCATCCAGGAAAAAGAAGAATACAACATATAAAGGAAGGCCCATTAGATTATCATCAGATTTCTCAGCAGAAACTCTACAAGCTAGAAGAGAGTGGACCTCAATATTTAAAGTCCTGAAAGAGAGGAACTTTCAGCCATGAATACTATACCCATCAAAGCTATCCTTCAAATATGAAGGAGAAATAAAAACATTCACAGATACAGAAAAGATGAGGGAATTTATCATCAGAAAACCCCCACGCCAGGAATTACTAAAGGGGGTTCTCAAATCAGATAGAAAGAACAAACAAAAAAAAAAGCCACAAGTAAAAGCTCCAAGAAGAACACAATAAGTAGCAAATGGCGATGGAGTGCAAAAGTACTCACAAAATAGTTCACTACAATGAACAGGGTAGGGACCCTTTTCATGACTTAAAGGTAACCACCATTGGAAAAACCACCACAAATGCACATGAGATAAAAAAGATAGCAACAGAGGAAAGACGTATGAAATACAAGCAAATAAAAACAAAATATAGAAAAATGAAAAAGAAGGATCAAACAAGACACAAAACTAACAGAAAGCAATATATAAAATGGCAATAGGGAACTCACAAGTGTCAATAATTACACTAAATGTAAACGGATTAAACTCACCAATAAAAAGGCACAGAGTAGCAGAATGGATTTAAAAAGAAAATCCAACTGTATGCTGCCTACAGGAAACTTATCTAAGTAACAAGAATAAAAACAAATTCAAAGTGAAAGGCTGGAAAACAATACGCCAAGCAAATAACATCCAAAAAAAAGCAGGTGTAGGAATACTCATACCTGATAATGCTGACTACAAGACAGCAAAAGTACTCAGAGACAAAAATGGCCATTTGATAATGGCTAAAGGGACACTGAATCAAGAAGACATAACAATTCTTAATATATATGCACCAAACCAAGGAGCACCAAAATATATAAGACAGCTACTTATTGACCTTAAAACAAAAACTGACAAAAATACAATCATACTTGGAGACCTCAATACACTGCTGACGGCTCTAGATCAGTCATCCA
Source organism: Saccopteryx leptura (assembly GCF_036850995.1). Lineage (NCBI taxonomy): Eukaryota > Metazoa > Chordata > Mammalia > Chiroptera > Emballonuridae > Saccopteryx > Saccopteryx leptura. The sequence continues at coordinate 270,913 of NW_027095727.1, forward strand.
AACAGAGAATCAACAAAGACATAGTGGCCTTAAACAAAAACCTAGAGCACCTGGATATGATAGACATCTACAGGACATTTCATCCCAAAGTGACTGAGTATACATTTTTCTCCAGTGTACATGGATCATTCTCAAGAATTGACCATATGTTGGGCCACAAAAACAACATCAGCAAATTCAGAAAAATCAAAGTTGTACCAAGCATATTTTCTGATCATAAAGCCTTAAAACTAGAATTCAACTGCAAAAAAGAGGAAAAAATCCCACAAAAATGAGGATACTAAACAACATACTTTTAAAAAATGAATGGGTCACAGAAGAACTAAGTGCAGACATCAAAAGATATATAGAGACAAATGAAAATGACAATATGACAAACCAGAATCTATGGGATGCAGCAAAAGCAGTGATAAGAGGGAAGTTCATATCATTTCAGGCATATATGAACAAATAAGAGAGAGCCCAAGTGAATCACTAAACTTCACACCTTAAGGAATTAGAAAAAGAAGAACAAAGACAACCCAAAACCAGCAGAAGAAAAAATAAAATAAAAATCAGAGCAGAACTAAATGAAATAGAGAACAGAAAAACTATAGAAAAAATTAATAGAACAAGCAGCTGGTTCTTTAAAAAGATCAACAAAATTGACAAACCCTTGGCAAGACTTACCAAGGAAAAAAGAGAAAGAACTCATATAAACAAAATCCAAATGAAAGAGGAGAAATCACCACGGACACCATAGATATACAAAGAATTATTGTAGAATACTATGAAAAACTTTATGCCACTAAATTCAACAACCTAGAAGAAATGGATAAATTCCTAGAACAATACAACCTTCCTAGACTAAGTCAAGAAGAAGCAGAAAGCCTAAACAGACCTATTAGTAGAGAAGAAATAGAAAAAACCATTAAAAACCTCCCCAAAAATAAAAGTCCAGGCCCTGATGGCTATACCAGCGAATTTTATCAAACATTCAAAGAAGACTTGGTTCCTATTCTACTTAAAGTCTTCCAAAAAATTGAGGAAGAAGCAATACTTCCAAACACATTTTATGAGGCCAACATAACCCTCATACCAAAACCAGGCAAGGATGGCACAAAAAAAAGAAAACTACAGACCAATATCTCTAATGAATACAGATGCTAAAATACTAAACAAAATACTAGCAAATCGAATACAATAACATATTAAAAAAATAATACATCATGATCAAGTGGGATTCATCCCAGAATCTCAAGGATGGTTCAACATACGTAAAATGGTTAATGTAATACACCATATCAACAAAACAAAGAACAAAAACCACATGATCTTATCAATAGACACAGAAAAGGCTTTTGATAAAATACAACACAATTTTATGTTTAAGACTCTCAACAAAATGGGTATAGAAGGAAAATATCTCAACATGATAAAGGCCATATATGATAAACCATCAGTTAACATCATATTAAATGGCACTAAATTGAAGGCTTTCCCTCTTAAATAAAAATCAAGACAGGGTTGTCCACTGTCTCCACTGTTATTTAATGTAGTACTAGAGGTTCTAGCCAGAGCAATCAGACAAGACAAAGAAATAAAAGGCATCCATATCGGAAAAGAAGAAGTAAAGGTATCACTTTTTGCAGATGATATGATCCTATACATTGAAATCCCCAAAGAATCCACAAAAAGTCTACTAGAAACAATAAGCCAATACAGTAAGGTCGCAGGATACAAAATTAACATACAGAAGTCCATAGCCTTTCTATATGCTAACAATAAAACAATTGAGAACGAACTGAAAAGAATAATCCCCTTCACGATTGCAACAAAAAAAAATAAAATACTTAGGAATAAACATAACAAAGAATGTAAAGGACGTATATAATGAAAACTATAAACCATTGTTAAGGGAAATCGAAAAAGATATAATGAGATGGAAGAATATACCTTGTTCTTGGTTAGGAAGAATAAATATAATAAAAATCGCTAGCCTGACCTGTGGTGGCACAGTAGATAAAGCATCGACCTGGAAATGCTGAGGTTGCCGGTTCGAAACCCTGGGCTTGCCTGGTCAAGGCACATATGGGAGTTGATGCTTCCAGTTCCTCCCCCTTGTCTCTCTCTCTCTCTCTCTCTCTCTCTCTCTCTCTCTCTGACTCCCTCTCTCTCCTCTCTAAAATGAATAAATAATAAAAAAAAAATTAAAAAAAAAAGATGGCTATATTACCCAAAGCAATATACAAATTTAATGCAATTCCCATCAAAATTCCAATGACGCCTGATCTGTGGTGGTGCAGTGGATAAAGCATTGACCTGGAAATGCTGAGGTCACCAGTTCGAAACCCCGGGCTTGCCTGGTCAAGGCACATATGGGAGTTGATGCTTCCAGCTATTATTTACAAGAGAGGTAATAGCAAATGTTGGAGAGGCTGTGGAGAAAAAGGAACCCTCATCCACTGTTGGTGGGAATGTAAAGTAGTACAACCATTATGGAAGAAAGTATGGTGGTTCCTCAAAAAACTGAAAATAGAACTACCTTATGACCCAGCAATCCCTCTACTGGGTATATACCCACAAAACTCAGAAACATTGATACGTAAAGACACATGCAGCCCTATGTTTATTGCAGCATGTTCACAGTGGCCAGGACATGGAAACAACCAAAAAGCCTGTCAATAGATGACTGGATAAAGAAGTTGTGGCACATATACACTATGGAATACTACTCAGCCATAAGAAATGATGACATCGGATCATTTACAGCAAAATGGTGGTATCTTGATAACATGATACGAAGCGAAATAAGTAAATCTGAAAAAGCCAGGAACTGCATTATTCCATACGTAGGTGGGACATAAAATTGAAACTAAGAGACATTGATAAGAGTGTGGTGGTTACGGGGGGGAGGGAGGAAAGGGAGAGAGAAAGGGGGAGGGGGAGGGGCACAAAGAAAACTAGATAGTAAGTGACAGAGGACAGTCTGACTTTGGGTGATGGGTATGCAACATAATTGAATGACAAGATAACCTGGACTTGTTATCTTTGAATATATATATATCCTGATTTATTGATGTCACGCCATTCAAAAAAGAAAATTATTAAAAAAAATAATAATAATAAAAAATTGATTTAAAAAAGAATACAAAATCTGAATAGATCTATAGCAAGAGATAAAATAATAGGAAAAAATTCTGATATGGACGTCAGGCTGTCTGACGCATAGGGATGGACCACGTGGCACTCTGGGCCCCTCAAAGCACATGGGGGGATGATAGTAAGGAGTCAGCTTTGCCCTGCAGGAAATAAGCTGCAGTCCTCAGCCCTTTCTCCCATGTCCTTCTTCTGCTGCTGTTTTTTTTTTTTTTTTTTTTAGGAATGAAATTTAATGGAGTCACATTGATGCTTAAGAACCCCTGTCTTTTATATAAAAAAAAACTTCTAAAGCTTTTATGAATATATTTGTGGGACTAGATTTTGGGGAGAAACTAAGAGACTCTTTTCAATTTTGGGGTTGGCCAGGGATGAGCAGACACCTGGGTCTGAGATATTCAAATTAGACACAGGAGAGAAACTACGGGGTGAGTTCTTGGCACTTCCTATAGAAGTACATTGAAGAAAAAATTTTAAATGAGACTTGGGATCCACTCCAGCAAGAGAAAGATTTACCTTCATGCCCCAAAGTGCAGGAAGCAGGGATCCTGGTTCCAGTTAAGGAAGTCCCTGTTACTAGGTCGAGCCAGAGAGAGTCACACCATCCACTGAAGAAGCCAGATTCAGATGAGTGTTTGCATCCTAGTATCCTAGCTGCATAGAACTCAGAATGCAGTGACCTCTAGGTATATTGTTCCATAGGACAGAAGCCTTTGGAACACTGAGCACATGGGTCTCCGGGAAACAAATCACAGCAAGTACAATTTAGCGGACCCAGTGGTTGCAGGAAGAAGGAAAAGGAAAATGAGCCAGGAAGAATTTATGAGACGCAGTCACAAGTGATTGGATTTGAATGGGAGAGAGAGGGAACCAAGGATGACATCAGAAAGGATTCCTGGGCAAGGTAGGTGCCACCCGCTGACACAGAGTGTAAGAAACAGTGCCTCAGCACTGGAGCTCACACCAGGGACACAGCTCAGCAGGGTGAGCCTCACTGTACATGAGTTCTCTCTCCAGAGTTTACCAAGGGCTCTCAAAGGTTTGATTTAACTTTTTAAACTGCAAACTCCTGCAACTGAAGCTTTAGGATTTTCCCCATAATAAACGCACCCCACTGACTTAGATTCAGTACATGCACTTGACCCAAAGACGGTGGGATCAGGCAGGAATTATGCTCACCTGGCAACCTTGAAGTGACCTCCTGGCTTAAATAGTCACACATTTGCTTATACAAAGTTGCTATGATCTGGGGAGGATAAAATGAAACAGAACACTACTGACAAAACAACATAACTCTGCGGTGCTGTTGCTCTGTCCCCTAGAGAAGTGGTCCCCACGGACCGGTTTAATGTCAGACAATATTTTCATGGACCGGCCTTTAGGGTGAGAGGGATAAATGGATCACGTGACTGAGACAAGAGTCAAGAGTGAGTCTTACGAGTGGATTAAAAAGCTTTGGTACATATATACTATGGAATACTACTCAGCCATAAGAAATGATGACATCGGATCATTTACAATAACATGGATGGACCTTGATAACATTATAAGGAGTGAAATAAGTAAATCAGAAAAAAAACTAAGAACTATATGAATCCATACATAGAAGGGACATAAAAATGAGACTCAGAGACATGAACAAGAATGTGATGGCAACAGGGGTGGGGGATGGGGGGAGGGAGGATGGGGTGAAGAAGGAGAGAGGGTTTGGAGGAGGGGAGGGGCACAAAGAAAACCAGATAGAAGGTGATAGAAGACAATTTAACTTTGAGGGAGGGGTATACAGCACAATCAAATGTCAAAATAATCTTGAGATGTTTTCTCTCAACATATGTACCCTGATTTATCAATGTCACTGCATTAAATTTAATAAATAAATTTAAAACCAAAGAGTGAGTCTCAGACGGATGTAACAGGGAATCTGGTCATTTTTTAAGAATAAAACATCGTTCAGTCTTAGGTATAAATAAAATGGAAATAATGTAACTTATTTATTCTTTCTCTGCGGACTGATACCAAATGGCCCAAGAACTGGTACCAGTCAGCGACCAGGGGTTTGGGGACCACTGCCCTAGGGAGTAGAGAGATGTGGGAATGTGAGGTTGAATGTGCTACCATCTGACCAGGTCCTCCAAACAAAATGGCACAAACGTGGAAAGCCCTGTGCACAATGTGCACACTTCAATTAATGTGAAGTCACGGTGCGTTCTTGTTTTTGAATGCCAAGTATAAGAAATGTAACACAGAGAAACACAGGAAATGCTTGAGTAAGAAATTTTTACTTTTGTTAGGTTATGTATACCTTATTTTGAAATATTGGTGTATCAGAAATATGTAAAATTCCTACTGTACAATTCGTGAACTATTTTCGTGCATTAGAAAATGGCTACCAAGAAATTCCTTGTAAATATTAACATATCTTATAATTTCAGTTCAAGTAATACTGGTCCTGCTAGTTGTCTTGCATTTTGGTGCACTTTGACCAGGTCATATCCAAAGAGAAGATATTGTAGGGATTCGAATAAAGGGAGAGATGGTCAAAGCCACATGCAACCCTAAGGGGCAGACAGGACAAAGCTGCCTGAACCTGACCGTGGTTCCAGTTCTCCTTCTCCGAGGGGAGCCTCCTGACCCACTGGGCACAGGACGAACACAGTCTGATACATACACGTGTTCACCAATTCTCTGTGGGTGTCCGTCTTTCCAAAGGTCACAGCAAATCCTCGCACTCGCGTGGAGGGCATGATTTACATCCCTCTTTCTATCCCCACTAAATGCTCATGAAATACCTTTTGATTGGACAATTTCAATTTACTTGTAAAAGCCAGTCCTGACGGTAAGAAATTTAAGGGAAGAAGAGAGTAGGAGACCATTTCTTCTTTCACACCAGGTGACGTATTTCTTAATATATAGAGTAAACTGAGGGTATTTTTTTCTATATAAATAAGTCGATTTCAACATCTTATTATACAAAAATATTTATGTAAAGTCTTCTATACATAGAGAGATGTTGTGAAAATTATCTATGAATGGCGGTATATCACTAAGTTTTGTTTATTTGAATTTTCTGCATTGTTTTCTTACAAAACTTGTAATGATTTACAGAAACAATAAAGGAAACAGTAAGTCATTTAATCAATCAACATTGGATAAAGCCTAAATATCTATATATGTATATTACTTCAACTATTAATGTGATCCAGAAGCAAAATATACTTTTATGTTACATTTTACAACATATAAACCCACTTAATCAGGATCTTATTTGAAATTGAAGATATTTGTTTTGAAAATTTTAGGTTAGAAAAGAGTTGATACTCAAATCTTTTCTAGTCTAGTGACACACATACTTTTACCTTAATCTATACCCTTACATCAGAACTATCAAAAACAAAAAGAAACATGTTTTTCAAACTTCACAGCCAAGACACCCTTTGCTGCAAAGCCTGCAGTCGGTCTAGGACCTTCTTTTGCCCATACACAAAGCCACACGGTGAGTTTTCTCACCAGCTATTTGCTGAGTACCGTGTACCAGAAACTGGACTTAGACACAAGACTCAGTGCCCACACAGATATTTTGAGCTTCCCAGGGAGGTGGGAATATAACAGGCGAGTATACAATGACCTGGTTATTTCTGCAGGAGGGAGAAGCAGAGTTCAGTTGGGGTAGGTGGTGGTGCCAGGAGGGGCAGCCACACTGGCAGGGTCCTGGAGCTGAGAGAGCATGCGCTGGGCCCTTCTCCAGGCTCAGGTCCAATCTCAGCAGGGAGCAGGAAGAGTGGAGGCTGGAGTGATGGCCACAGCTGCTAAACCAGGAGGCATCGGCCAACTGCGGAAGGGTGTTTGGATTGCTCATGAGAACAGTTGTGGAAAAGGGAGAAATAGCACAGGACATATGGTAGAAGGCTGTGCAGGACTCATAGCAGGAAGATGGGGTCCTGGGCAAGTGCCAGGCCAGGGGGAGTGAAGACAAGGTGGCGGGACCGAGAGCCGGCATCCTTGTTGGGTGCAGAGTAGGAGTCCCAGCCACAAGTGCAGCTGGAGGATCAAGAGGGAGGGCTGGAGCGGCCAGTGACACACACTGTAAATGCAGCCACTTATAGCAACCCACACTGATGAGCTCAGGAGTCTGAGCACACCGACCGTGGGAAGATGGGCAGGGGACTAGAGGGAATTCAGGTAAACTACATTTAGTTTCATTTTTTTAATGTAGAATGTCAATTCCAAATAGATTTTCTTTTATAAATGCTTATTACTTAAAAATAGCTAGTAGGTATCAATATGTAACTCTTTATACTTTATTATCATATTCTTTTATATTACTCGATTTATCTACACAATAATTTTCAGCCTCAGGTGGCTACTATGAAGTGAGCAAGGTGTGTTCTGAAGCTGATGGGGACTGTGTGGGACTGATAACCAATCACTGTCTTTGGAGGAAGTCCTGACCTTTCCTTGTATACCCTCCCTATATGTTCAACAGCTTCTCTGTTTTCACAGTCAGTAGTCCATATTGCTATCTTATCACCTTTAGCTTTAACATTAACAACAGCTCCACATACATCATCACTGTATTCATCAAAAGATTCTCCAGTAAGGCACAGCAGTGTCTCTAGCCAAAAGCTATCGAGGCCACTGCATCTCTGCTGTTTGTTTTTATTTGTTGGGTTTTTTTTTTTTGTATTTTTTTGTAGTTGGAAACGGGGAGGCAGTCAGACAGACTCCTGCATGCACCCGACCAGGATCCACCCAGCACACCCACCAGGGGGTGATGCTCTGCCCATCTGGTGTGTTGCTCTTGTTGCCACCAGAGCCATTTTCGCGCCTGAGGCAGAGGCCATAGAGCCATACTCAGTGCCTGGTCCATCTTTTGCTCCAGTGGAGCCTTGGCTGCATGAGGGGAAGAGACACACAGAGAGGAAGGAGAGGTGAAGGGGTGGAGAAACAGATGGGCGCTTCTCCTGTGTGCCGTGGCTGGGACTCGAACCCGGGCTCCTGTATGCCAGGCAACGCTCTACCACTGAGCCAACCGGCCAGGGCCTGTAGTTGGAATTCTAAAATCAAACTTTTTATCTAAGTTCCAAGTTCCCTCTCCAGTAATTAGGCAGTTCATTTTAAATCAGTAACTCAGTTATCTTGTTCTTGGTAATCATTCCATGTATATCAACTTCACATTGTGCACTTTAAATTTAAACAATTATATGTATTTATCAATAATTCTTCAATAAAGTTGAAAAAAATAGAAAGAGCATTTCCCCGAAACGACAAGGTTGCAGGTTCGATCCACGGTCAGGGCACACACGGGAAGCAGGCGATGAGTACACGACCGAGTGGAACAATAACTGAATGCCTCCCTTCTCCCTCCCCTCTCTCTTCACTACCTCTCTTTGTATCTCTGAAAATAAAAAAATTTAAGTCTTGGCCAGATAGCTCGGTTGGAGTCTTGTCCTGGAGAAAGAGGTTGCCTGGTCAATTCCCTGGTCAGGACACATACAAGAGCAACTCCATGTTCCTGTCTCTGTCTCCTTGCCTCTCTCTCTCTCTCAAAAAAAAAAAAAAAAAAAATTAAAACAATAGGAAGAATCAGTGAACCTGAAAGCTGGTTCTTTGAAAAAATGAGCATTGACAAACCTTTAGCAAGATTAAGAAAAAAGGAGAGATACAAATAATATCAGAAATGAAAGTGGGGCCAAGCCTGTGGTGGTTCAGTGGATTACGCATTGACTTGGAATGCTAAGGTTGCTGGTTCGAAACCTGGGGCTTGCCCTGTAAAGGCACGTAGACCAGCAATCAATGAACAACTAAAGTGAAGCAACTATAAGTTAATACTTCTTGCTCCACCTACTTCCTTTCTCTATAAAATCAACACATAAAATCTTTAAAAAGAAAAAGAAAAGAAATGAAAGTGAGGACATTATTATTGACCTTACAGAAATAAAAAGGAATATAAGGGAATATTATGAACAGTTGCATGCTATTCAACAAATTAAATAACCTAGATAAAATGGACAAATTCTGCAAAGAGAGAGATGATCTAAAGAAATTGAGTTAAGAAAAAATAGAAAATCTGAATAGATCTATAACAAGAGATGAAATAATAGGAAAAAAGTCTGATATGGACGTCAGGCTCTGTGACGCATAGGGATGGACCCGGTGGCACTCTGGGCCCCTCAAAGCACATGGGGGGATGAGAGTAAGGAGTCAGCTTTGCCCTGCAGGAAATAAGCTGCAGTCCTCAGCCCTTTCTCCCATGTCCTTCTTCTGCTGCTGCTTTTTTTTTAGGTATTAAATTTAATGGAGTGACATTGATGCATAAGAACCCCTGTCTTTTATGTAAAGAAAAACTTCTAAAGTTTTATGAATATACTTGTGGGACTGGATATTGGGGAGAAACTAAGGTGCTCTTTCCAATTTTGGGGCTGGCCAGGAATGAGCAGACACTTGGGTCTGAGATATTCAAATTAGACACAGGAGAAAAACAACGGGGTGAGTTCTTGGCACTCCCTATAGAAGTACATTGAAGAAATATTTTAAAATGAGGCTTGGGATCCACTCCAGCAAGGAAAGATTTACCTTCATGCCCCCAAGTGTAGGAAGCGGGGATCCTGGTTCCAGTTAAGGAAGTCCCTGTTACTAGGTCGAGCCAGAGAGAGTCACACCATCCACTGAAGAAGCCAGATTCAGATGAGTGTTTGCATCCTAGTATCCTAGCTGCATAGAACTCAGAATGCAGTGACCTCTAGGTATATTGTTCCATAGGACAGAAGCCCTTGGAACACTGAGCACGGGAGACTCATGGGTCACCGGGAAACCAACCACAGCAAGTACAAGTTAGCTGAGCCAGTGGTTGCAGGAAGAACGAAAAGGAAAATGAGAAGAAAGAATTTAGGAGACACAGTCACAGGTGATTGGATTTGAATGGGAGAGAGAGGGAATCAGGGCTGACATCACAGAGGATCCCTGGACATGGTAGGTGCCACCCGCTGAGACAGAGTGTAAGAAACAGTGCTTCAGTACTGGAGCTCACACCAGGGACACAGCTCAGCAGGGTGAGCCTCACTGTACATGAGTTCTCTCTCCATAATTTACCAAGGCCTCTCAAGGTTTGATTTAACTTTTTAAACTGCAAATCCTGCAACGGAAGCTTTAGGATTTTCCCCATAATAAACACACTCCACTGACTTAGATTCAGTACATGCACTTGACCCAAAGACTGTGGATCAGGCAGGAATTATGCTCACCTGGCAAACTGGAAGTGACCTCCTGGCTTAAATAGTCACACATTTGCTTGTACAATGTTGCTATGTCTGGGGAGGATAAAATGAAACAGAACACTAATGACAAAACAAAACAACTCTGTAGTATGTTGCTCTGTCCCTTAGGGCAGTTGTCTCCATCCTTTTTTGGACCACGGACAGTTTAAATGTCAGAAAATATTTTCATAGACAGGCGTTTAGAGTGGGACGGATAAATATATTATGTTACTGAGACAAGCGTCAAGAGTGAGTCTTAGCCGGATGTAACAAAGGGAATCTGGTCATTTAAAAAAAAAATAAAACCTCGTTCAGACTTAAATATACATAAAATGGAAATAATGTAAGTTATTCTTTCTCTGCAGACTGGTACCAAATGGCCTTCGGATCAGTACAGGTCCGCGGCCCGCTGGTTGGGGACCACTGCCCTAGGAAATAGAGAGATATGGGAATGTGAGTTTGAATGTGCTACCCTCTGACCAGGTCCTCCAAACAAAATGGCACAAACATGGAAAGCCCTGTGCATAGTGTGCACACTTCAATTAATGTGAAGTCACGGTGCGTTCTTGTTTCTGAATGCCAAGTATAAGAAATGTAACACAGAGAAACACAGGAAATGCTTGAGTAAGAAATTTTTACTTTTGTTAGGTTATGTATACCTTATTTTAAAATACTGGTTTATTGGAAATATGTAAAATACCCACTCTACAATTCGTGAACTATTTTCGTGCATTAGAAAATGGCTATCAAGAAATTCCTTGTAAGTATGAACATATCTTATTATTTCAGTTCAAATAATACTGGTCCTGCTAGTTGTCTTGCATTTTGGTGCACTTTGACCAGGTCGTATCCAAAGAGAAGATATTGTAGGGATTCGAATAAAGGGAGAGATGGTCAAAGCCACATGCAACCCTAAGGGGCAGACAGGACAAAGCTGCCTGAACCTGGCCGTGGTTCCAGTTCTCCTTCTCCGAGGGGAGCCTCCTGACCCACTGGGCACAGGACGAACACAGTCTGATACATACACGTGTTCACCAACTCTCTGTGGGTGCCCGTCTTTCTAAAGGTCACAGCAAATCCTCGCACTCGCATGGAGGGCATGCTTTACTTCCGTCTTTCAATCTCCACTAAATGCTCATGAAATACCTTTTGATTGGACAATTTCAATTTACTGGTAAATGCTGCTCCTGACGGTAAGGAATTTAAGGGCAGAAGAGAGTAGGAGACCATTTCTTCTTTCACATCAGTTGATGTATTTCTTTTTTTTTTTTTTAATTTTTTTTTTTTTTTGAAGCTGGAAATGGGGAGAGACTGTCAGACAGACTCTCGCAGGCGCCCGACCTGGATCCACCCGGCACGCTCACCAGGGGGCGACGCTCTGCCCATCCCGGGCGTCGCCCTGTTCCGACCAGAGCCATTCTAACGCCTGGGTCAGAGGCCAAGGAGCCATCCCCAGCGCCCGGGTGTTCTTTGCTCCAATGGAGCCTTAGCTGCGAGAGGGGAATAGAGATATAGAGAGGAAGAAGAGGGGGACGGGTAGAGAAGCAGATGGGCATTTCTCCTGTGTTACCTGGTGGGAAATCGAACCCGGGACTTCTGCACGCAAGGCCGACGCTCTACCACTGAGCCAACCAACCAGGGCCACGTATTTCTTAATATACAGAGTAAACTGAGGGTATTTTTTTCTATATAAATAAGTCGATTTCAACATCTTATTAAACAAAAATATTTATGTAAAGTCGTCTATGCATAGAGAGATGTTTTGAAAATGATCTCTGAATGGCGGTATATCACTAAGTTTTGTTTATTTGAATTTTCTGCATTGTTTTCTTACAATAAACCTGTAATGATTTACAGGAACAATAAAGGAAACAGTAAATCATTTGATCAATCAACATTGGATAAAGCCTAAATATCTATATATGTATATCACTTCAACTATTAATGTGTGCCAGAAGCAAAATATACTGTGATGTTACATTTTACAACATATAAACCCACTTAATCAGGATCTTATTAGAAATTAAAGATATTTAAAAAAAAAAAGAAATTGAGCATATTTGTTTTGAAAATTTTAGGTTATAAAAGAGTTTATACTCAAAACTTTTCAAGTCTAATGACACACGTACTTTTACCTTAATCTATAAACTTACATCAGAACTATCAAAAACAAAACGAAACATGTTTTTCAAACTTCACAGCAACGATACCCCATGCTGCAAAGCCTGCAGTCAGTCTAGGACCTACTTTTGCCCATACCCAAAGCCACACGGTGAGTTTTCTCAGCAGCTATTTGCTGAGTACCGTGTACCAGAAATTGCAATTAGGCACAAGGCTCAGTGCCCACACATATATATTAAGCTACCCAGGGAGGTGGGATATAACAGGCGAGTACACAATGACCTGGTTATTTCTGCGGGAGGGAGAAGCAGAGTTCAGTTGGGGCAGGTGGTGGCGCCAGGAGGGGCAGCCACACTGGCAGGGTCCTGGAGCAGAGAGAGCATGCCCTGGGCCCTTTTCCCATCCCAGGTCCGATCTCAGCAGGGAGCAGCAAGAGTGGAGGCTGGAGTGATGGCCGCAGCCGCTAAACCAGGAGCCACTGGCCAACTGCAGAAGGGTGTTTGGATTTCTCATGTGGACAGTTGTGGAAAGGGAGAAACAGCGCAGGACAGATGGAAGAAGGCTGTGCGGGACCCAGAGCGGGAAGATGGGGTCCTGAGCAAGTGCCAGGCCAGGGGGTGGGAAGACAAGGCGGCGGAACAGAGAGCTGGCATCCTTGTTGGGTACAGAGTGGGAGTCCCAGCCCCACGTGCAGCTGAAGGCTCAAGAGGGAGGGCTGGAGTGGCCAGTGACACACACTGTAAATGCAGCCACTTATAGCAAACCACACTGATGAGTTCAGGAGTCTGAGCACACCGACTGTGGAAAGATGGACAGGGGAGCAGAGGGAAGTCAGGTAAACTCCATTTAGTTTCATTTTCTTAATGTGGAGAGTCAAATCCACATAGATTTTCTTTTATAAATGCTTATTACTTAAAAATAGCTAGTAGGTATCAATATGTAACTCTTTATACTTTATTATCATATTCTTTTATATTACTCTATTTATCTACACAATAATTTTCTGCCTCAGGTGGCTACTATGAAGTGACCAAGGTGTGTTCTGAAGCTGATGGGGATTGTGTGGGACTGATAACCAATCACTGTCTTTGGAGGAAGTCCTAACCTTTCCTTGTATACCCTCCTTATATGTTCAACAGCTTCTCTGTTTTCACAGTCAGTAGTCCATGTTGCTATCTTATCACCCTTAGCTTTAACATTAACAACAGCTCCACATACATCATCATCACTGTAGTCATCAAAAGATTCTCCAGTAAGGCACAGCAGTGTCTCTAGCCAAAAGCTATCGAAGTCACTGCATCTCTGCTGTTTGTTTTTATTTGTTGTTGGGTTTCTCTTTGGGTTTTTTTTGTATTTTTCTGAAGTTGGAAACAGGGAGGCAGTCAGACAGACTCCCGCATGTGCCCGACTGGGATCTACTATGCATCTCCACCAGTGGGAGATGCTCTGCCCATCTGGGGCAGTGCTCTGTTGCAACCAGAGCCATTCTAGCGCCTGAGGCAGAGGCCATAGAGCCATCCTCAGCATCCGGGCCAACATTGCTCCAATGGAGCCTTGACTGCGGGAGGGGAAGAGACAGACAGACAGAAAGGAGACGGGGAGGGGTGGAGAAACAGATGTGTGCTTCTCCTATGTGCCCTGGCTGGGGATCAAACCCAGGACTCCTGCATTCCAGGCCGACCCTCTACCACTAAGCCAACCGGCCAGGTCCTGTAATTGGAATTCTAAAATCAAACTTTGCCTCTAAATTCCAAGTTGCATCTCCAGTAATTAGGCAGCTCATTTTAAATCAGTAACTTAGTTATCTTGTCCTTGGTAGTCATTCCATGTATATCAACATCACATTGTGCACTTTAAATATAAACAATTATATGTATTTATCAATTATTCTTCAATAAAGTTGAACAAAATAGAAAGAGAATCGCCCCGAAACGACAAGGTGGCAGGTTCTATCCATGGTCAGGGCACACACGGGAAGCAGGCGATGAGTACATGACCGAGTGGAACAATAAATGAATGTCTCCAGTCTCCCTCCCCTCTCTCTTCACTACCTCTCTCTGTATCCATGAAAATAAAAAGAAATAAATTCTTGGCCAGATAGCTCGGTTGGAGCCTTGTCCTGGAGCGTGGAGGTTGCCTGGTCAATTCCCTGGTCAGGGCACATACAAGAGCAGCTCCATGTTCCTGTCTCTGTCTCCTTGTCTCTCTCTCTCTCAAAAATAAATAAATAAAAATAAAAACAATAGGAAGAATCAGTGAACCTGAAAGGTGGTTCTTTGAAAAAATGAGCATTGACAAACCTTTAGCAAGATTAAGAAAAAAAGAGAGATACAATTAATATCAGAAATGGAAGTGAGGCCTAGTCTGTGGTGGTGCAATGGATAACACATTGACTTGAAATGCTAAGGTCACTGGTTCGAAACCCGGGGCTTGCCCAGTAAAGGCACATAGACAATCAATCAATGAACAACTAAAGTGAAGCAACTATGAGTTAATACTTCTTGCTCCACCTTCCTCCTCTCTATATAAAATCAATACATAAAATCTTTAGAAAAGAGATGACGTCAGAGTACTGGCATGATAGGAAGTGATACCAATAAATTTCCCCCAATACTCAACATGATCTTCAACTAGAAACAGAATAATCTGTCCTTAGAGACGCCAGATGTTCCGCAATACATCCGAAGGTATTTTCAAGCGAAAATTTTGCTAAATATATAATCAAACCCCAAAGAATATAGGGAGTAAGAAATACTCCGCTGCCCTGGCCGGCTGCCTCAGTGGTAGAGCGTCGGCCTGGAATGCAGGGGTCCCGGGTTCGATTCCTGGCCAGGGTACACAGGAGAAGCGCCCATCTGCTTCTCCACCCCCCCCCTCCTTCCTCTCTGTCTATCTCTTCCCCTCCCGTAGCCGAGGCTCCATTGGAGCAAAGATGGCCCGGGTGCTGGAGATGTCTCTTTGGCCAATGCCCCAGGAGCTAGAGTGGCTCTGGTTACAACAGAGCCATGCCCCGGATGGGCAGAGCATCGCCCCCTGGTGGGCAGAGCGTCACCCCCTGGTGGGCATGCCAGGTGGATTCCGGTCGGGCGCATGTGGGAGTCTGTTTGACTGTCTCTCCCTGTTTCCAGCTTCAGAATAATAATAATAAAAAAGAAATACTGTGCCTTCTTCACTAACCTAAATAGGGCTTCTTTCACTGGGAACTGAGAATATAGAAACTAAGGCAGGCAAAGGGGGAGAATAGATCCAGGCTGCGGCACAAATGGCCAAACCAGGCTGTGGCACGGAGATCCAAGCCAAGGAAAAATGTGCTTGGGGCAACCTAGGCAATACAAGCTAAGACTCGCACCAAACCCAGAAAGATAAGCGGGGCAGCCATTTGCCCAGATCTCCTGGTCGGCGAGTGCAGATAGTGGGTGAGAGATTCCTCCGAAGGCCCTGGAAGTGGGTGCCCGTGTTATCCCACAGAGAGGCAGATACAGAGGCCTTTGTGTGGGCCAAAACGGAATCTCAGGACTGCCCCAACGCCCTGGAAAAGCCACGCATGGAGAGGGAACGAGAGCTAATTCCAACACTGGAACTTCTCTGTGCGGGCGGAGGGCTTTCGCAGAGTAAGTGATGGCCGGTCTGATATCCTGGTAGGTGCACGCAGATAGTGGGCGAGAGATCCCTCCGATCGCCTTGGGAGTGGGTGCCCGTGTTATCCTACAGAGAGGCAGAGTCAGAGGCCTTTGTGTGGACTGAAAGCAGAATCTCGGGACCGCCCCAAGCACCCTGAAAAAGCCGCGCACTGGGAGGGAGCGAAAGCTAATTCCAATGCTGGATCTTTTCCATACGCACGTGGGTTTCAGTTGGAGTGTGAGACTGCCAGCCTGATATCCTGTTCGGGGCACACGGAGAGTGGGCAGGAGATTCCTCCAAGCGCTTCAGGAGTGGGTGCTTGTTTTACCCCACAGAGAGGCAGAGTCAGGGGCCTTTGTGTGGGCCGAAAGAGGAATCTCGGGCTACCTCAGCGCATTGAAAAAGCCATGCATGGGGAGGGAGTGAGAGCCAATTCCAACGCTGGATTTATTCTGTGTGGGCAGGGGTTTCACTCAGAGTGTGAGACGGCCGGCCTGATATCCTGGTCTGCACGCAGATAGTGAGCGAGCGATTCCTCCAAGCACCCTGAGAGTGGACCCTGCCCGTGTTACCGGACAGAGTGACAGAGTCAGAGGTCTTTGTGTGGGCGGAAACCCCACCTGATTATGCTAGCAGCTCTGACTGATTGAGCCTTACCCAGAGCCCTGTGCTGAGTGGGAATAACTGAGGAGTTGCCAGCTCTTTGAGCCTCTTACTATCTAGACAGAGGCAGCAGCAACCCCATAGCTGGATTATCAGGCTACTAATTGAGGAAGGAAAGAGTAGGAGAGAGGCTCCGGGAACACAGTCTCTCTTACTGTCGGAGCCTATAAATGCTAATGAGCCTCGACTGCCAACAAGACTGAAGCCCAATACATGACATCACCATTGAGACTAATCAACTTCAAACATCTACCTGAGTGTGCCACAGGGGCAGAACCGGGGTACAGAGTCACTGACCAGGAAGAGGGAGAGAAAAGAAAAAGCAAGAAGATAACCTCTCAAAATCAAGAATAATCCACAGACTTTATAATCTATCCCATTTTATTATATTTGTTCGTTTGTTTCTCTTACCTTCATGTCCTGATTTTTTTTTTCTCTTCCAATTTGGTCGTTTAATTCTATGCTGGCCTTACTCTCTTCTCTCCTTGAACTATACTAACCATAAGTGTTACATCTCCCATTATCTTTTCTTTCCTCTTCCTTTCTCTCTATGAGGGTTGCACTCCAAAACCATTAACTCTCTCCTTTTTTTTCTTTTTTCTTCTTTTAGTGGTTCCCTCTTTTTTTTCCCCCTCACTTTCTTTTCTCCCTCTATATTAGTATCTTCCTTTCTCCTTTATGTCTCCTCTCATTCAAACCTCAGTAATGAACAATATCTTATCTGGGACTCAAACTTATGTTTGAGGCATTTTGGGAGGATTTTACTTCACTTTTTTACCTCACTAGCAGTGCTTTCAACCCTGGCTCGCCATTTTATCTAGCTCTTGTTCCACTAAATACAATAGTAATTTTTTAATTCCCCCCCCATTTTTCTATTTCCCTCTTATTCTTCTCATCATATCTCTTATCCAACCAACACCTAAAAGCAAATCATTTTATTCTTGACTCAATTTTTTTCCTTATTTGCATTTTGTGGGTCCATACCCCCCTCTTGTGCCCCTTTATTACTTCTCCCTAACTCAGGCCCTCCATTAGAGGCATTGTTTTTTCTATTTAGTACAATATAATTCACAGTTCACCACAAGATTTTCTCAAGAAAGAGGGGAAAGGAAAGGAGAGAAAAAAAGGAGGGAGGAAATAATTTTTTTTATTTAAAAAAAAAATTTTTTTTTAAAAAACTCTTTTCTACTTTTTATTTTTATTTTAAAATTTTTTATTCTTTATTAAACCTCATTAATACTATCAACATAACCACCCTCAGGTGCCATTAAGGAAGAGAAAATCGAATATCATGGATACAAAAGAAATAGAGGTAACACAGATAGATGAGAAAAAACCTATGGAGAAAAAACTTAATAATTTGGAAACCTTGGATTTAAATGACAGAGAATTTAAAATAGAAATCCTAAAAATACTCAGAGATATACAAGAAAACACAGAAAGGCAATTTAGAGAGCTCAGAAAACAACTCAATGAACACAAAGAATATATTTCCAAGGAAATTGAAACTATAAAAACAAATCAAATAGAGATCAAAAACTCAATTCACAAGCTGAAAAACGAGATAACAAGCTTAGCTAATAGAACAGGCCAGATAGAAGGTAGTATTAGTGAAATAGAAGACAAGCAACTTGAGGCACAACAGAGAGAAGAAGAAAGAGACTCAAAAATTTTTAAAAATGAGATAGCCCTACAGGAATTATCTGACTCCATCAAAAAGAATAACATAAGAATAATAGGTATATAAGAGGGAGAAGAGAGAGAAAATGGAATGCAGAACATACGCAAACAAATAATACATGAGAACTTCCCAAGCCTGTGGAAAGAACTAAAGCCTCAAATTCAAGAATCAAACAAAACTCTGAGTTTTCATAACCCCAACAAACCTACTCCAAGGCATATCATAATAAAATTGGCACACACCAACGGCAAGGAAAAAATTCTCAAGGCAGCCAGGGAAAAGAAGAATACAACATATAAAGGAAGGCCCATTAGAGTATCATCAGATTTCTCAACAGAAACTCTACAAGCTAGAAGAGAGTGGACCTCAATATTTAAAGTCCCGAAAGAGAGGAACTTTCAGCCATGAATACTAAACCCATCAAAGCTATCCTTCCAATACAAAGGACAAATAAAAATATTCACAGATACAGAAAAGATGAGGGAATTTATCATCAAAAAACCCTCACTGCAAGAATTACTAAAGGGGGTTCTCCAATCAGATACAAAGAACAAAAAAAACAAACAAAAACAAAGCCATAAGTAAAAGCTCCACGAAGAACACAATAAAACCAAATTTAAACTGTGACAACAACAACAACAAAAAAAAAAAAAAAAAAAAAAAGAGGGGGGAGAGGATGGAGATTAACAGTAACAAAGGACGATGGAGTGCAAAGCTACTCACAAGATAGTGCACTACAATGAATAGGGTAGGAACCCTTTTCATTACTTAAGATAACCACCATTGAAAAAACCACCACAGAAGCACATGATTTAAAAAAGATAGCAACAGAGGAAAGATGTATGGAATACAACCAAATAAAAACAAAAGATAGAAAAATGAAAGAGAAGGTTCAAACAAGACACAAAACTAACAGAAAACAATCTAGAAAACGGCAATAGGGAACTCACAAGTGTCAATAATTACACTAAATATAAACGGATTAAACTCACCAATAAAAAGGCATAGAGTAGCAGAATGGATTAAAAAAATTCAACTGTATGCTGCCTACAAGAAACTCATCTAAGCAACAAGGATACAAACAAATTCAAAGTGAAAGGCTGGAAAACAATACTTCGAGCAAATAACATCCAAAAAAAAGCAGGTGTAGCAATACTCATATCTGATAATGCTGACTACAAGACAGCAAAAGCACTCAGAGACAAAAATGGCCATTTCATAATGGCTAAGGGGACACTGAATCAAGAAGACATAACAATCCTTAATATATATGCACCAAACCAAGGAGCACCAAAATATATAAGACAGCTACTTATTGACCATAAAACAACAACTGACAAAAATACAATCATACTTAAAGACCTCAATACACCACTGACGGCTGTAGATCGGTCATCCAAACAGAGAATCAACAAAGATATATTGGCCTTAAACAAAACACTAGAGCACCGGGATATGATAGACATCTACAGGACATTTCATCCCAAAGTGACTGAGTATACATTTTTCTCCAGTGTACATGGATCATTCTCAAGAATTGACCATATGTTGGGCCACACAAACAACATCAGCAAATTCAGAAAAATCAAAGTTGTATCAAGCATATTTTCTGATCATAAAGCCTTGAAACTAGAATTCAACTGCAAAAAAGAGGAAAAAAAATCCCACAAAAATGTGAATACTAAACAACATACTTTTAAAAAATGAATGGGTCAAAGAAGAAATAAGCGCAGAGATCAAAAGATATATACAGACAAATGAAAATGACAATAAGACATATCAGAATCTATGGGATGCAGCAAAAGCAGTGATAAGAAGGAAGTTCATATCACTTCAGGCATATATGAACAACCAAGAGAGAGCCCAAGTGAACCACATAACTTCACACCTTAAGGAACTAGAAAAAGAAGAACAAAGACAACCCAAAACCAACCGAAGAAAAAAATATAATAAAAATCAGAGCAGAAATAAATGAAATAGAGAACAAGAAAACTATAGAAAAAATTAATAGAACAAAAAGCTGGTTCTTTGAAAAGATCAACAAAATTGACAAACCCTTGGCAAGACTTACCAAAGAACAAAGATATAGAACTCATATAAACAAAATCCAAAATGAAAGAGGAGAATTACCATGGACATTGTAGATATACAAAGAATTGTGGTAGAATACTTTGAAAAACTTTATGACACTAAATTCAACAACCTAGAAGAAATGAAGAAATTCCTAAAACAATACAAACTTCCTAGAATGTGTCAAGAAGAAGCACAAAGCCTAAACAGACCTATTAGTAGAGAAGAAATAGAAAAAACCATTAAAAACCTCCCCAAAAATAAAAGTCCAGTCCCAGACAGCTATACCAGCAAATTTTATCAAATATTCTATGAAGACTTGGTTCCTATTCTACTCAAAGTCTTCAAAAAATTGAAGAAGATGCAATACTTCCAAACACATTTTATGAGGCCAACATAACCCTCATACCAAAATCAGGCAAAAATGGCACAAAAATAGAAAACTAAAAACCAATATCTCTAATGAATACAGATGCTAAAATACTAAACAAAATACTGGCAAATCGAATACAACAACATACTAAAAAAATAATACATCATGATCAAGTGGGATTCATCCCAGAATCTCAAGGATGGTTCAACATACATAAAACGCTTAATGTAATACACCATATCAACAAAACAAAGAACAAAAACCACATAATCTTATCAATAGATGCAGAAAAGGCTTTTGATAAAATACAACACAATTTTATGTTTAAGACTCTCAACAAAATGGGTATAGAAGGAAAATATCTCAACATGATAAAGGCCATATATGATAAACCATCAGCTAACATCATATTAAATGGCACAAAACTGAAGGCTTTCCCCCTTAAATCAGGAACAACACAAGGTTGTCCACTCTCTTCACTCTTATTTAATATGGTACTAGAGGTTCTAGCCAGAGCAATCAGACAAGACAAAGAAATAAAAGGCATCCATATCAGAATAGAAGAAGTAAAGGTAGCACTTTTTGCAGATGATATGATCCTATACATCGAAAACCCCAAAGAATCCACAAAAAAGACTACTATTGTAGAAACAATAAGCCAATACAGTAAGGTCGCAGGATACAAAATTAACATACAGAAGTCCATAGCTGAGGAGTGACGTCACGGAAATGGCTCCGTGAGCAGTGCGTCCGACAGATCTCCCTAAAATCCCAATAAATTTATCAACTAGAAACAGAAAAATTTATCCTCGGAGCATTCCGGAGTTCCACACACACTAAAAGCGAAAGGACTGTTATCACTTGAATCTGAGAGAGAGGTCGGAGCTGAGGGTGTGGAAGAAGCTAACTACTGCACAGACGTTCATTCAAGCTGAGGAGGGAGTACGCCTGTGGTGAGTCAACCCACGTGTGCAACTGCCCGCCCACACTTGGGAAGGAAGAGCCTGAGTGCTGCGAGCAGCCACCGGCGTGCGGTAAGAAACTATGCGGCCCTGGCCGGTTGGCTCAGCGGTAGAGCGTTGGCCTAGCGTGCGGAGGACCCGGGTTTGATTCCCGGCCAGGGCACACAGGAGAAGCAGCCATTTGCTTCTCCACCCCTCCGCTGTGCTTTCCTCTCTGTCTCTCTCTTCCCCTCCCGCAGCCAAGGCTCCATTGGAGCAAAGATGGCCCGGGCGCTGGGGATGGCTCTGTGGCCTCTGCCTCAGGCGCTAGAGTGGCTCTGGTCGCAACATGGCGACGCCCAGGATGGGCAGAGCATCGCCCCCTGGTGGGCAGAGCGTCGTCCCTGGTGGGCGTGCTGGGTGGATCCCAGTCGGGCGCATGTAGGAGTCTGTCTGACTGTCTCTCCCTGTTTCCAGCTTCAGAAAAATGAAAGAAAAAAAAAAAAAAAAAAAAAAAAAAAGAAACTATACGTGCGCGCCCAGTGCCGCGGTCCGGTCGCAGAGCAAGCTCCCAGCATCCCCAGTGGCCCGCACACTGCAAGTGAGAGTCCCCAGCCACCGGCATGGCAGAGCACCCCATTCGCTCACGTGCCCTGAACGTCCCACTCGCCCACACGCCCAGAGCAACCCACTCACCCACACACCCAGAGTGCCCCATTCTCCCGCGTGCCCAGTGCACCCCAGCCGCCAGTGGCAAGGCAGGTGGGAAGGGTGCCAAAACTATCTTCCCTACTCCGGAGATTCTCTCCATGGGAGAGGCACCTCACCCAGCCATTCAAACTAACAATCAAGCGTTGGGGGAGGGGCACGCGGGCAGTTTGAAATACTTTCTGGAGCACAGCTGCGGATCCAATCACTGAAATTAGCTTAACCCACAAAATCTGCGCACCCATGGGGCTCTAATTGATAAGATCTCTCTCAGTTCAGCGATCTAAGACAAGAGGCGTGATATTTTTTAGTGCCTCTCACTAAAGGGGCGGGGGCAACTTCTGATTGACAGAGCCATCATATTCAGGGATATACGCTCACAAGAGGGACTTGGCAGATATTAAGATCTATACAGCAAGCAGCGACTAGTGCCTCTTCTTCCCAGCCAAAACAGGCTACAAAGTGTGGAAAGCCTGGGTTGAGTGGTCCAACTGAATGCTAGGCGCTGAACAGTCACCTTGACAACAATTGACTCCCAGCCCCGCCTGATTACTCTGGAGGCTCTGACTGCCAGAGCCTTACCCAGAGCCTTGCACTGAGTTGGGATAGCGTGGGGATTTCCCAGCTCTTTGAGCCTCTTACTCCCCAGGCAGAAGCAGTGGCAGCCTCATAGCTGGATCACCAGGCTGCTAATTCAGGAAGGGGAGACTAGGAGAGATAATCCAGGAAAGCAAACTCTCTCATTGTTGGACCCTGCAAATGCCAACAAGCCTTGACTACCAACGAGACTAAAGCCAATTATATGACATTGCCATAGAATCCCATCAACTGCAAATCCCTACCTAAGCGTGACACAGGGGTAGAGCCTGGGGTACAGAGTCACTGACCAGGAAGAGGGAGAAAAAAGAAAAAGGAAGAAGTTAACCTCTCAAAACCAAGAAAAATCCAGACTTTAAAATTTGTTCCACTATTTTTTTTTGTTGTTGTTGTTTGTTTCTTCTACCTTATTGCCTTTATTATTATTACTTCTATTTCCTCCACCTCGGTCCTTTTATTCTCTGCTCATCGTATGCTTCCCTTTTCTTGAACTATACTACCCATGAGTTTTTCATTTTATTTCTTTTCTTCATTCTTACTCTCTTTTAGGGTTACACTCCAAAACCCTTAACTCTCACTCACTCCCCTTTTGGTTTTTTTTTCTTTTCCTTTTTTTCTTCCATTGTTTTTCTCTTTTTCTTATTTTTTCTTTCTATTTGTTTCTTCTTTTCTCCTTTTACTTTTCCTCCCATTCAATCCTCAATCACGAACAAATTATTTAATTTGAGACTCAAGATTTTTTTGTTTGTTTTTTTTTTTGCTTTTGTTTTTGGATTTCTATTGTTTGTTTATTTTTGTGACATTTTGGGTACTTTTTACTTGGCTTTTTAACTCATTAGCATTCCTCCCAACCCAGGGTCTCCATTGTATTTAGTCTTTGCTCCACTTCATACAACAGAGTTTTACTTATTATTTTTATTTTTTTCTTCTTTAATTATTATTTTTTCTCCTTTTTTCTGTTTCCCTCTTATCCTTCTCATTATATCTCTTAGTCGACCATCATTTTCAGGCAAATCATTTTTTACTTGTCTAAGATTTTCTCCTTTTTTTTGCATTTAGTAGGTCTCTATTTGCTTTTTTGCCCCTTGAACTCTTCACCCCAAATCAGGCCCTCCATTATAGGCAGTTTTTGTTCCATTTAGCATAATATAATTCACAGGTCATCATGATATTTCCCTAAGGAGGGGAGAGGAGGAGAAGAGAAGAAAGAAAAAGGGGGAAATAATTAATTATTACTGTTTTTTTTTGTGGGGTGTTTTTCTTTTTTCCTTTTTCCCCCCCCCATTTTATTCTTTATTAATTCTAATTAGTGCTACCAACAAGACCACTCTGAGATGCCAATAAAAAAAGGAAATCAAATATTATGGATACAAAAGATAGAGAGGTAATACAAATAGATGTGGAAAAATCTATGGAGAAAAGATTTAACATATTGAAAACCTTGGAGCTAAATGACAGAGAATTTAAAATAGAAATACTAAAAATACTCAGAGATATACAAGAAAACACAGAAAGGCAATTTAGAGAGCTCAGAAAACAACTCAACGATCAAAAAGAATATATTAACAAGGAAATTGAAACTATAAAAACAAATCAAACAGAAATGAAAAACAAAATTCACGAGCTGAAAAACGAGGTAACAAGCTTAGCTAATAGAACAGCCCAGATAGAAGATAGGATTAGTGAAATAGAAGACAAGCAACTTGAGGCACAACAAAGAGAAGAAGAAAGAGACTCAAAAATAATAAAAAACAAGAATGCCCTACAAGAATTGTCTGACTCCATCAGAAAGAATAACATAAGAATAATAGGTATATCAGAGGGAGAAGAGAAAGAAAATGGAATGGAGAATATACTCAAACAAATAATAGACGAGAACTTCCCAAGCCTGTGGAAAGAACTAAAGCCTCAAATTCAAGAAGCAAACAGAACACCGAGTTTTCTTAACCCCAACAAACCCACTCCAAGGCACATCATAATGAAGATGACACAAACCAATGACAAAGAAAAAATTCTCAAGGCAGCCAGGGAAAAGAAGAGTACAACATATAAAGGAAGGCCTATTAGAATATCATCAGATTTCTGAGCAGAAACTCTACAAGCTAGAAGAGACTGGACCCCAATATTTAAAGCCCTGAAAGAGAGGAACTTTCAGCGAAGAATACTATACCCATCAAAGCTATCCTTCAAGTACGAAGGAGATATAAAAACATTCACAAATACAGAAAAGATGAGATAATTTATCATCAGAAAGCCCCCACTCCAGGAAATACTAAAGGGGGTTTTCCAACCAGATTCAAAGAACAAAACAAAACAAAACCACAAGTAAAAGCTCCACGAAGAACACAATAAAACCGAATTTATACTGTGACAATAAAAGAAAAAAAGGAGGGAGAGGATGGAGATTAACAGTAGCAAAGGACGATGAAGTGCAGAAATACTCATAAGATAGGGTACTAAAATGAATATGGTAGGTATCCTTTTCATTACTTAATGGTAACCATCCTTGAAAAAACCACAACAAAAACACTTGACTTAAAAAAGGTAGCAACAGAGGAAAGAAGTATGGAATACAAACAAACAAAAACAAATGATAGAAAAACAAAAGAGAAGAATCAAACAAGATAGAAAACTAACAGAAAGCAATTTATAAAATGGCAATAGGGAACCCACAAGTGTCAATAATTACACTAAATGTAAATGGATTAAACTTACCAATAAAAAGACACAGAGTAGCACAATGGATTAAAAAAGAAAATCCAACTGTATGCTGCCTACAAGAAATACATCTAAGCAACAAGGATAAAAACAAATTCAGAGTGAAAGGCTGGAAAACAATCCTCCAAGCAAACAACACCCAATAAAAGCAAGTGTAGCAATACTCATATCTAATAATGCTGACTACAAGACAGAAAAAGTACTCAGAGGCAAAAATGGTCATTTCATAATGATTAAGGGGACACTGAATCAGGAAGACATAACAATCCTTAATATATATGCACCAAACTAAGGAGCACCAAAATATATAAGACAGCTACTTATTGACCTTAAAACAAAAACTGACAAAATACAATCATACTTGGAGACCTCAATACACCACTGACGACTCTAGATCGGTCATCCAAACAGAGAATCAATAAAGATATATTGGCCTTAAACGAAATACTAGAACACCTGGATATGATAGACATCTACAGGACACTTCATCCCAAAGCGACAGAGTATACATTTTTCTCTAGTGTACATGGATCATTCTCAAGAATTGACCATATGTTGGGCCACAAAGACAATATCAGCAAATTTAGAAAAATTGAAATTGTACCAAGCATATTCTCTAATCATAAAGCCTTGAAACTAGAATTCAACTGCAAAAAAGAGGGGGAATACCCCACAAAAATGTGGAAACTAAACAACATACTTCTAAAAAATGAATGGGTCAAAGAAGAAATAAGAGCAGAGATAAAAAAATATATACAGACAAATGAAAATGACAATACGACATATCAGAATCTCTGGGATGCAGCAAAAGCAGTAATAAGATGAAAGTTCATATCACTTCAGGCCTTTATGAACAAAGAGAGAGTCCAAGTAAACCACTTAACTTCACACCTTAAGGAACTAGAAAAAGAAGAAAAAAAAGACAACCCAAAACCAGCCAAAGAAAGGAGATAATAAAAATCAGAGCAGAAATAAATGAAATAGAGGACAAAAAACTATAGAAAAAATCAATAAAACAAGGAGCTGGTTCTTTGAAAAGATCAACAAAATTGAGAAACCTTTGGCAAGACTCACCAAGGAAAAAAGGCACAGGACTCAAATAAATAAAATCCAAAATGAAAGAGGAGAAATCACCACAGACATCATAGATATACAAAGAATTATTGTAGAATACTATGAAAAACTATATGCCACCAAATAAACCAATCTAGAAGAAATGGATAAATTTTTAAAACAATACAACCTTCCTAGACTGAGTCATGAAGAAGCAGAAAGCCTAAACAGACCAATCAGCAGGGAGGAAATAGAAAAAACTATTAAAAAACTCCCCAAAAATAAAAGTCCACACCCAGACGGTTATACTAGTGAATTCTATCAAACATTCAAAGAAGACTTGGTTCCTATTCTACTCAAAGTCTTCCAAAAAATTGAAGAAGAAGCAATACTTCCAAACACATTTTATGAGGCCAACATAACCCTCATATCGAAACCTGGCAAGGATGGCACAAAGAAAGAAAACTACAGACCAATATCTCTAATGAATACAGATGCTAAAATACTAAACAAAATACTGGCAAATCGAATACAACAACATATTAAAAAAATAATATATCATGATCAAGTGGGATTCATCCCAGAATCTCAAGGATGGTTCAACATACGTAAAATGGTTAATGCAATACACCATATCAACAAAACAAAGAACAAAAACCACATGATCTTATCAATAGATGCAGAAAAGGCTTTTGATAAAATACAACACAATTTTATGTTTAAGAGTCTCAACAAAATGGGTATAGAAGGAAAATATCTGAACATGATAAAGGCCATATATGATAAACCATCAGCCAACATCATATTAAATGGCATAAAACTGAGGTCTTTCCACCTTAAATCAGGAACAAGACAGGGTTGTCCACTCTCTCCACTCTTATTTAACATGGTGCTAGAAGTTCTGGCCAGAGCAATCAGACAAGACAAAGAAATAAAAGGCATCCATATCAGAAAAGAAGAAGTAAAGGTATCACTTTTTGCAGATGATATGATCCTATACATCGAAAACCCGAAGGACTCCACAAAAAGATTACTAGAAACAGTAAACCAATACAGTAAGGTCGCAGGATACAAAATTAAGATACAAAAGGCCATAGCCTTTCTATATGCCAAAAATGAAATATTAGAAAACGAACTCAAAAAAATAATTCCCTTCACGATTGCAACAAAAAAAATAAAATACCTAGGAATAAACATAACAAAGAATGTAAAGGACCTATATAACGAAAACTACAAAACATTGTTAAGAGAAATAGAAAAAGACACAATGAGATGGAAGAATATTCCTTGTTCTTGGATAGGAAGAATAAATATAATTAAAATGGCCATATTACCCAAAGCAACATATAAATTTAATGCAATTCCCATCAAAATTCCTATAACATTTTTTAAAGAAATAGAACAAAAAATCATCAGATTTATATGGAATTAATTTTTTATTTTATTTATTCTTTTTTTTTTTTTTTTTTAGAGAGACAGAGAGGGATAGAGAGGAGAGACAGAGAGAGAGAGAAGGGGGGAGGAGCTGGAAGCATCAACTCCCATATGTGCTTTGACCAGGCAAGCCCAGGGTTTTGATCTAGCGACCTCAGCATTTCCAGGGCGAGGCTTTATCCACTGCGCCACCACAGGTCAGGCCTATATGAAATTATAAAAAACGCCGAATAGCCTAAGCAATCCTAAGGAAAAAGAATGAATCTGGGGGAATTACAATACCTGACTTTAAACTATATTATAGGGCCACGATAATCAAAACAGCATGGTATTGGCAGAAAAATAGACATTCAGACCAATGGAACAGAATAGAAAGCCCAGAAATAAAACCACATATATATGGTCAAATAATCTTTGATAAAGGGGCCAACAACACACAATGGAGAAAAGAAAGCCTCTTCAACAAATGGTGTTGGGAAAATTGGAAAGCCACATGCAAAAGAATGAAACTCGACTACAGCTTGTCCCCGTGTACTAAAATTAATTCAAAATGGATCAAAGACCTAAATATAAGACCTGAAACAATAAAGTACATAGAAGAAGACATAGGTACTAAACTCATGGAACTGGGTTTTAAAGAACATTTTATGAACTTGACTCCAATGGCAAGAGAAGTGAAGGCAAAGATAAATGAATGGGACTACATCAGAATAAAAAGGTTTTTGCTCAGCAAGAGAAACTGATATCAAAATAAACAGACAGCCAACTAAATGGGAAATGTTATTTTCAAACAACAGCTCAGATAAGGGCCTAATATCCAAAATTTACAAAGAACTCATAAAACTCAACAACAAACAAACAAACAATCCAATAAAAAAATGGGAAGAGGACATGAACAGACACTTCTCCCAGGAAGAAATACAAATGGCCAACAGATATATGAAAAGATGCTCATCTTCTTTAGTTATTAGAGAAATGCAAATCAAAACTACAATGAGATACCACCTCACCCCTGTTAGATTAGCTATTATCAACAAGATGGGTAATAGCAAATGTTGGAGAGGCTGCGGAGAAAAGGGAACTCTCATCCACTGTTGGTGGGACTGTAAAGTAGTACAACCATTATAGAGGAAAGTATGGTGGTTCCTCAAAAAACTGCAAATAGAACTACGTTATGACCCAGCAATCCCTCTACTGGGTATATATCCCCAAAACCTCAGAAACATTGATATGTAAAGACACATGTAGCCCCATGTTCATTGCAGCACTGTTCACAATGGCCAAGACATGAAAACAACCAAAAAGCTCTTCAATAGAAGACTGGATAAAGAAGATGTGGCACATATACACTATGGAATACTACTCAGCCATAAGAAATGATGACATCAGATCATTTACAGCAAAATGGTGGGATCTTGATAACATTATACGGAGTGAAATAAATAAATCAGAAAAAAAAACAAGAACTACATGATTCCATACATTGGTGGAACATAAAAACGAGACTAAGAGACATGGACAAAAGTGTGGTGGTTACCAGGAGTGGGGGGAGGGAGGACACAGGAGGGAAGGAGGGAGAGAGTTAGGGGGAGGGGGAGGGGCACAGAGAAAACTAGATAGAGTGTGACGGAGGACAATCTGATTCTGGGCCAGGGGTATGCAACATAATTTAATGACAAGATAACCTAGACATGTTTTCTTTGAATATATGTACCCTGATTTATTAATGTCATCCCATTAACATTAATAAAAAATTATTAAAAAAATAAAAAAATAAATGGTACAACTAAGTGCAAAAAAAAAAAAGAAGTCCACAGCCTCTCTATATGCCAACAATGAAACATTTGAGAACGAACTCAAAAAATAATCCCCTTCATGATTGCAACGAAAAAAATAAAATTCCTAGGAATAAACATAACAAAGAATGTAAAGGACTTATATAATGAAAACTACAAGCCATTGTAAGAGAAACTGAAAAAGATATAATAAGATGGAAGAATATTCCTTGTTCTTGGTTAGGAAGAATAAATATAATCAATGGCCATATTACCCAAAGCAATATACAAATTTAATGCAATTCCCATCAAAATTCCAATGACATTTTTTAAAAAAATGGAACAAAAAATCATCAGATTTATATGAAACTATAAAAACCTCGAATAGGCAAAGCAATCCTAAAGAAAAAGAATGAAGCTGGGGGCATTACAACACCTGACTTCAAACAATATTATAGGGCAAAGAAAATGAAAAAAGCATGGTATTGGTAGAAAAATAGACACTCAGACCAATGGAACAGAATAGAAAGCCCAGAAATAAAACCACATATATATAGTCAAATAATTTTTGATAAAGGGGCCAACAACACACAATGGAGAAAAGAAAGCCTCTTCAACAAATGATGCTGGGAAAACTGGAAAGCCACATGCAAAAGAATGAAACTGGACTACAGTTTGTCCCCCTGTCCTAAAATTAACTCAAAATAGATAAAAAATCTAAACATAAGACCTGAAACAATAAAGTACATAGAAGAAGACATAGGTACTAAACTCATGGACCTGGGTTCTAAAGAGCATTTTATGAATTTGACTCCAAAGAGAAGAGAAGTGAAGGCAAAAATTAATGAATGGGACTACATCAGACTACGAAGTTTTTGCTCAGCAAGAGAAACTGATAACAAAATGAACAGACAGCCAACTAAATGGGAGATGATATTCTCAAACAACTGCTCAGATAAGGGCCTAATATCCAAAATATACAAAGAATTCATAAAACTCAACAACAAACAAACAAACAATCCAATAAAAAAATGGGAAGAGGACATGAACAGACACTTCTCCCAGGAAGAAATACAAATGGCCAACAGATATATGAAAAGATGCTCATCTTCTTTAGTTTTAGAGAAATGCAAATCAAAACTGCAATGAGATACCACCTCACATCTGTTAGATTAGCTATTATTAACAAGACAGGTAATAACAAATGTTGGAGAGGCTGTGGAGAGAAAGGAACCCTCATTCACTGTTGCTGGGAATGTAAACTAGTGCAAACATCCTGGAAGAAAGTATGGTGGTTCCCAAAAAAACTGAAAATAGAACTACCTTATGACCCAGCAATCCCACTACTAGGTATATACCCAAAAAACTCAGAAACATTGATACGTAAAGACACATGCAGCCCCATGTTCATTGCAGCATTGTTCACAGTGGCCAGGATATGGAAACAACCAAAAAGCCCATCAATAGATGACTGGATAAAGAAGATGTGGCACATATACACTATGGAATACAATTCAGCCATAAGAAATAATGACATCAGATCATTTACAGCAAAATGGTGGGATCTTGATAACATTATACGAAGTGAAATAAGTAAATAAGAAAAAACAAGGAACCGCATTATTCCATACGTAGGTGGGATATAAAAGTGAGACTAAGAGACATTGATAAGAGTGTGGTGGTTAAGGGGGTGGGGGAAGAGGGAGACGAAAAGGGGGAGGAGGAGGGGCACAAAGAAACTAGATAGAAAGTCACGGAGGAAAATCTGATTTTGGATGATGGG
The DNA here is from genome assembly GCF_036850995.1 of Saccopteryx leptura. Taxonomy (NCBI): domain Eukaryota; kingdom Metazoa; phylum Chordata; class Mammalia; order Chiroptera; family Emballonuridae; genus Saccopteryx; species Saccopteryx leptura. Next base: position 302,842 of record NW_027095727.1, read on the forward strand.
TATGCAACATAATTGAATGACAAGATAACCTGAACATGTTTTCTTTGAATATATGTACTCCGATTTATAGATGTAACCCCATTAAAAATATAAAATTATAAAAAAAATAATAATAAAATAAAATTTAAAAAAATCTTAAAAAAGAAAAAGGAAAGAAATGAAAGTGAGAACATTATTATTGACCTTACAGAAACAAAAAGGAATATAAAGGAATATCATGAACAGTTGCATGCTATTCCACAACTTAGGTAACCTAGATAAAATGGACAAATTCTACATAGAGAAAGATGATCTAAAGAAATTGACTTAAGAAAGAATAGAAAATCTGAATAGATCTATAGCAAAAGATAAAATAGTAGGAAAAAAGTCTGATATGAACATCAGACTCTCTGACATGTAGAAAGGGTCCCAGTGGCACTCTGTGCCCCTCAAAGCACATGGGGGGATGATAGTAAGGAGTCAGCTTTGCCCTGCAGGAAATAAGCTGCAGTCCTCAGCCCTTTCTCCATGTCCTTCTTCTGCTGCTGCTTTTTTTTTTTTTTTTTTTTTTAGGAATGAAATGTAATGGAGTGACATTGATGCATAAGAACCCCTGTCTTTTATGTAAAGAAAAACTTCTAAATTTTTATGAATATACTTGTGGGACTGGATTTTGGGGAGAAACTCTTTTCAATTTTGGAACTGGCCAGAAATGAGCTGACACCTGAGACTAAGATGTTCAAATTAGACACAGGAGAAAAACAAAGGGGTAAGTTCTTGGCACTTCCTATAGAAGTACATTGAAGAAAACTTTTAAAATGATTTTCGGGATCCACTCCAGCAAGAGAAAGACTTACCTTCATGCCCCCAAGTGTAGGAAGCGGGGATCCTGGTACCAGTTAAGGAAGTCCCTGTTACTAGGTCGAGCCAGAGAGAGTCCCACCATCCACTGAAGAAGCCAGTTTCAGATGAGTGTTTGCATACTAGTATCCTAGCTGCATAGAACTCAGAATGCAGTGACCTCTAGGTATATTGTTCCATAGGACAGAAGCCTTTGGAACACTGAGCACGGGAGACTCATGGGTCACCGGGAAACCAACCACAGCAAGTACAATTTAGCGGAGCCAGTGGTTGCAGGAAGAAGGAAAAGGAAAATGAACCAGAAAGAATTTAGGAGACGCAGTCACAGGTGATTGGATTTGAATGGGAGAGAGAGGGAAACAAGGCTAACATCAAATTGGATCCCTGGGCATGGTAGGTGCCACCCGCTGAGACAGAGAGGAAGTAACAGTGCCTCAGCACTGCAGCTCACACCAGGGACACAGCTCAGCAGGGTGAGCCTCACTGTACATGAGTTCTCTCTCCAGAATTTACCAAGGGCTCTCAAAGGTTTGGTTTAACTTTTTAACTGCAAACCCCTGCAATGGAAGCTTTAGGATTTTCCCCATAATAAACGCACCCCATTGACTTAGATTCAGTACATGCACTTGACCCAAAGACGGTGGAATTAGGCAGGAATTATGCTCACCTGGCAAACTTGAAGTGACCTCCTGGCTTAAATAGTCACACACTTGCTTGTAGAAAGTTGTTATGATCTGGGGAGGATAAAATGAAACAGAACATTAATGAAAAAACAACATAACTCTGTGGGGGTGTTGCTCTGTCCCCTAGGGCAGTGGTCCCCAAGGACCAGATTAATGTCAGACAATATTTTCATGGACCGGCCTTTAGGGTGGGACAAATAAATGGATCACGTGACCAAGACAAGTGTCAAGAGTGAGTCTTACATGGATGTAACAGAGGGAATCTGGTCATTTTTTAAAAATAAAACATCGTTCAGACTTAGGTATAAATAAAACGGAAATAATGTAAGTTATTGATTCTCTCTCTGCGGACCGGTAACAAATGGCCCAAGGACTAGTACCAGTCAGCGGCCCGGGGGTTGGGGACCACTTCCCTAGGGAATAGAGAGATGTGGGAATGTGAGGTTGAATGTGCTACCCTCTGACCAGGTCCTCCAAACAAAATGGCACAAACGTGGAAAGCCCTGTGCACAGTGTGCACACCTCAATTAATGTGAAGTCACGGTGCGTTCTTGTTTCTGAATGCCAAGTATAAGAAATGTAACACAGAGAAACACAGGAAATGCTTGAGTAAGAAATTTTTACTTTTGCTAGGTTATGTATACCTTATTTTAAAATACTGGTTTATTGGAAATATGTAAAATACCCACTCTACAATTCGTGAACTATTTTTGTGCATTAGAAAATGGCTATCAAGAAATTCCTTGTAAGTATTAATATATCTTATTATTTTAGTTCAAATAATACTGGTCCTGCTAGTTGTCTTGCATTTTGGTGCCATTTGACCTGGTCATATCGAAAGAGAGGATATTGTAGAGATTCGAATAAAGAAAGAGATGGTCAAAGCCACATGCAACCCTAGGGGGCGGACAGGACAAAGCTGCCTGAACCTGGCCGTGGTTCCAGTTCTCCTTCTCCGAGGGGAGCCTCCTGACCCACTGGGCACAGGACGAACACAGTCTGATACATACACGTGTTCACCAATTCTCTGTGGGTGTCCGTCTTTCCAAATGTCACAGCAAATCCTCGCACTCGCAGGGAGGGCATGCTTTACTTCCCTCTTATTATCCCCATGAAATGCTCATGAAATACCTTTTGATTGGACAATTTCAAATTACTTGTAAAAGCGGGTCCTGACAGTAAGAATATAAAGGAAGAAGAGAGTAGGAGACCATTTCTTCTTTCACACCAGGTAACGTAATTCTTAAGATATAAAGTAAACTGAGGGGTTTTTTTTCTATATAAATAAGTGAATTTCAACATCTTTTTAAACAAAAATATTTATGTAAAGTCGTCTATGCATAGAGAGATGTTTTGAAAATTATCTCTGAATGGTGGTATATCACTATGTTTTGTGTATTTAAATTTTCTGCATTGTTTTCTTACAATAAACCTGTAATGATTTAAGAAACAATAAAGGAAACAGTAAATCATTTAATCAATCAACATTGGATAAAGCCTATGAGAGATGGAAGAAGGCTGTGCGGGACCCAGAGCGGGAAGATAGGGTCCTGAGCAAGTGTCAGGCCAGGGGGTGTGAAGACAAGGCGGCGGACAGAGAACCAGCATCCTTGTTGGGTGCAGAGTGGGAGTCCCAGCCACACGTGCAGATGGAGGCTCAAGAGAAAGGGCTGGAGTGGACAGTGACACACACTGATGAGCTCAGGAGTCTGAGCACACCAACCATGGAAAGATGAACAGGGGAGCAGAGGGAAGTCAGGTAAACTTCATTTAGTTTCATTTTCTTAATGTGGAGAGTCAAATCCACATAGATTTTCTTTTATAAATGCTATTACATAAAATTGCTAGTAAATATCAATATGTAACTCTTTATACTTTATTATCATATTCATTTTATTTTACTCTACTTATCTACACAATAATTGTCTGCCTCAGGTGGCTACTATTAAGTGAGCAAGGTGTGTTCTGAAGCTGATGGGGACTGTGTGGGACTGATAACCAATCACTGTCTTTGGAGGAAGTCCTAACCTTTCCTTGTATACCCTCCCTATATGTTCAACAGCTTCTCTGTTTTCACAGTCAGTAGTCCATATTGCTATCTTAACACCTTTAGCTTTAACATTAACAACAGCTCCACATACATCATCATCACTGTAGTCATCAAAAGATTCTCCAGTAAGGCACAGCAATAAGCTATCGAGGTCACTTTATCTCTGCTGTTTGTTTTTATTTGTTGTTGGGTTTATATGGGGTTTGTTTTGTATTTTTTTGAAGTTGGAAACGGGGAGGCAGTCAGACAGACTCCCGCATGCGCCCTACTGGGATCCACCAGGCACGCCCACCAGGGGGCGATGCTCTGTCCATCTGGGGCGTTACTCTGTTGCAACCAGAGCCATTCTAGTGCCTGAGGCAGAGGCCATAGAGCACCCGCGCCAACATTGCTCCAATGCAGCCTTGGCTGCGGGAGGGGAAGAGTCAGACAGGCAGGAAGGAGAGAGGGAGGGGTGGAGAAGCAGATGGGCGCTTCTCCTGTGTGTCCTAGCCGAGAATCCAACCCGGGACTCCTGCACGCCAGGCCGATGCTCTACCACTGAGCCAACCGGCCAGGTCCTGTAATTGGAATTCTGAAATCAAACTTTGCATCTCAGTTCCAAGTTCCCTCTCCAGTAATTAGGCGGCTCATTTTAAATCAGTAACTTAGTTATCTTGTTCTTGGAAATCATCCCATGTATATCAACATCACATTGTGCACTTTAAATATAAACAATTTTATGTATTTATTAATTATTCTTCAATAAAGTTGAACAAAATAGAAAGAGCATCACCCCAAAACAACAAGGTTGCAGATTCGATACACGGTCAGGGCACACACGGGAAGCAGGCGATGAGTACACGACCGAGTGGAACAATAACTGAATGCCTCCCTTCTCCCTCCCCTCTCTCTTCACTACCTCTCTCTGTATCTCTGAAAATAAAAAGAAGTGAAGTCTTGGCCAGATAGCTTGGTTGGAGCCCTGTCCTGGAGCGTGGAGATGCCTGGTCAATTCCCTGGTCAGGGCGCATACAAGAGCAGCTCCATGTTCCTGTCTCTGTCTCCTTGCCTCTCTCTCTCTCAAAAATAAATAAATAAAAATAAAAACAGTAGGAAGAATCGGTGAACCTGAAAGCTGGTTCTTTGAAAAAATGAACATTGACAACACTTTAGCATGATTAAGAAAAAAGGAGAGATACAAATAATATCAGAAATGAAAGTGGGGCCTAGCCTGTGGTGGTTCAGTGGATCACGCATTGACTTGGAATGCAAACTAAGTTCGATGGTTCGAAACCCGGGGCTTGCCCAGTAAATGCAAATAGACAAGCAATCAGTGAACAACTAGAGTGAAGCAACTGTGAGTTAATACCTCTTGCTCCACTTTCCTCCTCTCTATATAAAAAATTACATAAAATCTTCAAAAAACAAAACAACAAACAGAAAACAAATGAAAGTGAGAACATTATTATTGACCTTACAGAAACAAAAAGGAATATAAGGGAATATCATGAACAGTTGCATGCTATTCAACAACACAGATTACCTAGATAAAATGGACAAATTCTACATAGAGAAAGATGATCTAAAGAAATTTACTTAAGAAAGAATAGAAAATCTGAATAGATCCATAGCAAGAGATAAAATAATAGGAAAAATTCTGATATGGACGTCAGGCTCTCTGACGCATAGGGATGGACACGGTGGCACTCTGGGCCCCCTCAAAGCACATGGGGGGATGACAGTAAGGAGTCAGCTTTGCCCTGCAGGAAATAAGCTGCAGTCCTCAGCCCTTTCTCCCATGTCCTTCTTCTGCTGCTGCTCTTTTTTTTTTGAAATTAAATTCAATGGAGTGACATTGATGCATAAGAACCCCTGTCTTTTATGTAAAGAAAAACTTCTAAAGTTTTTATGAATATACTTGTGGGACTGGATTTTGCAGAGGAACTAAGAGGCTCTTTTCAATCTTGGGGCTGCCCAGGGATGAGCAGACACCTGGGACTGAGATATTCAAATTAGACACAGGAGAAAACAACGGCGTAAGTTCTTGGCACTTCCTATAGAAGTACATTGAAGAAAAATTTTAAAATGAGGTATAGGATCCACTCCAGCAAGAGAAAGACTTACCTGCATGCCCCCAAGTTTAGGAAGCGGGGATCCTGATACCAGTTAAGGAAGTCCCTGTTACTAGGTCGAGCCAGAGAGAGTTCCACCATCCACTGAAGAAGCCAGTTTCAGATGAGTGTTTGCATCCTAGTATCCTAGCTGCATAGAACTCAGAATGCAGTGACCTCTAGGTATATTGTTCCATAGGACAGAAGCCTTTGGTACACTGAGCATGGGAGACTCATGGGTCACCGGGAAACCAACCACAGTAAGTAAAATTTACCGGAGCCAGTGGTTGCAGGAAGAAGGAAAAGGAAAATGAGAAGAAAGAATTTAGGAGACGCAGTCACAGGTGATTGGATTTGAATGGGAGAGAGAGGGAACCAAGGCTGACATCAGAGAGGATCCCTGGGCAAGGTAGGTGCCACCCGCTGAGACAGAGAGTAAGTAACAGTGCCTCAGCACTGGAGCTCACACCAGGGCACAGCTCTGCAGGGTGAGCCTCATTGCACATGAGTTCTCTCTCTAGAATTTACTAAGGGCTCTCAAGGTTTGGCTTAACTTTTTAAACTGCAAACGCCTGCAACTGAAGCTTTAGGATTTTCTTCATAATAAATGCACCCACTGAATTAGATTCAGTACATGCACTTGACCCAAGGACGGTGGGATCAGGCAGGAATTATGCTCACCTCGCAACCTTTAAGCGACCTCCCGGCTTACAAAGTCAGATACCTGCTTGTACAAAGTTGCTATGATCTGGGGAGGATAAAATGAAACAGAATACTAATGACAAAACAACATAACTCTGTGGTGGTGTTGCTCTGTCCCCTAGGGCAGTGGTCCCCACGGACCAGTTTAATGTCAGAAAATATTTTCATGGACTGGCCTTTAGGGTGGGACAGATAAATGCATCACGTGTCGAACACAAGCATCAAGAATGAATCTTAGATGGATGTAACAGAGGGAATCTGGTCATTTTAAAAAATAAAACATCGTTCAGACTTAAATAGAAATAAAACGGAAATAATTTAAGTTATTTATTCTTTCTCTGCAGACCCGTACCAAATGGCCCAAAGACCTGTATCGGTCCTTGGCCCGGTGGCTGTGGACCACTGCTTAGGAAACAAAGAGATGTGGGAATGTGAGGTTGAATGTGCTACCATCTGACCAGGTCCTCCAAACAAAATGGCACTAACGTGGAAAGCCCTGTGCACAGTGTGCACACTTCAATTCATGTGAAGTCATGGTGTGTTCTTGTTTCTGAATGCAAAGTAGAAGAAATGTAACACAGAGAAACACAGAAAATGCTTGAGATAGAAATTTTTCTTTTGTTAGATTATGTATACCTTATTTTGAAACACTGGTGTATCGGAAAAATGTAAAATACCCACTCTACAATTCATGAACTATTTTTGTGCATTAGAAAATGGCTATTAAGAAATTCCTTGTAAGTATTAACATAATTTATTATTTCAGTTTAAATAATACTGGTCCTGCTAGTTGTCTTGCATTTTGGTGCACTTTGACCAGGTCATATCCAAAGAGAAGATATTGTAGGGATTCGAATAAAGGGAGAGATGGTCAAAGCCACATGCAACCCTACGGGGCAGACAGGACAAAGCTGCCTGAACCTGGCCGTGGTTCCAGTTCTCCTTCTCCGAGGGGAGCCTCCTGACCCACTGGCACAGGACGAACACAGTCTGATACATACACGTGTTCACCAATTTTCTGTGGGTACCTGTCTTTCCAAAGGTCACAGCAAATCCTCGTACTGCGTGGAGGGCATGCTTTACTTCCCTCTTTCTATCCCCACTAAATGCTCATGAGGTATCTTTTGATTGGACAATTTCAATTTACTTGTAATAGCTGGTCCTGATGGTAAGGACTTTAAGGGAAGAAGAGAGTAGGAGACCATTTCTTCTTTCACACCAGGTGACGTATTTCTTAATATATAGAGTAAACTGAGGGTATTTTTTTCTATATAAATAAGTCGATTTCAACATCTTATTAAACAAAATTATTTATGTAACGTCATCTATGCATGGAGAGATGTTTTGAAAATTATCTCTGAATGGCGGTATATCACTAAGTTTTGTTTATTTAAATTTTGTGCATTGTTTTCTTACCAAAAACAAGATCAAGCTATACCGGTTTATTGTGGACTTAACCGGTTCACTATATCAATCCACCCATCACCTTGATAGCATCGCGGTACTTTAAGGAATTTATTTTCCTTAAACAGCCATCTCCCTAGCTCCGCCTTTTTATTTTTTTTTTTTCACCCACTCAGTTAATGTAGCTTAGAAAAAAAAGCAAGGCACTGAAAATGCCTAGATGGGCTCTATAGCCCCATAAACACACAGGTTTGGTCCTGGCCTTCCTATTAATTATTAGTAGACTTACACATGCAAGTATCAGCTCTCCAGTGAGGATGCCCTCTAAGTCAACACTATGAAATAAAGGAGCAGGTATCAGGCACGCCCAATGCAGCCCATAACACTTTGCTCAGCCACACCCCCACGGGATACAGCAGTGATAAAAATTAAGCTATGAACGAAAGTTCGACTAAGCCATACTAATATAGGGTTGGTAAATTTCGTGCCAGCCACCGCGGTCATACGATTAACCCAAATTAATAGCTACCGGCGTAAGGCGTGTTTAAGGCAACAACTCAAAATAAAGTTAAACTCTGACTAAGCCGTAAAAAGCCCTAGTCCCTGTAAAATAAACTACGAAAGTGACTTTAATAGCCTGACCACACGGCAGCTAAGATCCAAACTGGGATTAGATACCCCACTATGCTTGGCCCCAAACCTAAGAAGTTAAACTAACAAAACTGCTCGCCAGAGTACTACTAGCCACAGCTTAAAACTCAAAGGACTTGGCGGTGCTTTATATCCATCTAGAGGAGCCTGTTCTGTAATCGATACACCCCGATAAACCTCACCAACCCTTGCCAAATCAGTCTATATACCGCCATCTTCAGCAAACCCTAAAAAGGATTCTAAGTAAGCACAAATATTACACATAAAAACGTTAGGTCAAGGTGTAACCTATGGGTTGGGAAGAAATGGGCTACATTCCCTATAAAAGGTCACAATAAACATAAACGGATGCTATAATGAAATATATAGCTGAAGGTGGATTTAGCAGTAAATTAAGAATAGAGCTTAATTGAATATAGGCCATGAAGCACGCACACACCGCCCGTCACCCTCCTCAAGCAACTCCAATCTAAAACAACCCTATTTGAAAGATTCCATTTGCAAGAGGAGATAAGTCGTAACAAGGTAAGTGTACTGGAAAGTGCACTTGGATAATTCAAAGCATAGCTTAATCATAAAGCACCCGGCCTACACCCGGGAGATACTACAACCACTGAGTTGCTTTGAACTAGTTCTAGCTCGAACCCGCAAAATTCAACTAACACCCACAGTTAAAACAAAACATTTACACAAATAAAAGTATAGGAGATAGAAATTATATTCGACGCTATAGAAAAAGTACCGCAAGGGAACCACAACTCAAAAGTAGAAAGAAGCAAAGCTTACCCCTTTTACCTTTTGCATAATGATTTAACTAGAAAAAATTTAGCAAAGAGAACTGAAGTTAAATACCCCGAAACCAGACGAGCTATCTAAAGACAGCCCAATGGGGCAAACTCATCTATGTGGCAAAATAGTGAGAAGATCTTTAGATAGAGGCGACAAACCAACCGAGCCTGGTGATAGCTGGTTGTCCAGTTAACGAATTTTAGTTCAAGTATAAATCTACTAAAAATATCCAATAAATTTAATGTAGATTTATATTATAGCCCAAGGGGGTACAGCCCATTGGGCCTAGGATACAACCTTTATTAGAGAGTAATTATTTAGTGTACCATAGTTGGCCTAAAAGCAGCCATCCATTAAGAAAGCGTTCAAGCTCAACAACTCCCTCATCTTAATAACAAACATATCTAACAACTCCTAATACGAAACTGGACTATTCTATTATTAAATAGAAGCAATACTGTTAATATGAGTAACAAGAATATTTTCTCCCAGCACAAGTGTATATCAGAACGAATGCTTCACTGATAGTTAACAAACCATTAAGCTCATGCTAAAAATAAAACCCTTATATAAAAATCTGTTAACCCAACACAGGCGTGCACCCAAGGGAAAGATTAAAAGAAGTAAAAGGAACTCGGCAAACATGAACCCCGCCTGTTTACCAAAAACATCACCTCTAGCCTTACCAGTATTAGAGGCACTGCCTGCCCAGTGACATAAGTTTAACGGCCGCGGTATCCTGACCGTGCAAAGGTAGCATAATCACTTGTTCCCTAAATAGGGACTCGTATGAATGGCCACACGAGGGTTCAACTGTCTCTTACTTCTAATCAGTGAAATTGACCTCCCCGTGAAGAGGCAGGGATAATATAATAAGACGAGAAGACCCTATGGAGCTTTAATTAAATAGTCTAAAGAGACTAATCAATTAAAGAATTAACACTAATCAACATGATCTAACGTAACTCTACTTAGATTAGCAATTTGGGTTGGGGTGACCTCGGAATAAAACACAACTTCCGAGTGATTAATATTTAGACCTACAAGTCAAAATAATATCATCATTTATTGATCCAAAAAATTGATCAACGGACCAAGTTACCCTAGGGATAACAGTGCAATCCTATTCAAGAGTCCATATTGACAATAGGGGTTACGACCTCGATGTTGGATCAGAACATCCTAGTGGTGCAGCCACTACTAAGGGTTCGTTTGTTCAACGATTAATAGTCCTACGTGATCTGAGTTCAGACCGGAGTAATCCAGGTCGGTTTCTATCTATTCTAGGCCTCCCCCAGTACGAAAGGACAAGAGAGGCAGGGCCCACTTCATTCACGCGCCCTCAAGCCAACAGATACTACAATATTAATCTGATAACGCATATAACTAATCACCCAAGACCAGGGTTCATTAGGGTGGCAGAGTCCGGTAAATGCATAAAACTTAAACCTTTATAATCAGAGGTTCAACTCCTCTCCCTAATATAATGTTCTTAATTAATCTACTATCAATAATTGTACCCATTCTATTAGCTGTAGCATTTTTAACTTTACTAGAGCGTAAAGTATTAGGATATATACAACTACGAAAAGGCCCAAACGTTGTTGGACCCTATGGTCTGCTCCAACCAATCGCAGATGCAGTAAAACTATTCACCAAGGAACCCCTCCGACCCCTAACATCATCAATCTCAATATTTATCATCGCCCCCATCTTAGCTCTAACATTAGCTTTAACCATATGAATCCCTCTTCCCATACCATATCCCCTTATTAATATAAATTTAGGTATCCTATTTATACTGGCTATATCTAGTCTAGCTGTATATGCCATCCTATGGTCAGGCTGAGCCTCAAACTCAAAATATGCCCTAATTGGAGCCCTACGAGCCGTAGCACAAACCATTTCCTACGAAGTAACCCTAGCCATCATTCTCTTATCCGTATTATTAATAAGTGGTTCCTTCACGCTGTCTACCCTAATTACAACTCAAGAACACCTATGATTAATTATCCCCGCATGACCTCTAGCCATAATATGATTTATCTCAACCCTAGCCGAAACAAACCGAGCACCCTTTGATCTAACTGAAGGAGAGTCAGAGCTTGTATCCGGCTTCAACGTTGAATACGCAGCAGGCCCCTTTGCACTATTTTTCCTAGCTGAATACGCCAATATTATTATAATAAATACCCTCACAACTACTCTTTTCCTAGGAGCCTACCATAGCCCCCTAATACCAGAATTATACACAATCAACTTCGCCCTCAAAACATTACTCCTCACCATTACATTCCTATGGGTACGCGCATCATACCCTCGATTCCGATATGACCAACTAATACACCTACTATGAAAAAATTTTCTACCTCTTACATTAGCCCTATGTATGTGACATGTTGCCATGCCAATCCTCACAGCGGGCATTCCACCCCAAACATAAGAAATATGTCTGATAAAAGAGTTACTTTGATAGAGTAAATAATAGGGGTGCAAGCCCCCTTATTTCTAGAACTATAGGACTTGAACCTACCCCTAAGACTTCAAAAATCTTCGTGCTACCACACTACACCAAATTCTAAGTAAGGTCAGCTAAATAAGCTATCGGGCCCATACCCCGAAAATGTTGGTTTATACCCTTCCCGTACTAATAAATCCCCTTATCCTAACTATAATTATATTAACAGTTATCTTAGGCACAACAATCGTAATAATGAGCTCCCACTGACTAATAATCTGAATAGGATTCGAAATAAACATACTAGCGGTTATCCCCCTGTTAATAAAACAGTACAATCCCCGGTCAATAGAAGCGGCGACTAAATATTTTCTAACACAAGCCACCGCCTCTATACTCCTCATGCTAGCCATTATCATCAATTTATTATATTCAGGCCAATGAACATTCACAAAACTTATAAACCCAACAGCATCAATTATCATAACCCTGGCCATGGCCATAAAAATAGGCCTCGCCCCTCTCCACTTCTGAGTTCCAGAGGTTACACAAGGCATCTCACTCTCATCCGGCCTAATCTTGTTAACATGACAAAAACTAGCCCCACTATCAGTCCTCTACGTAATCAGCCCCGTTATCAACTTAGACCTAATTCTACTTATATCCATAATATCAATTGCAATCGGAGGATGAGGGGGATTAAACCAAACTCAACTCCGTAAAATCCTAGCATACTCCTCAATTGCCCATATAGGATGAATAGCCTCGATCCTAGCATTTAATCCAACTATAACACTACTCAACCTCCTCCTATATATTCTAATAACAACCACAACATTTATACTCTTTATAGCAACCTCAGCAACAACGACCTTATCCCTCTCCCACATATGAAATAAAATACCCCTAATCACCTCCAGCACCTTAACTATTATACTCTCACTAGGAGGCCTCCCCCCTCTAGTTGGTTTCCTACCCAAATGAATAATTATCCAAGAATTAACCAAAAACAACAATATTACCCTAGCCACATTAATAGCCATTACCGCACTACTTAATCTTTTCTTTTATATACGCTTAACATATGCCACCTCCCTAACCATATTCCCAACCATAAATAACATGAAAATCAAATGGCAATTTAACAATAAAAAACAAATAAAATATCTCCCAATACTTATTATTTTATCAACGATTACCCTCCCACTTGCCCCGGCAATTACTTTGCTTAACTAGAAGTTTAGGTTAACTAGACCAAGAGCCTTCAAAGCTCTAAGTAAATAAACACGTATTTAACTTCTGTACCCTTATAAGGACTGCAAGACTCTACCTTACATCAGCTGAATGCAAATCAACTACTTTAATTAAGCTAAGCCCTTACTAGATTGATGGGCTTCTAACCCACGAAACTTTAGTTAACAGCTAAAAACCCTAAACAACTGGCTTCAATCTACTTCTCCCGCCGCGTAGGGGAAAAAAGGCGGGAGAAGCCCCGGCAGGATTGAAGCTGCGTCTTTGAATTTGCAATTCAATATGTATTACACCACAGGGCTTGGTAAAAAGAGGACTCACACCTCTGTCTTTAGATTTACAGTCTAATGCTTACTCAGCCATCTTACCTATGTTCGTAACCCGTTGACTTTATTCAACAAACCATAAAGATATTGGTACTCTTTATCTTCTATTTGGTGCCTGAGCCGGAATAGTAGGCACAGCCCTAAGCCTATTAATTCGTGCAGAACTTGGCCAACCAGGAGCCTTATTAGGTGATGACCAGATCTATAATGTGGTAGTCACCGCTCATGCATTCGTAATAATTTTCTTTATAGTTATACCCATTATAATTGGCGGCTTCGGAAACTGACTAGTGCCATTAATAATTGGCGCCCCAGACATGGCCTTTCCTCGTATAAATAATATAAGCTTCTGACTACTACCCCCCTCCTTCCTACTCCTATTAGCATCTTCTATAGTTGAAGCTGGTGCTGGCACTGGATGAACCGTCTACCCACCACTAGCAGGAAACTTAGCCCACGCCGGTGCTTCGGTTGATCTTGCAATTTTCTCATTACACTTGGCCGGGGTCTCTTCTATTCTAGGGGCAATTAACTTTATTACCACTATTATTAATATGAAACCTCCCGCCCTATCTCAATATCAAACACCCCTTTTCGTCTGATCCGTCCTAATCACTGCAGTCCTACTCCTTTTATCACTCCCTGTACTAGCAGCCGGAATTACTATACTTTTAACAGACCGAAACCTAAACACAACCTTTTTCGACCCTGCCGGGGGAGGAGATCCTATCTTATATCAACACCTATTCTGATTTTTTGGCCACCCCGAAGTATATATTCTTATCTTGCCAGGGTTTGGAATTATCTCCCATATTGTCACATACTACTCAGGAAAAAAAGAACCTTTTGGTTATATAGGTATAGTTTGAGCCATAATATCTATTGGATTCCTAGGTTTCATTGTATGAGCCCACCACATGTTTACTGTAGGAATGGATGTTGACACACGCGCCTACTTTACATCCGCTACTATAATTATTGCTATTCCCACTGGTGTAAAAGTCTTTAGCTGACTAGCAACTCTCCATGGAGGTAACATTAAATGATCTCCAGCCATATTATGAGCCCTTGGTTTTATTTTCCTTTTCACCGTAGGCGGTCTAACTGGCATTGTATTAGCCAACTCGTCCCTAGACATTGTGCTTCATGATACTTATTATGTAGTAGCCCATTTTCACTACGTCCTATCCATAGGAGCGGTGTTTGCCATCATAGGTGGATTTGTCCACTGATTCCCCCTCTTCTCTGGTTACACCTTGCACCCCGCCTGAACTAAAGCCCATTTCTTAGTAATATTTGTAGGCGTTAATATAACCTTCTTCCCTCAGCACTTCTTAGGTCTATCCGGAATACCACGACGATATTCCGACTACCCTGATGCGTACACTACATGAAACACCGTATCATCTATAGGCTCCTTCATCTCATTAACAGCTGTAATGCTAATGGTTTTCATCGTATGGGAAGCATTCGCCTCCAAATGAGAAGTGAAACTAACAACCACAAACCTTGAGTGACTTCACGGCTGCCCTCCCCCTTATCATACATTCGAAGAGCCTACTTATATTAATATTAAATAAATAAGAAAGGAAGGATTCGAACCCCCTTAAATTGGTTTCAAGCCAACACCATAACCACTATGTCTTTCTCCATGGTAGAGGTATTAGTAAAATTTATATAACTTTGTCAGGGTTAAATTATAGGTGAAACCCCTATATACCTCTATGGCATACCTATTCCAAACAAGTTTCCAAGACGCAACTTCCCCTATTATAGAAGAACTGCTACACTTTCACAACCACACTTTAATGATCGTATTCCTTATCAGCTCCCTAGTCCTCTATATTATCTCAATTATGTTAACCACTAAATTAGCCCACACGAGCACCATAAATGCCCAAGAGGTAGAGACTATCTGAACAATCCTGCCAGCCATTATTCTTATTATAATTGCTCTCCCATCCCTCCGAATTCTTTATATAATAGATGAGATTAATAACCCCTCCATTACCGTTAAAACTATGGGCCATCAATGATATTGAAGCTATGAATACACAGACTATGAAGATTTAAACTTTGATTCCTATATAATCCCCACATCCGACCTCGCACCAGGCCAAATCCGTTTACTAGAAGTAGATAACCGAGTGGTTCTACCCATAGAACTTACCGTCCGTATGTTAATTTCATCAGAAGATGTATTACACTCTTGAGCCGTCCCCTCCTTAGGCTTAAAAACAGACGCTATTCCAGGACGCTTAAATCAAACAACCCTACTATCTACACGACCTGGCCTATATTACGGACAATGTTCCGAAATCTGCGGATCTAACCACAGTTTTATACCCATTGTACTTGAAATAGTCCCACTAAAACATTTTGAAAAATGATCATCATCCATACTATAGTATCATCAAGAAGCTACTGCAGCATCAACCTTTTAAGTTGAAGATTGAGAGCCTCACCCTCTCCTTGATGACATGCCCCAGCTAGACACTTCCACATGATTTATCACAACTTTATCAATAATTATCACACTGTTTATTATTATACAATTAAAGGTCTCCAAACACTCATACTATTCAGCCCCTGAGCCTTCCTTAGCCAAATCACTAAAGCATACAACCCCCTGAGAAACAAAATGAACTAAAATCTATTCGCCTCTTTCATTACCCCTACAATAATAGGACTGCCTGTTGTTGTTTTAATCATTATATTCCCCACTGTCCTATTTCCTTCCTCTAGTCGACTAATTGCAAATCGATGAATTGTAATACAGCGATGACTCCTTCAATTAACATCAAAACAAATGATAATAATCCACAGTCAAAAAGGACAAACCTGAACCCTTATGCTAATATCACTAATTATATTCATCGGGTCTACAAACCTCCTCAGCCTTCTACCCATTCTTTCACACCCACTACCCAATTATCAATAAACCTCGGAATGGCTATCCCATTATGAGCAGGTACAGTAATTCTTGGTTTCTGGCACAAAACTAAAGCCTCCCTTGCGCATTTCCTCCCACAAGGTATCCCCATCCCCCTTATCCCCATACTAGTTATTATCAAAACAATCAGCCTATTTATTCAACCCATAGCCTTAGACGTTCAGCTAACAGCAAATATTACTGCATTACACCTTTTAATTCACCTCATTGGAGGTGCAACTCTAGCACTCATAAGCATTAGCATTGCAACTGCATTAATCACATTCATCATTCTTATTTTAATAACTATCCTGGAGTTTGCTGTAGTCCTTATCCAGGCCTACGTCTTCACATTCCTAGTTAGCCTGTACTTACACGATAATGCCTAATGACCCACCAAACCCATGCATATCACATAGTAAACCCCAGCCCCTGACCTCTTACAGGAGCCCTGTCTGCATTACTACTAACCTCAGGACTAATTATATGATTCCATTTTAACTCAATGTCCCTTCTACTATTGGGCCTTACGACTGATCTCCTAACAATATACCAATGATGGTGTGACGTTGTCCGAGAGGCTACTTTTCAAGGTCACCATACACCTGTCATTCAAAAAGGACTTCGCTATGGAATAATCCTCTTCATCATCTCAGAAGTATTTTTTTCGCGGGTTTCTTTTGAGCCTTCTACCACTCAAGCCTAGCCCCTACCCTAGAGCTAGGCAGGTACTGGCCTCCTGAAGGCATCACCCCCCTAAACCCCTTAGATGTCCCCTACTAAATACATCTGTCCTACTAGCCTCTGGTGTGTCAATCACCTGAGCCCTTCATAGCTTAATGGATGGCAATCGCAAACATTATCACCCGCTGAGGCGGACAGGCAGAGTGTCTCAATGCTGGACTCTATTTTTTGTTTTATACTCTAGTAGGCTCCCTCCCCCTGTTAGTAGCACTCATATACATCCAAAACACCACAGGGTCATTAAATTTCTTATTACTATAATATTGGGCCAACTCCCTACAAAACTCCTAAGGCAACTCCCTTTTATGACTGGCCTGCATGCTGGCATTTATAGTAAAAATACCCCTCTACGGACTCCACCTCTGACTCCCCAAAGCACACATAGAAGCCCCTATTGCAGGATCTATAGTTCTTGCCGCAGTACTACTAAAACTAGGGGGCTACGGAATGCTACGAATTACAACCCTTCTCAACCCACTCACAAGCAATATGGCATACCCATTTATAATGCTTTCACTATGGGGCATAATCATAACAAGCTCAATCTGCTTACGTCAAACAGACCTAAAATCACTAACTGCCTACTCATCGGTAAGTCATATGGCCCTGGTGATTGTAGTCATTCTCATCCAGTCCCCATGAAGCTATATAGGAGCTACTGCTTTAATAATTGCCCACAGACTAACCTCCTTTATACTATTCTGCCTGGCCAATTCCAATTACGAGAGAATCCATAGTCGAACTTTAATCCTAGCACGCGGCCTACAAACTATTTTACCCCTTATAGACCCGGGTTCGATTCCCGGCCAGGGCACACAGGAGAAGTGCCCATTTGCTTCTCCACCCCTCCGCTGCGCTTTCCTCTCTGTCTCTCTCTTCCCCTCCCGCAGCCAAGGCTCTATTGGAGCAAAGATGGCCCGGGCGCTGGGGATGGCTCTGTGGCCTCTGCCTCAGGCGCTAGAGTGGCTCTGGTCGCAACATGGCGACGCCCAGGATGGGCAGAGCATCGCCCCCTGGTGGGCGTGCCGGGTGGATCCCGGTCGGCGCATGCGGGAGTCTGTCTGACTGTCTCTCCCCGTATCCAGCTTCAGAAAAATGGAAAAAAAAAAAATCTTCTACTACGGTATCTAACCAAAAAGGCCTAGTCAAACTATATTTCCTCTCTTTCCTCATCACCCTAGCCCTTACTATACTCATATTTAATTTCCACGAGTAATCTCCATAATTACTACAACCCCAATATGCGAGGATCATCCTGTAACTACTACTAACCAAGTCCCATAGCTATACAACCCCGCAACGCCTATAATCTCTCTACTAAAAAACCCAGCATCGCCTGTATCATAAATCACCCAATCCCCTATGTCATTAAACTTTAAAATTACCTCCAACTCAACACCTTCATTCTCAGTTACACTAACAACTAACCCCGCCTCTATAAGTAAACCTACAATAAGAAAACCTAAGACCGTTTTATAAGATACCAATACCTCCGGATACTGCTCAGTTGCTATAGCCATAGTATAACCAAAACCCACCAACATTCCCCCTAAATAAATCAAAAACACCATGAGACCTAAAAATGGCCCATCAAAACTAATCACAATACCACAACCCACCCCTCCAATCACAATCAGCCCAATTCTCCGTAAATTGGTGAAGGTTTAGAAGAAAACCCTACAAACCCAACCACAAAAATAATGCTTAAAATAAACGCAATATATGTCATCATAATTCCTACATGGTCTCTATCCATGACCTATGACATGAAAAATCACCGTTGTACTTCAACTATAAGAATAATGACCAACATCCGCAAGTCCCACCCACTATTTAAAATCATTAACGACTCGTTCGTTGACCTCCCCGCACCCTCAAGTATCTCCTCCTTTTTTTTTAGGAATTAAATTTAATGAAGTGACATTGATGCATAAGAACCCCTGTCTTTTATGTAAAGAAAAACTTCTAAAGTTTTTATGAATATACTTGTGGGACTGGATTTTGGGGAGAAACTAAGAGGCTCTTTTCAATTTTGGGGCTGGCCAGGGATGAGCAGACAACTGGGACTGAGATATTCAAATTAGACACAGGAGAAAAACAATGGGGTAAGTTCTTCGCATTTCCTATAGAAGTACATTGAAGAAAAATTTTAAAATGAGGTGTGGGATCCACTCCATCAAGAGAAAGACTTACCTTCATGCCCTCAAGTGTAGAAAGCGGAGATCCTGGTACCAGTTAAGGAAGTCCCTGTTACTAGGTCCAGCCTGAGAGAGTCACAACATCCACTGAAGAAGCCAGATTCAGATGAGTGTTTGCATCCTAGTATCCTAGCTGCATAGAACTCAGAATGCAGTGACCTCTAGCTATACTGTTCCATAGGACAGAAGCCTTTCGAACACTGTGCACGGGAGACTCATGGGTCACCGGGAAACCAACCACAGCAAGTACAATTCAGCGGAGCCAGTGGTTGCAGGAAGAAAGAAAAAGAAAATGAGCAAGAAAGAAGTTAGGAGATGCAGTCACAGGTGATTGGATTTGAATGGGAGAGAGAGGGAGCCAAGGCTGACATCAGAGAGGATCCCTGGGCAAGGTAGGTGCCACCCGCTGAGACAGAGAGTAAGTAACAGTGCCTCAGCACTGGAGCTCACACCAGGGACACAGCTCAGCAGGGTGAGCCTCACTGTACATGAGTTCTCTCTCCAGAATTTACCAAGGGCTCTCAAAGGTTTGGTTTAACTTTTTAAACTGCAAACCCCTGCAACGGAAGCTTTAGGATTTTCCCCATAATAAACAGACCCCTCTGACTTAGATTCAGTACATGCACTTGACCCAAAGATGGTGGGATCAGGCAGGAATTAAGCTCACATGGTTACCTTGAAGTGACCTCCTGGCTTAAATAGTCACACACTTTCTTGTACAATGTTGCTATGAACTGGGGAGGATAAAATGAAACAGAACACTAATGACAAAACAACATAACACTGTGGTGCTGTTGCTCTAACCCCTAGGGCAGTGGTCACCACAGACCAGTTTAATGTCAGACAATATTTTCATGGACCGGCCTTTAGGGTGGGATGGATAAATGGATCACGTGACTGAGACAAGCGTCAACAGTGAGTCTTACGAGTGGATTAAAAAGCTTTGGTACATATATACTATGGAATACTACTCAGCCATAAGAAATGATGACATCGGATCATTTACAATAACATGGATGGACCTTGATAACATTATATGGAGTGAAATATGTAAATCAGAAAAAAACTAAGAAGTATATGATTTCATACATAGAAGGGACATAAAAATGAGACTCAGAGACATGAACAAGAATGTGATGGCAACAAGGGTGGGGGGAGGGGGGAGGGGGGATGGCGTGAAGAAGGAGAGAGGGGTTGGGAGAGGGGAGAGGCACAAAGAAAACCAGATAGAAGGTGACAGAAGACAATTTAACTTTGGGGGAGGGGTATACAGCACAATCAAATGTCAAAATAATCTAGAGATGTTTTCTCTCAACATATGTACCCTGATTTATCAATGTCACGGCATTAAATTTAATAAATTGAAAAAAAAAGAGTGAGTCTTAGACAGATGTAACAAAGGGAATCTGGTCATTTTTTAAAAATAAAACATCGTTCACACTTAGGTATAAATAAAACGGAAATAATGTAAGTTATTTATTCCCTCTCTGCGGACCGGTACCAAATGGCCCAAGGACTGGTACCAGTCCGTGGCCCGGGGGTTCGGGACCATTGTCCTAGGGAATAGAGAGATGTGGGAATGTGAGGTTGAATATGCTACCATCTGACCAGATCCTCCAAACAAAAATGTGCAAATGTGGAAAGCCCTGTGCACAGTGTGCACATTTCAATTAATGGGAAGTCACGGTGCGTTCTTGTTTCTGAATGCCAAGTATAAGACATGTAACACAGAGAAACTCAGGAAATGCTTGAGTAAGAAATTGTAACTTTTGTTAAGTTATGTATACCTTATTTTTGAAATACTGGTTATCAGAAATATGTAAAATTCCTAGTGTACAATTCGTGAACTATTTTCGTGAATTAGAAAATGGCTATCAAGAAATTACTTGTAAGTATTAACATATCTTATTATTTCAGTTCAAATAATACTGGTCCTGCTAGTTGTCTTGCATTTTGGTGCACTTTGACCAGGTTGTATACAAAGAGAAGATATTGCAGAGATTCAAATAAAGGGAGAGATGGTCAAATCCACACGCAACCCTAAGGCGCGGACAGGACAAAGCTGCCTGAACCTGGCCGTGGTTCCAGTTCTCCTTCTCGGAGGGGAGCCTCCTGACCCACTGGGAAGAGGACGAGCACAGTCTGATACATACATGTGTTCACCAACTCTCTGTGGGTGTCCGTCTTTCCAAATGTCACAGCAAATCCTCGCACTCGCGAGGAGGGCATGCTTTACTTCCCTCTTTCTATCCCCACTAAATGTTCATGAAATACCTTTTGATTGGACAATTTCAATTTACTTGTAAAAGCTGGTCTTGACGGTAAGGAATTTACGGGAAGAAGAGAAGAGGAGACCATTTCTTCTTTCACACCAGGTGACATATTTCTTAATATATAGATTAAACTGAGAGTATGTTTTTCTATATAAATAAGTCGATTTCAATATCTTATTATACAAAAATATTTATGTAAGTCGTCTATGTATATAGAGATGTTTTGAAAATTATCTCTGAATGGCGGTATATCACTAAGTTTTGTTTATTTGAATTTTCTGCATTGTTTTCTTACAATAAACCTGTAATGATTTACAGAAACAATAAAGGAAACAGTAAATCATTTAATCAATCAACATTGGATAAAGCCTAAATATCTATATATGTATATTACTTCAATTATTAATGTGTGCCAGAAGCAAAATATACTGTGATGTTACATTTTACAACATATAAACCCACTTAATCAGGATCTTATTTGAAATTGAAGATATTTGTTTTGAAAATTTTAGGTTATAAAAGAGTTGATACTCAAATCTTTTCCAGTCTAGTGACACACATACTTTAATCTATACCCTTACATCAGAACTATCACAAACAAAAAGAAACATGTTTTTCAAACTTCACAGCAAAGACACCCTTTGCTGCAAAGCCTGCAGACGGTCTACGATGGTGTTTCCCAACGTAGGGCCCACGCCCCACAGGGGGGCAATTTGAAAATGGACTCGACATGACTTTAACTCTTTCGCCCGGGGCCATTTAAATGCAATGATAGATATAGGTGCCAAATTTAACAAAAAATGCAATTCTTAAATAATTGCGGTAAATAATTATTAAGTATAATTTTGTTTGACGAGACCAAAATAGCAACTGGGTGATTGGCGTCGTCAAGTAAACTTCGTCCTGGGTTCACCGCGGAGCGTGCCGTCTGCCGCGGGGTACCCCGGACGTTTTAAAAACTCGCTAAACAACGCAGTTATTCTCACCTAATTGGCCCATCGCAACTTCTGTAGTGTTTCACATCATTCAGTTGGTGTTAATTTAGAATAAGTGTCAGTCAAAACTGTTGTAAAAGCTCATTGATTTAATAAATATACATATATATATTGTATAGATATAATTGGTAAGTATTTGATTTTATTTTTATCAATATTAAACTCTTTATTAAGTACTTCTTGCATCGGGGCTAGAAAGCACTAATATTTTATAAATATTATTGGGGCTATAATAGTGTATGCATGACAATTTTAATTTTAGAAGCATAACTTTCCAGAAAATTTTGTCAGGTGGAAAAAATATAGATACCTTTTGATTTGCAGTGGTAGTGTAGTAAATATGTTATATACATTTAAATAAATATGAATTTTTAGTATACGTTTACTCTATCTCACATTGAATATATTTTAACATATATTTTAATATTAGTTTTTTTTTTTTTTTGCATTTTTCTGAAGCTGGAAACAGCGAGAGACAGTCAGATAGACTCCAGCATGCACCCGACTGGGATCCACCTGGCACGCCCACCATGGGGTGATGCTCTGCCCACCAGGGGGCGATGCTCTGCCCATCCTGGGCATCGCCATGTTGCGACCAGAGCCACTCTAGCGCCTGAGGCAGATGCCACAGAGCCATCCCCAGCGCCCGGGCCATCTTTGCTCCAATGGAGCCTTGGCTGCGGGAGGGGAAGAGAGAGACAGAGAGGAAGGCTTGGTGGAGGGGTGGAGAAGCAAATGGGTGCTTGTCCTGTGTGCCCTGGCTGGGAATCAAACCTGGGTCCTCCACACGCTAGGCCGACACTCTACCACTGAGCCATCTGGCCAGGGCTTTCATATTAATTTTTAATTGATTTTATTTTTATTTCTTATAGCCCATAGTAAAATGAGTGGTGGAAGCAAGAAAAGAATTCGTCAATATTCAGAGGAATATTTAAAATTTGGGTTCATACCCACTGTTCACGATGAGCGGATTCCATTTTGTCTTTTATGCCAGCAATGCTTGACCAACGAATCAATGAAATGAGGTCGTCTTGAGGCACATTTGAAAGCAAAACATAGTGCTCATATTAATTCAGATTTGAGTTACTTTAAAACTTTAAAGAAAAATTTTGAAAAAAGAACAACATTAAAGTCTCTATTTACTGCTCATACTTCAAATAATAATCGTGTTCTTGAGGCTAGTTATCAAATTTCTTTATTCATCGCTAAAACTGGAGAAAATCACACTATAGGAGAGAATTTAATAAAACCATCAATATCAGCATTTCTTAAAATGGTTCTTGAAAAAGATGACAAAGATGTAAAAGTTATGCCACTCAGTAACAATTCTGTTAGCAGAAGAATAGACAAAATGAGTGAGGATATTGAAAAACAACTTATTGAAAAGCTGAAAACAAGAAAATTCTCCTTGCAAATGGATGAATCAACTTTGAGAGACAGTGAGGCAGTATTGATAACTTACGTAAGAGATATTGATAAAGGACATTTTGCTGAAAAATGTTGTTCTGTAAAAGATTAGAAAGCACCACTACCTCCAAAGATATATATAATAAGCTACAAACTACTAAGATGTCAACGATATACCAATGAAAAATATAACATCTTGTACTGCAGATGGTGCTCCCAATATGATGGGCCAGAAAAATGGCTGCTTAAAATTGATGAAAGATGCGAATCCAGAAATGATTCTTGTGCATTGTGTTATTCATAGGGAAAACTTGGTAGCTAAAAACATCTCGCCTGTTCTGAATGAAGTATTACATACAGTAATAAAGTGTGTTAATTCTATTAAAGCTAGTGCCAAATGTGAGCGTCTTTTCAAGCTATTGATATTTTGTGAAGAACAAAATGAAGACCATGTGAGAGATTTTCTTCATACTGAAGTAAGATGGCTATCTAAAGGAAACTGTTTGAAAAGATTTATGGAACTGTTTGATACTCTTAGTGATTTTTTAAGCGACAAACCTGAAACGAAGTATCTGTTAACAATAGATGGTAAAGCATTTGTGAGTTATTTAGCTGATATCTTTGAAAAACTAAATATATTAAATAAGCAACTTCAAGGAACAAATAAAACTCTTGTCGATGCAAAAGCAAAGATATTTGGTTTCATTACCAATATTGAGTTATGTCAGAAACATATTAACAACAAAAACTTTAAACAGTTTCATTGGCTCCAAAAATGTGAAGTAACTGATACCGCTTTACTTGTTATAGTCAATCATTTGAATATACAATCAGCTGATTTAAAAGAAAGATTTTCTGATTTAAAACAAATTGATTTCCCTACATGGATGATGCAGCCAATGTTAGTGGATTTGTCTGATATATCAAATATGCAGTATCAAGAAGAACTCGCAGAATTGCAAAATGATGAGTCAGTTAAAGCTTTATTTAATATCAAAGGAGCGATGGCATGGCTTAGTGAGGAAACAGAAATCAAATACCCAAATTCAACCAAATCTGCAAGAAAACTATTGCTACCATTTCCATCTTCATTTTTAGCTGAATGTGGATTTAGTGCTGTAAATGATTTACTGGTAAAAAAAAGAAATCGGCTGGATATAACACAACATGGAGACTTGAGACTAAAGCTAACCAAATTGGAACCTAATATAAAATCTCTGTGCAGCAAGCATCAAGCACAAGGATCACACTAAATTAAAATAATAAATTAATATAGAAAAATCTGTATTAAAATTATTTGGAATTTAAATTTCTGTTTTTCATTATATGTTTTGAAATTTTACTTATTGTGTTTTGTTAACAATTTCATAGTGATTTCTTCCTAGAACCTATCATTTATGTTTATTAAGTGAACAAATCAATTTTTAATGTTAAAAATTATGTCTGTTATGGGGGGGACATAAAAATTTTAGAAAGGTTAAGGTGGGGCATGGCACAAAAAAGGTTGGAAACACTGGATACCCAAAGCCACAAGGTTAGTTTCATCAGGAGCTATTTGCTGAGTACCGTGTACCAGAAACTGGAATTAGGCACAAGGCTCAGTGCCCACACACATATATTGACCTTCCCAGGGAGTTGGGAATATAACAGGCTAGTATACAATAACCTGGTTATTTCTGTGGGAGGGAGAAGCAGAGTTCAGTTGGGGCAGGTGGTGGCGGTAGGTGGGGCAGCCACACTGGCAGGGTCCTGGCGCTGAGAGAGCATGCCCTGGGCCCTTTTCCAGTCCCAGGTCCGATCTCAGCGAGGAGCAGCAAGAGTGGAGGCTGGAGTGATGGCCGCAGCCGCTAAACCAGGAGCCACAGGCCAAATGCGGAAAGGTGTTTGGATTTCTCATGATGACAGTTGTGGAAAAGGGAGAAACAGCACAGGACAGATGGAAGAAGGCTGTGCGGAACCCAGAGCGGAAAGATGGGGTCCTGAGCAAGTGCCAGGCCAGGGGGTGTGAAGACAAGGCATTGGGACCAAGAGCCGGCATCCTTGTTGGGTGCAGAGTGGGAGTCCCAGCCACACGTGCAGCTGGAGGCTCAAGAGGGAGGGCTGGGGCGCCCAGTGACACACACTGTAAATGCAGCCACTTATAGCAACCCACACTGATGAGCTCAGGAGTCTGAGCACACCGACCGTGGAAAGATGGACAGGGGAGCAGAGGGAAGTCAGGTAAACTCCATTTAGTTTGATTTTCTTAATATGGAGAGTCAAGTCCACATAGATTTTCTTTTATAAATGCTTATTACTTAAAAATAGCTAGTTGGTATCAATATGGAACTCTTTATACTTTATTATCATATTCTTTTGATATTACTCTATTTTATCTACACAATAATTTTCTGCCTCAGGTGGCTACTATGAAGTGAGCAAGGTGTGTTCTGAAGCTGATGGACACTGTGTGGGACTGATAACCAATCACTGTCTTTGGAGGAAGTCCTAACCTTTCCTGGTATACCCTCCCTATATGTTCAACAGCTTCTCTGTTTTCACAGTCAGTAGTCCATATTGCTATCTTATCATCTTTAGCTTTAACATTAACAACAGCTCCACATACATCATCATCACTGTAGTCATCAAAAGATTCTCCAGTAAGGCACAGCAGTGTCTCTAGCCAAAAGCTATCGAAGTCACTGCATCTCTCCTGTTTGTTTTCATTTCCTGTTGGGTTTCTGTGTGTGTGTGTTTTTGTTTTTGGGGTTTTTTTTGTATTTTTCTGAAGTTGGAAACGGGGAGGCAATCAGACCGACTCCCGCATGCACCCGACTGGGATCTACCAGGCATGCCCACCAGGGGGCGATGCTCTGCCCATCGGGGGCGTTGCTCTGTTGCAACCAGAGCCATTCTAGCACCTGAGGCAGAGGCCATAGAGCCATCCTCAGTGTCCGGGCCAACATTGCTCCAATGGAGCCTTGGCTGAGAGAGGGGAAGAGACAGATAGACAGGAAGGAGAGGGGGAGGGGTGGAGAAGCAGATGGGCGCTTCTCCTGTGTTCCCTGGCCGGGAATCAAACCCGGGACTCCTGCATGCCATGCAGACACTCTACAACTCAGTGAACCGGCCAAGTCATGTAACTGGAATTCTAAAATCAAACTTTGCCTGTAAATTCCAAGTTTAGTCTCCAGTAATTAGGCAGCTCATTTTAAATCAGTAACTTAGTTATCTTGTTCTTGGTAATCATTCCATGTATATCAACATCACATTGTGCACTTTAAATATAAGCAATTATATGTATTTATCAATTATTCTTGAATAAAGTTGAAGAAAATAGAAAGAGCATCACCCCGAAACAACAAAGTTGCAGGTTCGATCCACCGTCAGGGCACACACGGGAAGCAGGCGATGAGTACACAACTGAGTGGAACAATAAATGAATGCCTCCCTTCTCCCTCCCCTCTCTTTTCACTACCTGTCTCTGTATCTCTGAAAATAAAAAGAAATGAAGTCTTGGCCAGATAGCTCGGTTGGAGCCTTGTCCTGGAGCGTGGAGGTTGCCTGGTCAATTCCCTGGTCAGGGCACATACAAGAGCAGCTCCATGTTCCTGTCTCTGTCTCCTTGCCTCTCTCACTCTCAAAAATAAATAAATAAAAATTACAAAAAAAATAGGAAGAATCAATGAACCTGAAAGTTGATTCTTTGAAAAAATGAACATTAACAAACCTTTAGCAAGATTAAGTAAAAAAGAGAGATACAAATAATATCAGAAATGAAAGGCCTAGCCTTTGGTGGTGCAGTGGATAACACATTGACTTGGAATGCTAAGGTCACAGGTTCGAAACCCAGGGCTTGCCCAGTAAAGGCACGTAGACAAGCAATCAATGAACAAGTAAAGTGAAGCAACTATGAGTTAATACTTCTTGCTCCACCTTCCTCCTCTCTATATAAAATCAATACATAAAATCTTAAAAAAAGAGATGACGTCAGAGTACTGGCACAGTAGGAAGCAATACCGATAAATCTCCCCCAATGCTCAACATGATCTTCAAGCAGAAACAGAAAAATCTATCCTTGGAGCCGCTAGATGTTCCGCAATATACCCGAAGGTATGGACAAGCGAAAAATTTGCTACATATATAATCAAACCCCGAAGAATATAGGGAGTAAGAAATACTCTGCCTTCTTCACTAACCTAAATAGGGCTTCTTTCACTTGGAACTGAGAGTATAGAAACTAAGGCAGGCAAAGGGGGCAAATAGATCCAGGCTGCAGCACAAACGGCCAAACCAGGCTGTGGCACAGAGATCCAAGCCAAGGAAAAACTGTGCTTGGGGCAACCCAGGCAATACAAGCTAAGACTCGCGCCAAACCCAGATAAAGAAAGATAAGCGGGGCAGCCATTCGCTCCGATCTCCTGGGCGGCGCGCGCAGATAGTGGGTGAGAGATTTCTCCGAAGGCCCCGGGAGTGGGCACCCGTGTTATCCTACAGAGAGTCAGAGTCAGAGGCCTTTGTGTGGGCCGAAAGTGGAATCTCAGGACTGCCCCAGCGCCCTGGAAAAGCGGTGCATGGGGAGGGAGCGAGAGCTAATACCAACGCTGGAACTTCTTTGTGCGGGCGGAGGGCTTTCTCGGAGTGAGAGACGGCCGGCCTGATATCCTGGTAGGCGCGTGCAGCTAGTGGGTAAGAGATTCTTCTGATCACCTTGGGAGTGGGTGCCCATGTTATCCCACAGAGATTCAGAGTCAGAGGCCTTTGTGTGGGCTGAAAGCAGAATCTCGGGACCGCCCCAAGCACCCTGAAAAAGCCACACACTGGGAGGGAGAGAAAGCTAATTCCAACGCTGGATCTTTTCCATGCGCGAGTGGGTTTCACTTAGAGTGTGAATCTGCCGGCCTGATATCCTGGTCGGCGCACCTGGAGAGTGGGCAGGAGTTTCTTCTGAGTGCCTCAGGAGTGGACACTTGTGTTACCCCACAGAGAGGCAGAGTCAGGGGCCTTTGTGTGGCCCAAAAGTGGAATCTCGGGCTGCCCCAGCGCCCTGAAAAAGCCATGCACGTGGAGAGAGTGAGAGCCAATTCCAACACTGAAACTTCTCCGTGTGGGCGGGGGTTTCACTCAGAGTGTGAGATGGCTGGCCTGACATCCTGGTCTCCGTGCGCAGATAGTGAGCGAGTGATTCCTCCGAGTGCCCCGGGAGTAGATGCCCGCCCGTGTTACCGGACAGAGTGGCAGAGTCAGAGGTCTTTATGTGGGCGGAAGCCAAAGCCAAAGCAAATCTAAAGAAAAAGAATGAAGCTCTGGGCATTACAATACCTGACTTCAAACTATATTATAGGGTCAAGAAAATCAAAACAGCATGGTATTGGCCCTGGCTGGTTGGCTCAGCGGTAGAGCGTTGGCCTGGCGTGCGGGGAACCCGGGTTCGATTCCCAGCCAGGGCACATAGGAGAAGTGCCCATTTGCTTCTCCACCCCCCCTTCTTCCTTTCTGTCTCTCCCCCTGCGCCACCGCAGCCAAGGCTTCATTGGAGCAAAGATGGCCCGGGCGCTGGGGATGGCCCCTTGGCCTCTGCCCCAGGCGCTAGAGTGGCTCTGTTCGCTGCAGAGTGATGCCCCAGAGGGGCAGAGCATCGCCCCGTGATGGGCAGAGCGTTGCCCCTGGTGGGCGTGCTGGGTGGATCCCGGTCGGGCGCATGCGGGAGTCTGCCTGACTGTCTCTCCCCGTTTCAAGCTTCAGAAAAAAAAAATACAAAATAAAAAAAGAAAAAAAAAACAAAAAAACACAGCGTAGTATTGGCAGAAAAATAGACACTCAGACCAATGGAACAGAATAGAAAGCCCAGAAATAAAACCACATATATATAGTCAAATAATTTTTGATAAAGGGGCCAACAACACACAATGGAGAAAAGAAAACCTCTTTAACAAATGATGCTGGGAAAACTGGAAAGCCACATGCAAAAGAATGAAACTGGACTACAGTTTGTCCCTTTGTACTAAAATTAACTCAAAATAGATAAAAAATCTAAACATAAGACCTGAAACAATAAAGTACATAGAAGAAGACATAGGTACTAAACTCATGGACCTGGGTTCTAAAGAGCATTTTATGAATTTGACTCCAAAGACAAGAGAAGTGAAGGCAAAAATTAATGAGTGGGACTACATCAGACTATGAAGTTTTTGCTCAGCAAGAGAAACTGATAACAAAATAAACAGACAGCCAACTAAAAGGGAGATGATATTCTCAAACAACTGCTCAGATAAGGGACTAATATCCAAAATTTACAAAGAACTCATAAAACTCAACAAACAAAACAATAAAAATATGGGAAGAGGACATGAACAGACACTTCTCCCAGAAATAAATACAAATGGCCAACAGATATATAAAAGGATGCTCATCTTCTTTAGTTATTAGAGAAATGCAAATCAAAACTGGAATGAGATATCACCTCACACCTGTTAGATTAGCTATTATTAACAAGACAGGTAATAGCAACTGTTGGAGAGGCTGTGGAGAAAAAGGAACCCTCATCCACTGTTGGTGGGAATGTAAAGTAGTGCAAACATTATGGAAGAAAGTATGGTGGTTCCTCAAAAAACTGAAAATAGAACTACCTTATGACCCAGCAATCCCTATAATGGGTATATACCCCCAAAACTCAGAAACATTGATACGTAAAGACACATGCAGCCCCATGTTCATTGCAGCATTGTTCACAGTGGCGAGGACATGGACACAACCAAAAAGCCCGTCAATAGACTGGATAAAGAAGATGTGGCACATATACACTATGGAATACTACTCAGCCATAAGAAATGATGACATCAGATCATTTACAGCAAAATGGTGGGATCTTGATAACATTATACGAAGTGAAATAAGTAAATCAGGAAAAACCAGGAACCGCATTATTCCATACGTAGGTGGGATATAAAAGTGAGACTAAGAGACATTGATAAGAGTGTGGTAGTTAAGGGGGGTGGGGGAAGAGGGTGACGAAAAGGGGGAGGGGGAGGGGCACAAAGAAACTAGATAGAAGGTGACAGAGGAAAATCTGATTTTGGGTGATGGGTATGCAACATAATTGAATGACAAGATAACTGGAATATGTTTTCTTTGAATATATGTACTCAGATTTATAGATGTAACCCCATTAAAAAAATAAAATTATAAAAAAATAATAATAAAATAAAATTTAAAAAAATCTTAAAAAAGAACAAGGAAGAAATGAAAGTGAGAACATTATTATTGACCCTACAAAAACAAAAAGGAATATAAGGGAATATCATGAACAGTTGCATGCTATTCAACAACATAGGTAACCTAGATAAAATGGACAAATTCTACAAAGAGAAAGATAATCCAAAGAAACTGACTTAAGAAAGAACAGATAATCTGAATAGATCTATAGCAAGAGATAAAATAATAGGAAAAAAGTCTGATATGGACGTCAGGCTCTCTAACGCATAGGGATGGACCCGGTGGCACTCTGGGCCCCCTCAAAGCACATGGGTGGGATGATAGTAAGGAGTCAGCTTTGCCCTTCAGGAAATAAGCTGCAGTCCTTAGTCCTTTCTACCATGTCCTTCTTCTGCTGCTGCTTTTTTTTTTTTTTTTTAGGAATGAAATGTAATGGAGTGACATTGATGCATAAGAACCCCTGCCTTTTATGTAAAGACAAACTTCTAAATTTTTATGAATATACTTGTGGGACTGGATTTTGGGGAGAAACTTCTTTCAATTTTGGGGCAGGCCAGGGATGAGCAGACACCTGGGTCTGAGATATTCAAATTAGACACAGGAGAGAAACAACAGGGTAAATTCTTGTCACTCCCTATAGAAGTACATTGAAGAAAACTTTTAAAATGAGGCTTGGGATCCATTTCAGCAAGAGAAAGATTTACCTTCATGCCCCCAAGTGTAGAAAGTGGGGATCCTGGTACGAGTTAAAGAAATCCCTGTTACTATTAATAGGTCGAGCCAGAGAGAGTCCCACCATCCACTAAAGAAGCCAGTTTCAGATGAGTGTTTGCATCCTAGTATCCTAGCTGCATAGAACTCAGAATGCAGTGACCTCTAGGTATATTGTTCCATAGGACAGAAGCCTTTGGAACACTGAGCACGGGAGACTCATGGGTGACCAGGAAACCAACCACAGCAAGTACAATTTAGCGGAGCCAGTGGTTGCAGGAAGAAGAAAAAGGAAAATGAGCCAGGAAGAATTTAGCAGAGGCAGTCACAGGTGATTGGATGTGAATAGGAGAGAGAGGGAACCAAGGTTGACATCAGAGAGGATCCCTGGGCAAGGTAGGTGCCACCCGCTGAGACAGAGTGTAAGTAACAGTGCCTCAGCACTGGAGCTCACACCAGGGACACAGCTCAGCAGGGTGAGCCTCACTGTACATGAGTTCTCTCTCCAGAATTACAAAGGACTCTCAAAGGTTTGGTTTAACTTTTTAAACTGCAAACCCCTGCAACTGAAGCTTTAGGATTTTCCCCATAATAAACATACCCCACTGACTTATATTCAGTACATGCACTTGACCAAAAGACGGTGGGATCAGGCAGGAATTATGCTCACCTGGCAACCTTGAAGTGACCTCCTGGCTTAAATAGTCACACACTTGCTTGTACAATGATGCTATGACTGGGGAGGATAAAATGAAACAGAACACTAATGACAAAACAACATAACTCTGTAGTATGTTGCTCTGTCCCCTAGGGCAGTGGTTCCCAGCCTTTTTTGGACAATGGACAGTTTTAATGTCAGAAAATATTTTCACAGACAGGCGTTTAGGGTGGGACAGATAAATATATTACATGACTGAGACCAACGTCAAGAGAGAGCCTTAGACAAATGTAACAGAGGGAATCTGGTCATTTATTAAAAATAAAAGATTGTTCAGACTTAGGTATAAATAAAACGGAAATAATGTAAGTTATTTATTCTCTCTCTGCGGACCCGTACCACATGGCCCAAGGACTAGTACCAGTCCGCGGCCCGGGAGTTGGGGACAACTGCCCTAGGGAACAGAGAGATGTGGGAATGTGAGGTTGAATGTGCTACCCTCTGACCAGGTCCTCCTAACAAATTGGCACAAACGTGGAAAGCCCTGTGCACAGTGTGCACACTTCAATTAATGTGAAGTCACGGTGCGTTTTTGTTTCTGAATGCCAAGTATAAGAAATGTAACACAGGGAAACACAGGAAATGCTTGAGTAAGAAATTTTTACTTTTGTTAGGTTATGTATAACTTATTTTAAAATACTGGTTTATTGGAAATATGTAAAATTCCCACTCTACAATTCGTAAACTATTTTCGTGCATTAGAAAATGGCTATCAAGAAATTTCCTGTAAGTATTAACATATCTTATTATTTCAGTTCAAATAATACTGGTCCTGCTAGTTGTCTTGCATTTTGGTGCACTTTGACCTGGTCATATCGAAAGAGAAGATATTGTAGGGATTCGAATAAAGGGAGAGATGGTCAAAGCCACACGCAACCCTAAGGGGCAGACAGGACAAAGCTGCCTGAACCTGGCCGTGGTTCCAGTTCTCCTTCTCCGAGGGGAGCCTCATGACCCACTGGGCAGAGGACGAACACAGTCTGATACATACACGTGTTCACCAATTCTCTGTGGGTGTCTGTCTTTCCAAATGTCACAGCAAATCCTCGCACTCACGGGGAGGGCATGCTTTACTTCCCTCTTTCTATCTCCACTAAATGCTCATGAAATACCTTTTGATTGGACAATTTCAATTTACTTGTAAAAGCTGGTCCTGACGGTAAGGAATGTAAAGGAGGAAGAGAGTAGGAGACCATTTC
Organism: Saccopteryx leptura; assembly: GCF_036850995.1. Lineage (NCBI taxonomy): Eukaryota > Metazoa > Chordata > Mammalia > Chiroptera > Emballonuridae > Saccopteryx > Saccopteryx leptura. Next base: position 336,460 of record NW_027095727.1, read on the forward strand.
TTCTTTCACACCAGGTAACGTAATTCTTAATATATAAAATAAACTGAGGGTTTTTTTTTATATAAATAAGTGGATTTCAACATCTTTTAAAACAAAAATATTTATGTACAGTCGTCTATGCATAGAGAGATGTTTTGAAAATTATCTCTGAATGGCAGTATATCACTAAGTTTTGTTTATTTGAATTTTCTGCATTATTTTCTTACAATAAACCTGTAATGATTTACAGAAACAATAAAGAAAACAGTAAATCATTTAATCAGTCAACATAGGATAAAGCCCAAATATCTATATATGTATATTACTTCAACTTTTAATGTGTGCCAGAAGCAAAATATACTGTGATGTTACATTTTACAACATATAAACCCACATAATCAGGATCTTATTTGAAATTGAAGATATTTAAAAAAAAAAATTGAAGATATTTGTTTTGAAAATTTTAGGTTATAAAAGAGTTGATACTCAAACCTTTTCTAGTCTTGTGACACAAGTACTTTTACCTTAATCTATACCCTTACATCAGAACTATCAAAAACAAAACGAAACATGTTTTTCAAACTTCACAGCCAAGACACCCCTTGCTGCAAAACCTGCAGTCGGTCTAGGACCTTCTTTTGCCCATACCCAAAGCCACACGGTGAGTTTTCTCAGCAGCTATTTGCTGAGTACTGTGTACCAGAAACTGCAATTAGGTACAAGGCTCAGTGCCCACACATATATATATATTGAGCTTCCCAGGGAGGTGAGAATATAACAGGCGAGTATACATTAACTTGGTTATTTCTGTGGGAGAGAGAAGCAGAGTTCAGTTGGGGCAGGTGGTGGTGCCAGGTGGGGCAGCAACACTGGCAGGTTCCTGGAGCTGAGAGAGCATGCCCTGGACCCTTTTCCAGGCCCAGGTCAGATCTCAGCAGGGAGCAGCAGTAGTGGAGGCTGGAGTGATGGCTTCAACCGCTAAACCAGGAGCCACCAACCAATGCGAAAGGGTGTTTGGATTTCTCATGAAGACAGTTGTGGAAAAGGGAGAAACAGCGCAGGACAGATGGAAGAAGGCTGTGCGGGACCCAGAGCAGGAAGATGGGGTCCTGAGCAAGGTCAAGTCCAGGGGATGTGAAGACAAGGCAGCGGGAACGAGATCCGGCATCCTTGTTGGGTGCAGAGTGGGAGTCCCAGCCACACGTGCAGCTTGAGGCTCAAGAGGGAGGGCTGGAGCGGCCAGTGACACACACTGTAAATGCAGCCACTTATAGCAACCCACACTGATGAGCTCAGGAGTCTGAGCACACCGACCGTGAAAGATGGACAGGGGACCAGAGGGAAGTCAGGTAAACTACATTTAGTTTCATTTTCTTAATGTGGAGAGTCAAATCCACATAGAATTTCTTTTATAAATGCTTATTACTTAAAAATAGCTAGTAAGTACCAATATTTAACACTTTATACTTTATTATCATATTCTTCTGATATTACTCTATTTATCTAAAGACTAATTTTCTGCCTCAAGTGGATACTATGAATTGAGCAAAGTGTGTTCTGAAGCTGATGGGGACTGTGTGAGACTGATAACCAATCACTGTCTTTGGAGGAAGTCCTAACCTTTCCTTGTACACCCTCCCTATATGTTCAGTAGCTTCTCTGTTTTCACATTCAGTAGTCCATACTGCTATCTTATCACTTTTAGCTTTAACACAAACAACAGCTCCACATACATCATCATCACTGTAGTCATCAAAAGACTCTCCAGTAAGGCACAGCAGTGTCTCTAGCCAAAAGCTATCGAGGTCATCATCTCTGCTGTTTGTTTTTATGTGTTGTTGGGGTTTTGTGGGGTGTTTTTGTATTTTTCTGAAGCTAGAAACGGGGAGGCAGTCAGACAGACTCCCGCATGCACCCGACTGGGATCCACCAGGCACGCCCACCAGAGGCGATGCACTGCCCATTTGGGGCATTGCTCTGTTGCAACCAGAACCATTGTACGGCCTGAGGCAGAGCCCATAGAGGCATCCTCAGTGCCCGGGCCAACATTGCTCCAATGGAGCCTTGGCTTCGGAGAGGAAGAGACAGACAGACAGGAAGGAGAGGGGGAGGGGTGGAGACGCAGATGGGCGCTTCTCCTGTGTGTCCTAGCCGGGAATCGAACCCGGGACTCCTGCGTGCCAGACCGACGCTCTACCACTGAGCTAACAGGCCAGGTCATGTAATTGGAATTCTAAAATCAACCTTTGCATCTCAGTTCCAAATTCCCTCTCCAGTAATTAGGCAGCTCATTTTAAATCAGTAACATAGTTATCTTCTTCTTGGTAATCATCCCATGTATATCAATATCACACTGTGTACTTTAAATATAAACAATTATATGTATTTATCAGTTATTCTTCAATAAAGTTGAACAAAATAGAAAGAGCATTGCCCCGAAACGACAAGGTGGCAGGTTTGATCCACGGTCAGGGCACACACGGGAAGCAGGCGATGAGTACACGACCGAGTGGAACAATAAGTGATGCCTCCCATCTCCCTCCCCTCTCTCTTCAATACCTCTCTCTGCATCTCTGAAAATAAAAAGAAATGAAGTCTTGGTCAGATAGCTCGGTTGGAGCCTTGTCCTGGAGCGTGGAGGTTGCCTGGTCAATTCCCTGGCCAGGGCGCATAAAAGAGCAGCTCCATGTTCCTGTCTCTGTCTCCTTGCCTCTCTCTCTCAAAAATAAATAAATAAAAATGAAACAGTAGGAAGAATCAGTGAACCTGAAAGCTGGTTCTTTAAAAAATTTAACATTGACACATCTTTAGCAAGATTAAGAAAAAAGGAGAGATACAAATAATATCAGAAATGAAAGTGGGGCCTAGCCTGTGGTGGTTCAGTGGATAATGCATTGACTTGGAATGCTAAGGTCGCTGGTTCGAAACCCAGGGCTTGCCCAGTAAATGCACCTAGACAAGCAATCAATAAACAACTAAATTGAAGCTTTTATGAGTTAATACCTCTAGCTCCACCTTCCTCCTCTTTATATAAAATCAATACATAAAATCTTAAAAAAGAAAAGAAATAAAAGTGAGAACATTGTTATTGACCTTACAGAAACAAAAAGGAATATAAGGGAATATCATGAACAGTTGCATGTTATTCAACAACTTTGATAACCTAGATAAAATGGACAAATTCTACATAGAGAAAGATGATCTAAAAAATTGATTTAGGATGACGACAGAGTAATGGCGGGGTTGGAAGCGATACCGATAAATCTCCCCCAAAACTCAACAAGATCTTCATCCAGAAACAGAAAAACCTATACTTGGAGCCTCCAGATGCTTCGCAATACACCCCAAAGTATGGTCGAGTGAAAAATTGGCTAAATATATAACCAAACCCCGAAGGAATTAGGGAGTAAGAAATGCTCTGCCTTCCTCACTAACCTAAACATGGCAGCTTTCTCTGGTAACTGTGAATATAGAAACTGAGGCGGGCAAAGGGGGTGAATAGATCCAGGCCGCGGCACAAACGGCCGAACCAGGCTGTGGCACGGAGATCCAAGCTGAGGAAAAACTGATCCTGTGGCAACCCGGGCAATACAAGCTACCACTCGCGCCAATCCCAACCAAAGAAAGACAAGCGGGGCAGCCATTTTACCCGATCTCCTGGTCGGTGCGCAGTTAGTGGGTGAGAGATTTCTTCCTAAGCCCCGGGAGTGGGTGCCCGTGTTAACCCACAGAGAGGCAGAGTCAGAGGCCTTTCTGTGGGCCGAAAGCAGAATCTCTGGGCAGCACCAGTGCCCTGGGAAAGCCACGCACGGGAGGGGGCGAGAACTAATTCCAACGGTGGAAATTTTCCGTGCTGGTGGGGGTTGCACTCAGAGGGAAACGCGGCCAGCCTCATATCCTGGTCTGCGCGCGCAGATAGTGAGTGAGAGATTCCTCTGAGTACCTCGGCAGTGCGCGCCCATGTTATCACAGAGAGGGGAAGAGTCAGGGGTCTTTGTGTGGGCCAAAGCGGAATCTAGGGCCGCCCCAGCGCCGTGCAAAAGCCGTGCATGGGGACGGAGCGCGAGCCAATTCCAACGCTGCAACTTTTCCATGAGGTTGGGGGTTTCACTCAGAGCGTGAGACTGCTGGCCGGATATCCTGCTCTGCACACGCAGATAGTGAGCGAGAGTTTCCTCCAAGTGCCCTGGAAGTGGGCGCCCGCCTGTGTTACCGGACAGAGTGGCAGAGCCAGAGGTCTTTGAGTGGCGGAAGCCCCGCCTGATTATGCTAGCAGCTCTGACTAATTGAGCCTGACCCAGAGCCCTGTGCTGAGTGGAAATAGAGTGGGGAGTTGCCAGCTCTTTGAGCCTCTTACTATCCAGGCAGAGGCAGCAGCAACCCCATAGCTGGATTATCAGGCTACTAATTGAGGAAGGAAAGACTAGGAGAAAGGCTCCAGGAACACGGACTCTCTCACTGTCGGACCCTATAAATGCTAATGAGCCTCGACTGCCAACGAGACTAAAGCACAATACATGACATTGCCATAGAGACTTATCAACTGCAAACCTCTACCTGAGCGTGCCAAAGGGGCAGAACTTGGGATACAGAGTCACCGACCAGGAAGAGGGAGAGAAAAGAAAAAAGCAAGAAGATAACCTCTCAAAATCAAGAATAATCTGTAGACTTTATAACCTATCCCATTTTATTATATTTGTTCGTTTGTTTCTCTTATCTTCATTCTTGATACTTTTTTTCCTCCTCCAATTTGGCCGATTAATTCTCTGCCGGTCTTACTCTCTCCTCTCCTTGAACTACACTACCCATAAGTGTTACATCTCCCATTATCTTTTCTCTCCTCTTCCTTTCTCTCTATGAGGGTTGCACTCCAAAACCCTTAACTCTCTCTCTCTCTCTCTCTCTCTCTCTCTCCTTTCTTTTTTCTTCTTTTAGGGGTTCCCTCTTTTTTTCTCTCTCTCTCTTTCTTTTCTCCCTCTATATTAGTTTCTTCCTTTCTCCTTTACATCTCTTCTCATTCAAACCTCAATAACAAACAAATTATTTTATCTGGGACTCAAACTTATGTTTGTGGCATTTTGGGGTTTCTACTTCACCTTTTTAACTCACTAGCAGTGCTCCCATTCCTGGCTCTCCATTTTATCTAGTTCTTGTTCCACTAAATACAATAGTAATTTTTTAATTTGTCCCCCCATATTTCTGTTTTCCTCTTATTCCTCTCATCATAACTCTTAGACAACCAACACCTAAAAGCAAATCATTTTATTCTTGATCCAAACTTTTTCCTTATTTGCTTTTTGTGGGTCCATACCCCCCTTTTTTGTTGTTTTGTTTTTTTTTTCTTTTTTTTCTTTTTTTTGCCCCTTGATTACTTTTCCTCAATTCAGGTGTTACATCACAGGCATTGTTTATTATAATTCACAGTTTACCACAAGATTTTTTCAAGAAAGAGGGGAGAGGAGAGGAGAGGAAAAAAGGAGGGGGAATAATTTCCTTTTTTTAAAATTTTTATTTTATTTTATTTTTCTTTATTTCATTATTAATTTATTTTAAAAATAAAACAACTCTTCGATTTTTTATTTTTTTATTTTTTTTAACTTTTTATTCTTTATTAAATCTCATTAATACTATCAACAAAACCACCCTCAGATGCCATTAAGGAAGAGAAAATCAAATATCATGGATACAAAAGAAAGAGAGGTAACACAGTTAGATGAGGAAAAATCTATGGAGAAAAAATTTAATATATTGGAAACCTTGGAGCTAAATGACAGAGAATTCAAGATAGAAATCCTAAAAATCCTTGGAGATATACAAGAAAACACAGAAAGACAATTTAGGGAGCTCAGAAAACAACTCACTGAACACAAAGAATATATGTCCAAGGAAATTGAAACTATAAAAACAAATCAAACAGAGATGAAAAACTAAATTCACGAGCTGAAAAACAAAGTAACAAGCTTAGCTAATAGAACAGGTCAGATAGAAGAGAGGATTAGTGAAATAGAAGACAAGCAACTTGAGGCACAACTGAGAGAAGAAAAAAGAGACTCAAAAATAAAAAAAAATGAGATAGCCCTACAAGAATTATCTGACTCCATCAGAAAGAATAACATAATAATAATAGGTATATCAGAGAAAGAAGAGAGAAAAAATGGAATGGAGAACATACTCAAACAAATAATAGATGAGAACTTCCCAAGCCTGTGGAAAGAACTAAAGCCTCAAGTTCAAGAAGCAAACAGAACTCCGAGTTTTCTTAACCCCAACAAACCTACTCCAAGGCATATCATAATGAAACTGACACAAACCAACAGCAAAAAAAAATTCTCAAGGAAGCCAGGGAAAAGAAGAATACAACATATAAAGGAAGGTCCATTAGATTATCATCATATTTCTCAACAGAAACTCTACAAGGTAGAAGAAAGTGGACCCCAATATTTAAAGTCCTAAAAGAGAGGAACTTTCAGCCACGAATACTATACCCATCAAAGCTATCCTTCAAATATGAAGGAGAAATAAAAACATTCACAGATACAGAAAAGATAAGGGAATTTATCATCAGAAAACTCCCACTCCAGGAATTACTAAAGGGGGTTCTCCAATCAGATACAAAGAAAAAAAAAAACAGAGCCACAAGTAAAAGCTCCAAGAAGAACACAATAAAACCAAATTTAAACTGTGACAACAACAAAAAGAAAGAGGGGGAGAAGATGGAGATTAACAGTAGAAAAGGACGATGGAGTGCAAAAGTATTGACAAAATAGTTCACTACAATGAACAGGGTAGGGGCCCTTATCATTACTCAAAGGAAACCACCATTGAAAAAACCACCACAGAAGCACATGAGATAAAAAAGATAGCAACAGAGGAAAGATGTATGGAATACAACCAAATAAAAACAAAAGATAGAAAAATGAAGGAGAAGAATCAAACAAGACACAAAACTAACAGAAAGCAAGATATAAAATGGCAATAGGGAACTCACAAGTGTTAATAATTACACTAAATGTAAAGGATTAAACTCACCAATAAAAAGGCACAGAGTAGCAAAATGGATTAAAAAAGAAAATCCAACTGTATGCTGCCTACAGGAAACTCATCTAAGTAACAAGGATAAAAACAAATTCAAAGAGAAAGGCTGGAAAACAATAATCCAAGCAAATAACATCCAAAAAAAAGCAGGTGTAGCAATACTCATATCGGATAATGCTGACTACAAGACAGGAATAGTACTCAGAGACAAAAATGGCCATTTCATAATGGCTAAGGGGACACTGAATCAAGAAGACATAACAATTCTTAATATATATGCACAAAACTAAGGAGCACCAAAATATATAAGACAGCTACTTATTGATCTTAAAACAAAAACTGACAAAAATACAATCATACTTGGAGACCTCAATACACCGCTGACGGCTCTAGATCGGTCATCCAAACAGAGAATCAACAAAGACATAGTAGCCTTAAACAAAACACTAGAGCACCTCGATATGATAGACATCTACAGGACATTTCATCCCAAAGTGATTGAGTATACATTTTTCTCCAGTGTACATGGATCATTCTCAAGAATTGACCATATCTTGGGCCACAAAAACAACATCAGCAAATTCACAAAAATCAAAGTTGTACCAAGCATATTTTCTGATCATAAAGAGTTGAAACTAGAATTCAACTGCAAAAGAGAAAAAAAATCCCACAAAAATGTGGAAACTAAACAACATACTTTTAAAAAATGAATGGGTCAAAGAAGAAATAAGTGCAGAGATCAAAAGATATATACAGACTAATGAAAATGACAATACGACATATCAGAATCTATGGGATGCAGCAAAAGCAGTGATAAGAGGGAAGTTCATATCACTTCAGGCATATATGAACAAACAAGAGAGAGCCCAAGTGAACCACTTAACTTGCCACCTTAAGGAACTAGAAAAAGAAGAACAAAGACAACCCAAAACCAGCCGAAGAAAGGAGATAATAAAAATCAGAGCAGAAATAAATGAATTAGAGAAGAGAAAAACTATAGAAAAAATTAATAGAACAAGGAGCTGCTTCTTTGAAAAGATCAACAAAATTGACAAACCCTTGGCAAGACTTACCAAGGAAAAAAGAGAAAGAACTCATATAAACAAAATCCAAAATGAAAGAGGAGAAATCACCACGGACACCGTAGATAAACAAAGAATTGTGGTAGAATACTATGAAAAACTTTATGCCACTAAATTCAACAACCTAGAAGAAATGGATAAATTCCTATAACAATACAACCTTCCTAGACTGAGCCCAGAAGAAGCAGAAAGCCTAAACATACCTATCAGTAGAGAAGAAATAGAAAAAACCATTAAAAACCTCACCAAAAATAAAATTCCAGGCCCTGACGGCTATACAAGCGAATTTTATCAAACATTCAAAGAAGACTTGGTTCCTATTTTACTCAAAGTCTTCCAAAAAATTGAAGTAGAAGCAATACTTCCAAACACATTTTATGATGCCAACATAACCCTCATACGAAAACCAGGCAAGGATGGCACAAAAAAAGAAAACTACAGACCAATATCTCTAATGAATGTAGATGCTAAAATACTAAACAAAATACTAGCAAATCGAATACAACAACATATTAAAAAAATAATACATCATGATCAAGTGGGATTCATCCCAGAATCTCAAGGATGGTTCAACATACATAAAACGGTTAACGTAATACACCGTATCAAGAAAACAAAGAACAAAAACCACATGGTCTTATCAATAGACGCAGAAAAGGCTTTCGATAAAATACAACACAATTTTATGTTAAAGACTCTCAACAAAATGGGTATAGAAGAAAAATATCTCAACATGATAAAGGCCATATATGATAAACCATCAGCTAATATCATATTAAATGGCACTAAACTGAAGGCTTTCCCCCTTAAATCAGGAACAAGACAGGGTTGTCCACTCTCTCCACTCTAATTTCATGTGGTACTAGAGGTTCTAGCCAGAGCAATCAGACAAGACAAAGAAATAAAAGGCATCCATATCGGAAAAGAAGAAGTAAAGGTATCACTTTTTGCAGATGATATGATACTATACATCGAAAACCCCAAAGAATCCACAAAAAGACTACTAGAAACAATAAGCCAATACAGTAAGGTCGCAGGATACAAAATTAACATACAGAAGTCAATAGCCTTTCTATATGCCAACAATGAAACAATTGAGAAAGAACTCAAAAAAATAATCCCCTTCACGATTGCAACAAAAAAAATAAAATACTTAGAAATAAACATAACAAAAAAATGTAAAGGACTTATATAATGAAAACTATAAACCATTGTTAAGGGAAATCGAAAAAGATATAATGAGATGGAAGAATATACCTTGTTCTTGGCTAGGAAGAATAAATATAATCAAGATGGCTATATTACCCAAAGCAATATACAAATTTAATGCAATTCCCATCAAACTTCCAATGACGTTTTTTAAAGAAATAGAGCAAAAAATCATCAGATTTATACGGAAGTATAAAAAACCCCGAATAGCCAAAGCAATCCTAAAGAAAAATAATGAAGCTGGGGGCATTAAAATACCTGACTTCAAACTCTATTATAGGGCCACGACAATCAAAACAGCATGGTATTGGCAGAAAAATAAACACTCAGACCAATGGAACAGAATAGAAAGTCCAGAAATAAAACCACATATATATAGTCAAATTATTTTTGATAAAGGGGCCAAAAACACACAATGGAGAAAAGAAAGCCTCTTCAATATATGGTGCTATGAAAACTGGAAAGCCACATGCAAAAGAATGAAACTGGACTACAGTCTCTCCCCCTGTACAAAAATTAACTCAAAATGGATCAAAGATCTAAACATAAGACCTGAAACAATTAAGTACATAGAAGAAGACATAGGTACTCAACTCATGGACCTGGGTTTTAAAGAGCATTTTATGAATTTGACTCCACAGGCAAGAAAAGTGAAGGCAAAAATGAATGAATGGGACTACATCAGACTAAGAAGTTTTTGCTCAGCAAGAGAAACTGATAACAAAATAAACAGAAAGCTAACTAAATGGGAAATGATATTTTCAAAACAACAGCTCAGATAAGTGCCTAATATCCAAAATATACCAAGAACTCATAAAACTCAACAACAAACAAACAAATAAACCAATAAAAAAATGGGAAGAGGATATGAACAGACACTTCTCCCAAGGAGAAATACAAATGGCCAACAGATATATGAAAAGATGTTCATCTTCTTTAGCTATTAGAGAAATGCAAATCAAAACGGTAATGAGATACCACCTCACACCTGTTCCATTAGCTATTATTAGCAAGACAGGTAATAGCAAATGTTGGAGAGGCTGTGGAGAAAAAGGAACCCTCATACACTGTTGGTGGGAATATAAAGTAGTACAACCATTATGGAAGAAAGTATGGTGGTTCCTCAAAAAACTGAAAATAGAACTACCTTATTACCCAGCAATCCCTCTACCGGGTATATACCCCAAAACCTCAGAAACATTGATACGTAAAGACACATGCAGCCCCATGTTTATTGCAGCATTGTTCACAGTGGCCAGGACATGGAAACAACCCAAAATCCTGTCAATAGATGACTGGATAAAGAAGATGTGGCACATATACAGTATGGAATACTACTCAGCCATAAGAAATGATGACATCAGAACATTTACAGCAAAATGGTGGGATCTTGATAACATGATACGAAGCGAAATAAGTAAATCAGAAAAAACCAGGAACTGCATTATTCCATACGTAGGTGGGACATTAAAGTGAAACTAAGAGATATTGATAAGAGTGTGGTGGTTACGGGGGGGAGGGGGGAATGGGAGAGGGAAAGGGGGTGGGGAGGGGCACAAAGAAAACAAGATAGAAGGTGACAGAGGCCAATCTGACTTTGGGTGATGGGTATGCAACATAATTGAACGTCAAGATAACCTGGACTTGTTATCTTTAAATATATGTATCCTGATTTATTGATGTCACCCCATTAAAAAAATAAAATTATTAATTAAAAAAAGAAAAAGAAACAAAAAAAATAATAATAAAAAAATAAACCTGTAATGATTTACAGAAACAATAAAGGAAACAGTAAATCATTTCATCAATCAACATTGGATAAAGCCTAAATATCTATATATGTATATTACTTCAACTATTAATGTGTGCCAGAAGCAAAATATACAGTGATGTTACATTTTACAACATATAAACCCACTTAATCAGGATCTTATTTAAAATTGAAGATATTTGTTTTGAAAATTTTAGGTTATTAAAGAGTTCATACTCAAATCTTTTCTAGTCTAGTGACACACATACTTTTACCTTAATCTATAAACTTACATCCAAACTATCAAAAACAAAGAGGAACATGTTTTTCAAACTTCACAGCCAAGACACCCCTTGCTGCAAAGCCAGCAGTCGGTCTAGGACCTTCTTTTGCCCATACCCAAAGCCACACGGTGAGTTTTCTCAGCAGCTATTTGCTGAGTACCGTGTACCAGAAACTGGAATTAGGCACAAGGCTCAGTGCCCACACATATATATTGAGCTTCCCAGGGAGGTGGGAATATAACAGGCGAGTACACAATGACCTGGTTATTTCTGTGGAAGGGAGAAGCAGAGTTCAGTTGGGGCTGGTGGTGGCGCCAGGAGGGGCAGCCACACAGGCAGGGTCCTGGAGCTGAGAGAGCATGCGCTGGGCCCTTCTCCAGGTCCAGGTCCTATCTCAGTCAGGGGCAGCAAGAGTGGTGGCTGGAGTGATGGCCGCAGCCGCTAAACCAGGAGCCTCCAACCAACTGCGGAAGCTTGTTTGGATTTCTCATGAGGACAGTTGTGGAAAAGGGAGAAAAAATGCAAGACTGATGGAAGAAGGCTGTGAGGGACCCAGAGCAGGAAAATGGGGTCCTGAGCAAGTGCCAGGCCAGGGGGTGTGAAGACAAGGCGGCGGGACCGAGAGCCGGCATCCTTGTTGGGTGCAGAGTGGGAGTCCCAGCCCCACGTGCAGCTGGAGGCTCAAGAGAAAGGGCTGGATCCACCAGTGACACACACTGTAAATGCAGCCACTTATAGCAACCCACACTGATGAGCTCAGGAGTCTGAGCACACCGACCATGGAAAGATGGACAGGGGAGCAGAGGAAGTCAGGTAAACTCCATTTAGTTTGATTTTCTTAATGAGGAGAGTCAAATTCACATAGATTTTCTTTTATAAATGCTATTACTTAAAAATAGCTAGTAAGTATCAATATGTAACTCTTTATACTTTATTATCATATTCTTTTTATATTACTCTATTTATCTACAGAATAATTTTCTGCCTCAGGTGGCTACTATGAAGTGAGCAAGGTGTGTTCTGAAGCTGCTGGACACTGTGTGGGACTGATAATCAATCACTGTCCTTGGAGGAAGTCCTACCCTTTCCTTGTATACCCTCCCTATATGTTCAACAGCTTCTCTGTTTTCACAGTCAGTAGTCCATATTGCTATCTTATCACCTTTAGCTGTAACATTAACAACAGCTCCAAATACGTCATCATCACTGTAGTCATCCAAAGATTTTCCAGTAAGGCACAGCAGTGTCTCTAGCCAAAAGCTATCGAGGTCATTTCATCTCTGCTGTTTGTTTTATTTGTTGTTGGGTTTTTGTGGGTTTTTTTTGTATTTTTCTGGAGTTGGAAAGAGGGAGGCAGTAAGACAGACTCTCGCATGCTCCCGGCAGGGATCTACCAGGCACGCCCACCAGGGGGCAATGCTCTGCCCATCTGGGGCATTGCTCTGTTGCAACCACAGCCATTCTAGCGCCTGAGGCAGAGGCCATATAGCCATCCTCAGTGCCTGCGCCAACATTGCACCAATGGAGCCTTGGCTGCGGGAGGGGAAGAGACAGACAGAGAGGAAGGAGATGGGGAGGGGTGGAGAAGTAGATGGGCACTTCTCCTGTGTGTCCTAGCCAGGAATCGAACCCGGGACTCCTGCATGCCAGGCCGACGCTCTACCACTGAGCCAGCCGGCCAGGTCCTATAATTGGAATTCTAAAATCAAACTTTGCATCTCAGTTCCAAGTTCCGTCTCCAGTAATTAGGCTTCTCATTTTAAATCAGTAACTTAGATATCTTGTTCGTGGTAGTCATCACATGTATATCAACATCACATTGTGCACTTTAAATATTGTATACGCAGTTATATGTATTTATCAATTATTCTTAAATAAAGTTGAACAAAATAGAAAGAGCATCGCCCCGAAACAACAAGGTTGCAGGTTCGATCCACAGTCAGGGCACACATGGGAAGCAGGCGATGAGTACACGACCGTGTGGAACAATAAATGAATGCCTGCCTTCTCCCTCCCCTCTCTCTTCCCTACCTCTCTCTGTATCTCTGAAAATAAAAGGAAATGAAGTCTTGGCCAGATAGCTCGGTTGGAGCCTTGTCCTGGAGCGTGGAGGTTGCCTGGTCAATTCCCTGGTCAGGGCACATACAAGAGCAGCTCCATGTTCCTGTCTCTGTCTCCTTGCCTCTCTCTCTCTCTCAAAAATAAATAAATAAAAATAAAAACAGTAGGAACAATCAGTGAACCTCAAAGCTGGTTCTTTGAAAAAATGAACATGACAAAACTTTAGCAAGATTAAGAAAAAAGGAGAGATACAAATAATATCAGAAATGAAAGTGGGGCCAAGCCTGTGGTAGTGCGTGGATAACGCATTGACTTGGAATGCTATGGTCGCTGGTTCGAAACCCGGGGCTTGCCCAGTAAAGGCAAGTAGACAAGCAATCAATGAACAACTAAAGTGAAGCAACTGTGAGTTAATACCTCTTGCTCCACCTTCCTCCTCTCTATATAAAATCAATTCATAAAATCTTCAAAAAGAAACAGAAAAGAAATGAAATTGAGAACATTATTATTGACCTTACAGAAACAAAAAGGAATATAAAGGAATATCATGAACAGTTGCATGCTATTCTTCAACTTAGGTAACCTAGTTAAAATGGACAAATTCTACATAGAGAAAGATGATCTAAAGAAATTGATTTAAGAAAGAATATAAAATCTGAATAGATTTATACCAAGAGATAAAATAATAGGAAATGAGTCTGATATGGACATCAGGCTCTCTGACACATAGAGATGGACCCGGTGGCACTTTGGGCCCCTCCCAGCACATGGGGGGGATGATAGTAAGGAGTCAGCTTTGCCCTGCAGGAAATAAGCTGCAGTCCTCAGCCCTTTCTCCCATGTCCTTCTTCTGCTGCTGCTTTATTTTTATTTTTTATTTTTAGAAATTAAATATAATGGAGTGACATTGATGCATAAGAACCCCTGTCTTTTATGTAAAGAAAAACTTCTAAAGTTTTTATGAATATATTTGTGGGACTGGATTTTGGGGAGAAACTAAGAGGTTCTTTTCAACTTTGGGGCTGGCCAGGGATGAGCAGACACCTGGGTCTGAGATATTCAAATTAGTCACAGGAGAAAAACAACAGGGTGAGTTCTTGTCATTCTCTATAGAAGTACATTGAAGAAACATTTTAAAATGAGGCTTGGAATCCATTCCAGCAAGAGAAAGAAATACCTTCATGCCCCCAAGTGTAGCAAGTGGGGATCCTCGTACCAGTTAAGGAAGTCCCTGTTACTAGGTCGAGCCAGAGAGAGTCACACCATCCACTGAAGAAGTCAGTTTCAGATGAGTGTTTGCATCCTAGTATCCTAGCTGCATAGAACTCAGAATGCAGTGACCTCTAGGAATATTGTTCCATAGGACAGAAGCCTTTGGAACACTGAGCATGGGAGACTCATGTGTCACCGGGAAACCAACCACAGCAAGTACAATTTAGCGGAGCCAGTGGTTGCAGGAAGAAGGAAAAGGAAAATGAGCCAGGAAGAATTTAGGAGACGCAGTCACAGGTGATTGGATTTGAATGGGAGAGAGAAGGAACCAAGGCTGACATCAGAGAGGATCCCTGGGCACGGTAGGTGCCACCTGCTGAGACAGAGAGTAAGTAACAGTGCCTCAGCACTGGAGCTCACACCAAGGACACAGCTCAGCAGGGTGAGCCTCACTGTACATGAGTTCTCTCTCCAGAATTTACCAAGGGCTCTCAAGGTTTGATTTCACTTTTTAAAATGCAAACCCCTGCAACTGATGCTTTAGGATTTTCCCCATAATAAACGCACCGCACTGACTTAGATTCAGTACAAGCACTTGACCCAAAGACAGTGGGATCAGGCAGGAATTATGCTCACCTTGTGACCTATAAGCGACCTCCTGGCTTAAAAAGTCATACATTTGCTTGTACAAAGTTGCTATGATCTGGGGAGGATAAAATGAAACAGAACACTAATGACAAAACAACATAACTCTGTGGTGCTGTTGCTCTGTCCCATAGGGCAGTGGTCCCCAGGGACCGGTTTAGTGTTATAAAATATTTTCATGGACTGGCCTTTAGTGTGGGATGGTTAAATGAATCACGTGACCGAGACAAGCGTCAAGAGTGAGTCTTAGACGGATGTAACAGAGGGAATCTGGTCATTTTTTAAAACTAAAACATTGTTCAGACTTAAGTATAAATAAAACGAAAATTATGTAAGTCATTTATTCTCTCTCTGCGGACCGGTACCAAATGGCCCACGGACTGGTACCGGTCCGCGGCCTGGGGCTTGGGGACCACTGCCCTAGGGAATAGAGAGATGTGGGAATGTGAGGTTGAATGTGCTACCATCTGACCAGGTCCTCCAAACAAAATGGCACAAACGGGAAAAGCCTTGTGCATAGTGTGCACACTTCAATTCATGTGAAGTCATGGTGCGTTCTTGTTTCTGAATGCCAAGTATAAGAAATGTAACACAGAGAAACACAGGAAATGCTTGAGTAAGAAATTGTAACTTTTGTTAGGTTATGTATACCTTATTTTGAAATACTGGTTTATCAGAAATATGTAAAATTCCCACTCTATAAATCGTGAACTATTTTCGTGCATTAGAAAATGGCTATCAAGAAATTCCTTGTAAGTATTAAGAGATATTATTATTTCAGTTTAAATAATACTGGTCCTGCTAGTTGTCTTGCATTTTGGTGCACTTTGACCAGTTCCTATTGAAAGAGAAGATATTGTAGGGATTCGAATAAAGGGAGAGATGGTCAAAGCCACATGCATCCCTAAGGGGCGGACAGGACAAAGCTGCCTGAACCTGGCCGTGGTTCCAGTTATCCTTCTCCGAGGGAAGCCTCCTGACCCACTGGGCACAGGACGAACACAGTCTGATACATACACATGTTCGCCAATTCTCTGTGGGTGCCCGTCTTTCCAAATGTCACAGCAAATCGTCGCACTTGCGTGAAGGGCATACTTTATTTCCCTCTTTCTGTCCCTACTAAATGCTCATGAAGTACCTTTTGATTGGACAAATTCAATTTACTTGTAAAAGCTGGTCCTGACGGTAAGGAATTTAAGGGAAGAAGAGAGTAGGAGACCATTTCTTTTTTCACACCAGGTGATGTATTTCTTAATATATAGAGTAAACTGAGGGTATTTTTTTCTATATAAATAAGTCAATTTCAATTTCTTTTTAAGGAAATATATTTATGTAAAGTCGTCTATGCATAGAGAAATATTTTGAAAATTATCTCTGAATGGCAGTATATCACTGAGTTTTATTTGAATTTTGTGCATTGTTTTCTTATCAAAAACAAGATCAAGCTACACTGGCTTATTGTGGACTTAACTGGTTCACTATATCAACCCACCCATCACCCGATAGCATCGCGGTACTTTAAGGAATTTATTTTCCTTAAACAGCCATCTCCCTAGCTCTGCCTTTTTTCTTTTTTTTTTCACTCACCCAGTTAATGTAGCTTAAAAAAAAAAGCAAGGCACTGAAAATGCCTAGATGGGCTCACTAGCCCCATTAATACACAGGTTTGGTCCTGGCCTTCCTATTAATTATTAGCAGACTTACACATGCAAGTATCAGCTGCCCAGTGAGGATGCCCTCTAGGTCAATATTCTGAAATAAAGGAGCAAGTATCAGGCATGCTCAACGCAGCCCATGACTCTTTGCTCAGCCACACCCCCATGGGAAACAGCAGTGATAAAAGTTAAGCCATGAACGAAAGTTCGATTAAACCATGCTAATATAGGGTTGGTAAATTTTGTGGCAGCCACTCGGTCATACGATTAACCCAAATTAATAGCTATCGGCGTAAGGCGTGTTTAAGGTAATACCCAAAATAAAGTTAAACCCTGACTAAGCCATAAAAAACCCTAGTCTCTGTAAAATAACCCACGAAAGTGACTTTAAAAGCCTGAACACACGGCAGCTAAGATCCAAATGGGATTAGATAGCCCACTATGCTTAGCCCCAAACCTAAGAAGTTAAACTAACAAAACTGCTCGCCAGAGTACTACTAGCCACAGCTTAAAACTCAAAGGACTTGGCGGTGCTTTATATCCATCTAGAGGAGCCTGTTCTGTAATCGATACACCCCGATAAGCCTTACCAACCTTTGCCAAATCAGTCTATATACCGCCATCTTCAGCAAACCCTAAAAAGGATTTTAAGTAAGCACAAATATTACACATAAAAACGTTAGGTCAAGGTGTAACTTATGGGTTAGGAAGAAATGGGCTACATTCCCTATAAAAGGTCATAATCAATATACACGGATGCTATAATGAAATATATAGTTGAAGGTGGATTTAGCAGTAAATTAAGAATAGAGCGCTTAATTGAATATAGGCCATGAAGCAGGCACACACTGCCCGTCACCCTCCTCAAACAATACTAGTCTAAAATAATCATATTTAAAAGACTCCACTTGCAAGAGGAGATAAGTTGTAACAAGGTAAGTGTACTGGAAAGTGCACTTGGATAACTCAAAGCATAGCTTAAGCATAAAGCACCCGGCTTACACCCGGGAGATACTACAACTACTGAGTTGCTTTGAACTAATTCTAGCTCGAACCTGCAAGACTCAACTAACACCTACAACTAAAACAAAACATTTACATAAATAAAAGTATAGAAGATAGAAATTATATTCGATGCTATAGAAAAAGTACCGCAAGGGAACCACAATTTAAAAGTAAAAAAAAGCAAAGCTTACCCCTTTTACCTTTTGCATAATGATTTAACTAGAAAAATTTTAGCAAAAAGAACTGAAGCTAAATACCCCGAAACCAGACGAGCTATCTAAGGACAGCCCAAAGGGGCAAACTCGTCTATGTGGCAAAATAGTGAGAAGATCCTTAGATAGAGGCGACAAACCAACCGAGCCTGGTGATAGCTGGTTGTGTAGTTAATGAATTTTAGTTCAAGTATAAATCTACCGAAAACACCCATAAGTTTAATGTAGACTTATATTATAGCCCAAGGGGGTACAGCCCATTGGACTCAGGGTACAACCTTTATTAGAGAGTAATTATTTAGTATACCATAGTTGGCCTAAAAGCAGCCACCCATTAAGAAAGCGTTCAAGCTCAACAACCTGCCTATCTTAATTACAAACATACTTAACAACTCCTAATACTAAACTGGACTGTTCTATTATTAAATAGAAGCAATACTGTTAATATGAGTAACAAGAATAATTTCTCCCAGCACAAGTGTATATCAGAACGAATACTTCACTGATAGTTAACAAATTACTAAGCCTATACAAAAAATAAACCCCTTATACCATGATCTGTTAGCCCAACACAGGTGTGCAGTCAAGGGAAAGATTAAAAGGAGCAAAAGGAACTCGGCAAACACGAACCCCGCCTGTTTACCAAAAACATCACCTCTAGCCTTACCAGTATTAGAGGCACTGCCTGCCCAGTGACATAAGTTTAACGGCCGCGGTATCCTGACCATGCAAAGGTAGCATAATCACTTGTTCCCTAAATAGAAACTCGTATGAATGGCCACATGAGGGTTCAACTGTCTCTTGCCCCCAATCAGTGAAATTGACCTCCCCGTGAAGAGGCGGGGATAATGTAATAAGACGAGAAGACCGTATGGAGCTTTAATTAACTAGTCTAAAGAGAATTAACACTAATCAACATGATCTAATGTAACTCTACTTAGATTAGCAATTTGGGATGGGGTGACCTCGGAATAAAACACAACTTCTGAGTGATTAATATTAAAAAAAAAAAACTTAAACCTTTATAACCAGAGGTTCAATTCCTCTTCCTAACAAAATGTTCTTGATTAACCTACTATTAATAATTGTACCTATTTTATTAGCCATAGCATTCCTAACCCTATTAGAATGTAAAGTGTTAGGATATATACAACTACGAAAAGGCCCAAACGACGTTGGACCCTACGGCCTACTCCAACCAATCGCAGATGCAGTAAAATTACTTATTAAAGAACCCCTCCGACCCCTAACATCATCCATCTCAATATTCATTATCGCCCCCATCCTGGCCCTAACACTAGCCCTAACCATGTGAATTCCCCTCCCCATGCCCTACCCCCTTATCAACATAAACTTAGGCATCCTATTTATACTAGCTATATCTAGCCTAGCTGTATATGCCATCCTATGATCAGGCTGAGCCTCAAACTCAAAATATTCTCTAATCGGAGCCCTATGAGCCGTGGCACAGACCATTTCCTATGAAGTAACCCTGGCTATTATTCTCCTGTCTGTACTACTAATAAGCGGCTCCTTCACACTATCTACCCTTATTACAACCCAAGAACACCAATGATTAATTATCCCCGCATGACCCCTAGCTATAATATGATTCAACTCAACCCTAGCCGAAACCAATCGGGCACCCTTTGATCTAACAGAAGGGGAATCAGAACTAGTATCTGGCTTCAACATTGAGTACGCAGCAGGCCCCTTCGCATTATTTTTCCTGGCAGAATATGCCAACATCATCATAATAAATATCCTTACAACTACTCTCTTCCTAGGAGCATACCATAGCCCTCTAATGCCAGAACTTTACACAATCAACTTTACCCTTAAGACCCTACTCCTCACCATCACATTCTTATGAGTACGCGCATCATACCCTCGATTCCGATACGACCAACTAATACACCTATTATGAAAAAACTTCCTACCCCTCACACTAGCCCTATGTATATGACATGTCGCTATACCAATCCTTACAGCGGGTATGCCCTCCCAAACATAAGAAATATGTCTGATAAAAGAGTTACTTTGATAAAGTAAATAATAGGGGTGCAAGCCCCCTTATTTCTAGAACTATAGGACTTGAACCTACCCCTAACTTCAAAAATCTCCGTGCTACCACACTACACCAAATTCTAAGTAAGGTCAGCTAAATAAGCTATTGGGCCCATACCCCAAAAATGTTGGTTTATATCCTTCCTGTACTAATAAATCCCCTCATCCTCACTATAATTATACTAACAGTTATCTTAGGCACAACAATCGTAATAATAAGCTCCCACTGATTAATAAACTGAATAGGATTCGAAATAAATATATTAGCCGTTATCCCCTTGCTAATAAAACAATATAACCCCCGATCGATAGAAGCTGCCACTAAATATTTTCTAACACAGCCACCGCTTCCATACTCCTTATGTTAGCTGTCATTATTAACCTGTTATACTCAGGCCAATGAACATTCACAAAACTTATAAACCCAACAGCATCAGTCATTATAACCCTGGCCCTAGCCATAAAAATAGGCCTCACCCCTCTCCACTTCTGAGTTCCAGAGGTTCCACAAGGCATCTCACTCTCATCTGGCCTAATTTTACAAACATGACAAAAATTAGCCCCACTATCAGTCCTCTATGTAATTAGTCCTGTTATTAATTTAGATCTAATCCTGCTTATATCTATACTATCTATTGCAATTGGAGGTTGGGGAGGATTAAACCAAACCCAGCTTCGTAAGATTCTAGCATACTCCTCAATCGCCCACATGGGATGAATAGCCTCTATTCTAGCATTTAACCCAACTATAACACTACTAAACCTCCTCCTATATATCCTAATAACAACCACAACATTTATACTCTTTATAATAACTTCAGCAACAACAACCCTATCCCTCTCCCACATGTGAAATAAAATACCCCTAATCACTACTAGCACCCTAACCATTATACTCTCACTAGGAGGCCTCCCTCCCCTAGCTGGCTTCTTACCTAAATGAATAATCATTCAAGAACTAACTAAAAACAACAACATCACTTTAGCTACATTAATAGCCGTCACTGCACTACTCAACCTTTTCTTTTACATACGACTAACGTACGCCACTTCCCTAACTATATTCCCTACCACAAATAACATAAAAATCAAATGACAATTTAATAATAAAAAACAAATAAAATGCCTTCCAGTACTTATTATTTTGTCAACAATTACCCTCCCGCTCGCCCCAGCGAGCTCAACTAGAAGTTTAGGTTAACTAGACCAAGAGCTTTCAAAGCTCTAAGTAAATAGAATATATATTTAACTTCTGTACTCCTCCTAAGGACTGCAAGACTCTATCTTACATCAGCTGAATGCAAATCAACTACTTTAATTAAGCTAAGCCCTTACTAGATTGATGGGCTTCCAACCCACGAAACTGTAGTTAACAGCTAAACACCCTAAACAACTGGCTTCAATCTACTTCTCCCGCCGTGTAGGGGAAAAAAGGTGGGAGAAGCCCCAGCAGGATTGAAACTGCGTCTTTAAATTTGCAATTCAATGTGTAATACACCACAGGGCTTGGTAAAAAGAGGACTCGCACCTCTGTCTTTAGATTTACAGTCTAATGCTTACTCAGCCATCTTACCTATGTTCGTAACTCGTTGACTTTACTCAACAAACCACAAAGATATCGGTACACTCTATCTTCTATTTGGTGCTTGAGCCGGAATAGTAGGCACAGCCCTGAGCCTTTTAATCCGCGCAGAACTCGGCCAACCAGGAGCCTTATTAGGCGATGACCAAATCTACAATGTAGATTGGTCACTGCTCATGCATTTGTAATAATTTTCTTTATAGTAATACCTATTATAATTGGCGGCTTCGGAAACTGACCTGTGCCCCTGATAATTGGCGCCCCAGATATGGCCTTCCCTCGTATGAATAATATAAGCTTCTGACTATTACCCCCCTCTTTTCTACTCCTATTAGCATCCTCCATAGTTGAAGCTGGTGGGGGAACTGGATGAACAGTCTACCCCCCACTGGCAGGTAATCTGGCCCACGCCGGTGCCTCAGTCGACCTAGCTATCTTCTCATTTGGCAGGTGTCTCCTCTATTCTCGGAGCAATTAACTTTATTACCACCATTATTAATATGAAACCCCCTGCCCTATCCCAATACCAAACACCTCTCTTTGTCTGATCTGTCCTGATTACCGCGGTCTTACTCCTTCTATCACTCCCTGTACTAGCTGCTGGAATCACTATACTTCTAACGGACCGAAACTTAAACACAACCTTTTTGGATCCTGCCGGAGGGGGCGATCCCATTTTATATCAACACTTATTTTGATTCTTCGGCCACCCCGAGGTATACATTCTCATCCTACCCGGGTTTGGAATTATCTCCCATATTGTTACATATTACTCAGGAAAAAAAGAACCATTTGGTTACATAGGAATAGTCTGAGCCATGATATCTATTGGGTTCCTAGGATTTATTGTATGAGCCCATCATATATTTACTGTTGGAATAGACGTCGATACACGCACCTACTTCACATCTGCTACTATGATTATTGCTATTCCTACTGGTGTTAAAGTATTTAGCTGATTAGCAACTCTTCATGAAGGTAATATCAAATGATCCCCAGCCATACTATGGGCCCTTGCATTTATTTTCCTTTTTACTGTGGGGGGTTTAACTGGTATTGTACTAGCTAATTCATCCCTAGACATTGTACTTCATGACACTTATTATGTAGTAGCCCATTTTCACTACGTTTTATCCATAGGAACAGTATTTGCCATTATGGGTGGATTTGTCCACTGATTCCCCCTTTTCTCCGGCTATACCCTATACCCCGCCTGAACTAAAGCTCACTTTTTAGTAATATTTGTAGGTGTTAATATAACCTTCTTCCCCCAACACTTCTTAGGCTTGTCCAGAATGCCACGACAATACTCTGATTACCCTGATGCATACACTACCTGAAACACTGTATCATCTATAGGCTCCTTCATCTCATTAACAGCTGTAATGCTAATGGTTTTCATCGTATGGGAAGCATTCAGCTCCAAACAAGAAGTCTCACTAGTAGAACTAACAACCACAAACTTTGAGTGACTCCACGGCTGCCCTCCCCCTTATCATACATTCGAAGAGCCTACTTATATTAATATTAAATAAATAAGAAGGGAAGGATTCGAACCCCCTTAAATTGGTTTCAAGCCAACACCATAACCACTATGTCTTTCTCCACGGTAGAGGTATTAATAAAATTTACGTAACTTTGTCAGGGTTAAATTATAGGTGAAACCCCTATATACCTCTATGGCATACCCATTCCAAACAGGCTTCCAAGACGCAACTTCTCCTATTATAGAAGAGCTGCTACACTTTCACGACCACACTTTAATGATCGTATTCCTTATCAGCTCCCTAGTCCTCTATATTATCTCAATTATGTTAACCACTAAATTAGCCCACACGAGCACCATAGATGCCCAAGAGGTGGAAACCATCTGAACGATCCTACCAGCTATTATCCTTATTAAAATTGCACTCCCATCCCTCCGAATTCTTTACATAATAGATGAAATTAATAACCCCTCTATTACCATTAAAACCATGGGCCATCAATAGTACTGAAGTTATGAATATACAGATTACGAAGATTTGAATTTTGACTCCTATATAATCCCCACATCCGATCTTGCACCCGGCCAAATCTGCCAGCTGGAAGTAGACAACCGAGTGGTTCTACCCATAGAACTCACCGTTTGTATATTAATCTCATCAGAAGATGTCCTACACTCTTGAGCCGTCCCATCTTTGGGCTTAAAAACAGACGCTATTCCAGGATGCCTAAATCAAACAACCCTACTATCCACCAGACCCGGCTTATATTATGGACAATGTTCCAAAATCTGCGGATCCAACCATAGCTTCATACCAATTGTACTTGAAATAGTCCCATTAAAACATTTTGAAAAATGATCATCATCCATACTATAGTATCATCAAGAAGCTACTGCAGCATCAACCTTTTAAGTTGAAGATTGAGAGCCTCACCCTCTCCTTGATGACATGCCCCAGCTAGACACTTCCACATGATTTATCACAACTTTATCAATAATTATCACACTGTTTATTATTATACAATTAAAGGTCTCCAAACACTCAGACTATTCAGCCCCTGAGCCTTCCTTAGCCAAATCACTAAAGCATACAACCCCCTGAGAAACAAAATGAACAAAAATCTATTCGCCTCTTCCATTACCCCTACAATAATAGGACTGCCTGTTGTTGTTTTAATCATTATATTCCCCACCGTCCTATTTCCTTCCTCCAGTCGACTAATTGCAAATTGATTAATTGTAATACAGCGATGACTCCTTCACTTAACATCAAAACAAATGATAATAATCCACAGTCAAAAAGGACAAACCTGAACCCTTATGCTAATATCACTAATTCTATTCATCGGGTCTACAAACCTCCTCGGCTTTCTACCCCATTCTTTCACACCCACTACCCAATTATCAATAAACCTCGGAATGGCTATCCCATTATGAGCAGGTACAGTAATTCATGGTTTTCGGCACAAAACCAAAGCCTCCCTTGCGCATTTCCTCCCACAAGGTATCCCCATCCCCCTTATCCCCATACTAGTTATTATCGAAACAATCAGCCTATTTATTCAACCCATAGCCTTAGCCGTTCGGCTAACAGTGAATATTACCGCAGGACACCTTTTAATTCACCTCATTGGAGGTGCAACTCTAGCGCTCATAAGCATTAGCACTGCAACTGCATTAATCACATTCATCACTCTTATTTTATTAACTATCCTGGAGTTTGCTGTAGCCCTTATCCAGGCCTATGTCTTCACACTCCTAGTTAGCCTGTACTTACATGATAATGCCTAATGACCCACCAAACCCATGCATATCACATAGGAAACCCCAGCCCCTGACCTCTTACAGGAGCCCTGTCTGCATTACTACTTACCTCAGGACTAATTATATGATTCCATTTTAACTCAATGTCCCTTCTACTATTGGGCCTAACAACTAATCTCCTAACAATATACCAATGATGGTGCAACATTGTCCGAGAAGGAACGTTCCAAGGCCACCATACGCCCGTTGTTCAAAAAGGACTTCGCTATGGAATAATCCTGTTTATTGTCTCAGAAGTATTTTTCTTCGCAGGTTTCTTTTGAGCCTTTTATCACTCAAGCCTAGCCCCCACCCCAGAATTGGGTGGATATTGACCTCCCGCAGGCATCACCCCTCTAAACCCCTTAGACGTCCCCCTACTAAATACATCTGTTCTACTGGCCTCTGGCGTGTCAATCACCTGAGCCCACCATAGTCTAATAGAAGGCAATCGCAAACATATAATCCAAAGCCTATTTATCACAATCTGCCTAGGCCTGTATTTCACACTACTTCAAGCCACTGAATACTACGAAACTTCTTTCACCATCTCCGATGGTGTTTATGGTTCTACATTCTTTATAGCCACCGGATTCCACGGACTGCACGTAATTATTGGCTCTACATTCTTAATCGTATGCTTATTACGACAACTAAAATTCCACTTCACATCAACTCATCATTTCGGATTCGAAGCCGCAGCTTGATATTGACATTTTGTTGACGTAGTTTGACTATTCCTGTACATCTCTATCTACTGATGAGGTTCATACTCTTTTAGTATTAATTAGTACAACTGACTTCCAATCAGTTAGATTCGGTAATAAGTCCGAAAAAGAGTAATAAACGTAGTAATTTCTATCTCCATTAACACCCTGCTAGCAACCCTCCTAGTAGTTATTGCATTCTGACTTCCCCAGATTAATACATATGCAGAAAAATCTAGCCCCTATGAATGCGGGTTTGACCCCATGGGGTCCGTACGGCTTCCTTTCTCTATAAAATTTTCCTAGTGGCCATCACCTTCTTACTATTTGACCTAGAAATTGCCCTTCTCTTACCCCTCCCCTGAGCCACTCAAACCAACTATCTCCCCACCATACTCATTATGTCTCTATTTCTCATTTCCCTCTTAGCCATTAGCCTAGCCTATGAGTGATCACAAGAAGGATTAGAATGAGCCAAATAATGATAGTTAGTTTAAAGCAAAACAAGTGATTTCAACTCACTAAACTATGGCCTTACCCATAAATATTAAATGTCCTTGACCTATGTAAACACAATATTAGCCTTTACAATTTCCCTAGTTGGCCTGTTAATATAACGCTCCCACATAATATCTTCACTATTATGTCTAGAAGGTATAATATTATCACTATTTGCAATAATCGCTATAACAATTCTAAACTCCCACCTAACCCTCGCCAGCATACTACCTATTATTCTTCTGGTATTTGCTGCCTGCGAAGCAGCCCTGGGACTATCTCTACTAGTTATAGTATCCAACACCTATGGCGTTGATCACGTACAGAACCTAAACTTATTACAATGCTAAAAATTATTATACCAACAGTTATACTCATCCCCCTCACATGGTTGTCCAAAACTAATAGAGTATGAATTAATACTACAATACACAGCCTGTTAATTAGCCTATTGTGCCTACCTCTGATTAATCAATTCAGCGATAATACCCTAAACCTATCCCTAATATTCTTCTCTGACTCCCTGTCAATACCCCTCCTCCTCCTAACAACATGACTTCTACCCCTGATAATTATTGCCAGCCAGTTTCACTTGACAAAAGAGTCTGCAACACGGAAAAAATTATATATTACTATACTCATCCTATTACAAACATTCTTAATCATAACTTTCACTGCCACAGAACTAATTCTATTTTATATTCTATTTGAGGCTACCCTAGTACCAACCCTCATCATTATCACCCGCTGAGGCAGACAGGCAGAGCGTCTCAATGCTGGACTCTATTTTTTGTTTTATACTCTAGTAGGCTCCCTCCCCCTGTTAGTAGCACTCACATTCATCCAAAACACCACAGGATCATTAAATTTCTTATTACTATAATATTGGGCCAACCCCCTACAAAACTCCTGAGGCAAGTCTCTTTTATGACTGGCCTGCATGCTGGCATTTATAGTAAAAATACCCCTCTACGGACTCCACCTCTGACTCCCCAAAGCACACGTAGAAGCCCCTATTGCAGGATCTATAGTTCTTGCCGCAGTACTACAAAAACTAGGGGGCTACGGAATGCTACGAATTACAACCCTTCTCAACCCACTCACAAGCAATATGGCATACCCATTTATAATGCTTTCACTATGGGGCATAATCATAACAAGCTCAATCTGCTTACATCAAACAGACCTAAAATCACTAATTGCCTACTCATCGGTAAGTCATATGGCCCTGGTGATTGTAGCCATTCTCATCCAGTCCCCATGAAGCTATATAGGAGCTACTAACCTCCTCTATACTATTCTGCCTGGCCAATTCCAATTACAGGCGAATCCATAGTCAAACTATAATCCTAGCACGCGGCCTACAACTATTTTACCCCTTATAGCCTCCTGATGACTTTTAGCAAGCCTCACCAACCTAGCCCTTCCCCCTACTATTAATTTAATTGGAGAACTATTTGTAGTCATAGCAACATTCTCCTGATCAAATATGTCTATTATCCTTATAGGACTAAACATTATTATCACCGCTCTTTACTCCTTGTATATACTAATCATAACTCAACGAGGTAAACATACTCATCACATTAATATTATCAAGCCCAACTACACACGAGAAAATACACTAATAGCAATACACCTAATACCCCTCCTCCTATCAATTAATCCAAAAATCATTCTGGGTACATTATACTGTAAATATAGTTTAAAAAAACCCTAGATTGTGAATCTAGTAATAGGGTCTAAACCCCCTTATTTACCGAAGAAGAATGCAAGAACTGCTAACTCATGCTACCGCACCTAAAACCGCGGCTTTCTCAAACATTTAAAGGATAGTAGTTATCCGTTGGTTTTAGGAGCCAAAAAATTGGTGCAACTCCAAATAAAAGTAATAAACCTATTTAATATATCTATTGTACTAGCACTACTTCTACTAACTATACCTATTATAGCAACAGCCCTCAATCTAGATAAAAAGCCAAATTACCCAAACTACATCAAGACTATAGTCTCATATTCCTTCACGGCCAGCCTAATCCCGACCCCTATTATTTATCAGCTCCCACCAAGAAATAGTAATCTCGAACTGACACTGAATTACAATCCAAACAATCAAACTAACCCTCAGCTTCAAATTCGACTACTTCTCTATATTATTTATACCAGTAGGACTATTTGTCACCTGGTCTATTATAGAATTCTCAATATGATATATACACTCAGACCCAAATATCAACCGCTTCTTTAAGTATCTACTAATATTTATAATTACAATAATAATTCTAGTAACAGCCAACAACCTGTTTCAGCTTTTCGTCGGCTGGGAAGGGGTAGGAATTATATCTTTTTTACTCATCGGATGATGATATGGCCTTGCAGATGAATAAGACATCCAAAAAATTGGGGGCCTATTCAAGACCCTACCCTTCACCACCACCGCCTTAGTCATCAGAAGCCTTGCCCTAACAGGCACCCCCTTCCTAACGGGCTTTTATTCTAAAGACTTTATTATCGAAGCAGCCAGTATCTCATATACCAACGCCTGAGCCCTACTACTAACCCTCCTAGCCACTTCCCTCACAGCTGTTTACAGCACGCAAATTATTTTCTTTGCACTTCTAGGACAACCACGATTTCCCACCCTTATCCTAATTAACGAGAACAACCCACTCCTAATTAATTCTATCAAGCGCCTGTTAATTGGAAGCATTTTCGCAGGATTCCTACTATCGAACAGCATCCCCCCAACCACTACCCCACAAATAACAATACCTCACTACCTAAAACTTATAGCCCTAGGAGTAACCCTAACAGGATTTATAATAGCCCTAGAACTAAACCAAGTCACCTACAACCTAAAGTTCAAAAAGCCCTCAAGCATGATTAAATTCTCAAACCTCTTAGGCTATTTTCCCACCATCATACACCGCCTCCAACCACTAATAAGCCTTACAACAAGCCAGAAATCCGCCTCCCTTCTATTAGACCAAATCTGACTAGAAATACTCCTACCAAAATCAATCTCAAATATACATATAAAATCTTCTACTACGGTATCTAACCAAAAAGGCCTAGTCAAACTATATTTCCTCTCTTTCCTCATCACCCTAGCCCTTACTATACTCATATTTAATTTCCATGAGTAATCTCCATAATTACTACAACCCCAATAAGCAAGGATCACCCTGTAACTACTACTAACCAAGTCCCATAGCTATACAACCCCACAACACCTATAATCTCTTTACGAAAAAACCCAGCATTGCCCGTATCATAAATCACCCAATCCCCTATGTCATTAAACTTACCTCCAACTCAACACCCTCATTCTCAATTACACTAACAACTAACCCCGCCTCTATAAGTAAACCTGCAATAAGAGAACCTAAGACCATTTTATTAGATACCAATTCCTCCAGATACTGCTCAGTTGCTGTAGCCATAGTATAACCAAAAACCACCAACATTCCCCCTAAATAAATCAAAAACACCATGAGACCTAAAAATGGCCCATCAAAACTAATCACAGTACCACAACCCACCCCTCCAATCACAATCAGCCGCAATTCTCTGTAAATTGGTGAAGGTTTAGAAAAAAAAACCCAAAAACCTAACTACAAAAATAATGCTTAAAATAAACGCAATATATGTCATCATAATTCCTACATGGCCTCTACCCATGACTTATGACATGAAAAATCACTGTTGTATTTCAACTATAAGAATAATGACCAACATCCATAAATCCCACCCACTATTTAAAATCATCGACTCATTTGTTGACCTCCCCGCACACTCAAGTATCTCCTTCTTATTTTTTTTTTAGGAATTAAATTTAATGAAGTGACACTGATGCATAAGAACCCCTGTCTTTTATGTGAAGAAAACTTCTAAAGTTTTTATGAATATACTTGTGGGACTGGATTTTGGGGAGAAACTAAGAGGCTCTTTTCAATTTTGGAGCTGGCCATGGATGAGCAGACACCTGGGACTGAGATATTCAAATTAGACACAGGAGAAAAACAATGGGGTAAGTTCTTCGCATTTCCTATAGAAGTACATTGAAGAAAAATTTTAAAATGAGGCTTGGGATCCACTCCAGCAAGAGAAAGACTTACCTTCATGCCCCCAAGTGTAGGAAGCGGGGATCCTGGTACCAGTTAAGGAAGTCCCTGTTACTAGGTCGAGCCAGAGAGAGTCCCACCATCCACTGAAGAAGCCAGTTTCAGATGAGTGTTTGCATCCTAGTATCCTAGCTGCATAGAACTCAGAATGCAGTGACCTCTAGGTTTGTTGTTCCATAGGACAGAAGCCTTTGGAACACTGAGCACGGGAGACTCATGGGTCACCGGGAAACCAACCACAGCAAGTAAAATTTAGCAGAGCAAGTGGTTGCAGGAAGAAGGAAAAGGAAAATGAGAAGAAAGAATTTAGGAGACGCAGTCACAGGTGATTGGATTTGAATGGGAGAGAGAGGGAACCAAGGCTGACATCAGAGAGGATCCCTGGGCACGGTAGGTGCCATCCGCTGAGACAGAGAGTAAGTAACAGTGCCTCAGCACTGGAGCTCACACCAGGGACACAGCTCAGCAGGGTGAGCCTCACTGTACATGAGTTCTCTCTCCAGAATTTACCAAGGGCTCTCAAAGGTTTGATTTAACTTTTTAAACTGCAAACCCCTGCAACTGAGGCTTTACGATTTTCCCCATAATAAACACACCCTTCTGACTTAGATTCAGTACATGCACTTGACCCAAAGACGGTGAGATCAGGCAGGAATTATGCTCACATGGCAACCTTGAAGTGACCTCCTGGCTTAAATAGACACACTTGCTTGTACAATGTTGCTATGATCTGAGGAGGATAAAATGAAACAGGACACTAATGAAAAAACAACATAGCTCTGAGGTGATGTTGCTCTGTCCCCTAGGGCAGTGGTCACCACTGACCGGTTAAATGTCAGACAACATTTTCATGGACCGGCCTTTATGGAGGGACGGATAAATGGATCACGTGACCGAGACAAGCATCAAGAGTGAGTCTTAGACGGATGTAACAGAGGGAATCTGGTCATTTTTTAAGAATAAAACATCGTTCAGACTTAGGTATAAATAAAACGGAAATAATTTAAGTTATTTATTCTCTCTCTGTGGAACGGTACCAAAAGGCCCCAGGACTGGTACCAGTCCGTGGCCGGGGGTTGGGGACCACTGCCCTAGGGAATAGAGAGATGTGGGAATGTGAGGTTGAATGTGCTACCGTCTGACCAGGTCTTCAAACAAAATGGCACAAACGGGGAAAGCCCTGTGCATAGTGTGCACACCTCAATTAATGTGAAGTCATGGTGCATTCTTGTTTCTGAATGCCAAGTATAAGAAATGTAACACAGAGAAACACAGGAAATGCTTGAGTAAGAAATTGTAACTTTTGTTAGGTTATGTATAGGTTATTTTCAAATACAGGTGTATCGGAAATATGTACATTTCCCACTGTACAATTCGTGAACTATTTTCGTGCATTAGAAAATGGCTATCAAGAAATTCCTTGTAAGTATTAACATATCTTATTATTTCTGTACAAATAATACTTGTTTTGCTAGTTGACTTGCATTTTGGTGCACTTTGACCAGGTCGTATCGAAAAAAAAGATATTGTAGGGATTTGAATAAAGGGAGAGAGGGTCAAAACCACATGCAACACCAAGGGACAGAAAGGACAAAGCTGCCTGAACCTGGCCATGGTTCCAGTTCTCCTTCTCGGAGGGGAGCCTCCTGACCAACTGGGCAGAGGACGAACACAGTCGGATACATACACTTCTTCACCAACTCTCTGTGGGTGCCCGTATTTCCAAGAGTCACAGTAAATCCTCGCACTCGCGTGGAGGGCATGCTTTACTTCCCTCTTTCTATCCCCACTAAATGTTCATGAAATACCTTTTGATTGGAAAATTTCAATTTATTGGTAAAAGCTGGTCCTGACGGTAAGGAATTTAAGGAAAGAAGAGAGTAGGAGACCATTTCTTCTTTCACACCAGGTGACATATTTCTTGATATATAGAGTAAACTGAGGGTATGTTTTTCTATACTGATAAGTTGATTTCAACATTTTTGAGACAAAAGTATTCATGTAAAATCATCTATGCATAGAGAGATGTTTTGAAAATTATCTCTGAATGGCGGTATATCACTAAGTTTTGTTTATTTGAATTTTCTGCATTGTTTTCTTACAATAAACCTGTAATGATTTACAGAAACAATAAAGGAAACAGTAAATCATTTAATCAATCAACATTGGATAAAACCTATATATCTATATGTGTATATTACTTCAACTATTAATGTGTGCCAGAAGCAAAATATACTGTGAAGTTACATTTTACAACATATAAACCCACTTAATCAGGATCTTATTTAAAATTGAAGATATTTGTTTTGAAAATTTTTGGTTATAAAAGAGTTGATACTCAAATCTTTTCTATACTAGTGACATACATACTTTTACCTTACTCTATACACTCACATCAGAACTACCTAAAACAAAAAGAAACATGTTTTTCAAAATTCACAGCCAAGACACCCCTTGCTGCAAAGCCTGCAGTCAGTCTATGACCTTCTTTTACCCATACCAAAAACCACACGGTGAGTTTTCTCAGCAGCTATTTGCTGAGTACCGTGTACCAGAAACTGGAATTAGGCACAAGACTCAGTGCCCACACATATATATTGAGCTTCCCAGGGAGATGGGAATATAACAGGCGAGTACACAATGACCTGGTTATTTCTGTGGAAGGGAGACGCAGAAATTGGGGCAGGTGGTGGCCCCAGGAGGGGCAGCCACACTCAGGATCCTGGAGCTGAGAGAGCATGCGCTGGGCCCTTTTCCAGGCCCAGGTCCATCTCAGCGAGGAGCAGCAAGAGTGGAGGCTGGAGTGATGGCCGCAGCCGCTAAACCAGGAGCCACCGGCCAACTGCGGAATGGTGTTTGGATTTCTCATGAGGACAGTTGTGGAAAAGGGAGAAACAGCACAGGACAGATGGAAGAAGGCTGTGCAGGACCCAGAGCGGGAAGATGGGGTCCTGAGCAAGTGCCAGGCCAGGGGGTGTGAAGACAAGGCGGCAGGACCGATAGCCGGCATCCTTGTTGGGTGCAGAGTGGGAGTCCCAGCCTCACGTGCAGCTGGAGGCTCAAGAGGGAGGGCTGGAGCGGCTAGTGACACACACTGTAAATGCAGCCACTTATAGCAACCCACACTGATGAGCTCAGGAGTCTGAGCACACCTACCATGGAAAGATGGACAGGGGAGCAGAGGGAAGTCAGGTAAACTCCATTTAGTTTCATTTTCTTAATGTGGAGAGTCAAATCCACATAGATTTTCTTTTATAAATGCTTATTACTTAAAAATAGCTAGTAAGTATTAATATTTAACTCTTTATACTTTATTATCTTATTCTTTTGATATTACTCTATCTACACAATACTTACTGCCTAGGAGGATACTATGAAGTGAGCAAGGTGTGTTCTGAAGCTTATGGACACTGTGTGGGACTGATAACCAATCACTGTCTTTGGAGGAAGTCCTAACCTTTCCTTGTATACCCTCCCTATATGTTCATCAGCTTCTCTGTTTTCACAGTCAGTAGTCCATATTGCTATCTTATCACCTTTAGCTTTAACATTAACAACAGTTCCAAATACATCATCATCACTGTAGTCATCAAAAGATTCTCCAGTAAGGCACAGCAGTGTCTCTAGACAAAATCTATCGAGGTCACTTCATCTTTGCTGTTTGTTTTTATTTGTTGTTGTTTTTTCTATTTTTCTGAAGTTGCAAACGGGGAGGCAGTTAGACAGACTCCTGCTTGCGCCTGAATGGGATCCACCAGGCATGCTCACAAGGGGGCGATGCTCTGCCCATCTGGAACGTTGCTCTGTTACAACCAGAGCCATTCTAGCACCTGAGGCAGAGCCATCCTCAAGGCTCGGGCCAACATTGCTCCAATGGAGCCTTGACTGCGGGAAGGTAAGAGACGGACAGACAGGAAGGAGAGGGGGAGAGGTGGAGAAGCAGATGGGTGCTTCTCCTGTGTGCCCTAGCCGGGAATCAAACCCGGGACTCCTGCATGCCAGGCCGACGCTCTACAATTTAGCCAACCGGCCAGGTCTTGTAATTGGAATTCTAAAATCAAACTTTGCCTCTCAGTTCCAAGTTCCCTCTCCAGTAATTAGTCAGCTCATTTTAAATTAGTACCTTAGTTATCTTGTTCTTGGTAATCATCCCATGTATATCAACATCACATTGTGCACTTTAAATATAAACAATTATATGTATTTATCGATTATTCTTCAATAAAGTTGAAAAAAATGGAAAGAGCATCACCACAAAACAAGAAGGATGCAGGTTTGATCCATAGTCAGGGCACATACAAGAGCAGCTCCATGTTCCTGTCTCTGTCTCCTTGCCTCTCTCTCTCTCAAAAATAAATAAATAAAAATAAAAACAGTAGGAAGAATCA
Organism: Saccopteryx leptura; assembly: GCF_036850995.1. Classification (NCBI taxonomy): domain Eukaryota; kingdom Metazoa; phylum Chordata; class Mammalia; order Chiroptera; family Emballonuridae; genus Saccopteryx; species Saccopteryx leptura. The sequence goes on from NW_027095727.1 coordinate 371,244, forward strand.
GTGAACATGAAAGCTGGTTCTTTGAAAAAATGGACATTGACAAACTTTTAGCAAGATTAAGAAAAAAGGAGAGATACAAATAATATCAGAAATGAAAGAGGGGGCCTAGCCTGTGGTGGTGCAGTGGATAACGCATAGACTTGGAATGCTAAGGTCACTGGTTCGAAACCCGGGGCTTGCCCAGGAAATGCACGTAGACAAGCAATCAATGAACAAGTAAAGTGAAGCAACTATGAGTTAATACCTCTTGCTCCACCATCCTCCTCTCTATATAAAATCAATACATAAAATCTTCAAAAAGAAACAGAAAAGAAATGAAAGTGAGAACATTATTATTGACCTTATAGAAGCAAAAAGGAATATAAGGGAATTTCATGAACAGTTGCATGCTATTCAACAACTTTAATAACCTAGATAAAATGGACAAATTCTACATAGAGAAAAATGATCTAAGGAAATTGATTTAAGAAAGAATACAAAATCTGAATAGATCTATAGCAAGAGAGAAAATAATAGGAAATAAGTCTGATATGGACGTCAGACTCTGTGACACATAGGGATGGACCCGGTGGCACTCTGGGCCCCTCAAAGCACATGGGGGGATGACAGTAAGGAGTCAGCTTTGCCCTGCAGGAAAGAAGCTGCAGTCCTCAGACCTTTCTCCCATGTCCTTCTTTTGCTGCTCCTTTTTTTTTTTGGGATTAAATTTAATGGAGTGACATTGATGTATAAGAACCCCTAACTTTTTTGTAAAGAAAAACTTCTAAAGTTTTTATGAATATATTTGTGAGACTGGATTTTGGGGAGAAACTAAGAGGCTCCTTTCAATTTTGTGCCTGGCCAGGGATGAGCAGATACCTGGGACAGAGATATTCAAATTAGACACAGGAGAAAAACAACGGGGTAAGTTCTTGGCACTCCCTATAGAAGTACATTGAAGAAAAATTTTATAATGAGGCTTGCGATCCACTCCAGCAAGAGAAAGATTGACCTTCATGCCCCCAAGTGTAGGAAGTGGGAATCCTGGTTCCAGTTAAGGAAGTCCCTGTTACTAAGTCGAGCCAGAGAGAGTCACATCATCCACTGAAGAAGCCAGTTTCAGATGAGTGTTTGCATCCTAGTATCCTAGCTGCATAGAACTCAGAATGCAGTGACCTCTAGGTATATTGTTCCATAGGACAGAAGCCTTTCGAACACTGAGCATGGGAGACGCATGGGTCACCGGGAAACCAACAACACCAAGTACAATTTAGCTGAGCCAGTGGTTGCAGGAAGAAGGAAAAGGAAAATGAGCCAGGAAGAATTTAGGAGACGCAGTCACAGGTGATTGGATTTGAATGGGAGAGAGAGGGAACCAAGGCTGACATCAGAGAGGATCCCTGGGCACGGTAGGTGCCACCCGCTGAGACAGAGAGTAAGTAACAGTGCATCAGCACTGGAGCTCACACCAGGGACACAGCTCAGCAGGGTGAGCCTCATTGCACATGAGTTCTCTCTCCAGAATTTACCAAGGGTTTGATTTAACTTTTTAAACTGCAAACCCCTGCAACTGAAGCTTTAAGATTTTCCCCATAATAAACGCTCCCCACTGATTAGATTCAGTAAATGCATTTGACCCAAATATGGAGGGATCAGGCAGGAATTATGCTCACCTCGAACCTTGACCTCCTGGCTTAAATAGTCACACACTTGCTTGTAGAAAGTTGCTATGATCTGGGGAGGATAAAATGAAACAGAACACTAATGACAAAACAACATAACTCTGTGGTGCTGTTGCTCTGTCCCCTAGGGCAGTGGTCCCCAGGCTTTTTTGGACCACGGACAGTTTTTATGTCCGAAAATATTTTCACAGACAGGCGTTTAGGGTGGGATGGATAAATATATTACGTGACTGAGACCAGCGTCAAGAGTGAGTCTTAAGCGGATGTAACAGAGGGAATCTGGTCATTTAAAAAAAATAAAACATCGTTCAGACTTAAATATACATAAAATAGAAATAATGTAAGGTATTCTTTCTCTGCAGACCGCTACCAAATGGTCCATGGACCGGTATAGTTCCGCGGCCGGTGGTTGGGGACCACTGCCCTAGGGAATAGAGAGATGTGGAATGTGAGGTTGAATGTGCTACCCTCTGACCAGGTCCTCCAAACAAAATGGCACAAACGTGGAAAGCCCTGTGCACAGTGTGCACACTTCAATTAATGTGCAGTCATGGTGCGTTTTTGTTTCTGAATGCCAAGTATAAGAAATGTAACACAGAGAAACACAGGAAATGCTTGAGTAAGAAATTTTTACTTTTGTTAGGTTATGTATACCTTATTTTAAAATACTGGTTTATCGGAAATATGTAAAATTCCCACTCTACAATTCGTGAACTATTTTCGTGCATTAGAAAATGGCTATCAAGAAATTCCTTGTAAGTATTAACGTATCTTATTACTTCAGTTTAAATAATACTGGTCCTGCTAGTTCTCTTGCATTTTGGTGCCCTTTGACCAGGTCGTATCGAAAGAGAAGATATTGTAGGGATTCGAATAAAGGGAGAAATGGTCAAAGCCACATGCAACCCTAAGGGGCGGACAGGACCAAGGTGCCTGCACCTGGCCGTGGTTCCAGTTATCCTTCTCCGAGGGGAGACTCCTGACCCACTGGGCACAGGACGAACACAGTCTGATACATACACGTCTTCACCAATTCTCTGTGGGTGCCCGTCTTTCCAAATATCACAGCAATCCTCGCACTCACTTGGAGGGCATGCTTTACTTCCCTCTTTCTATCTCCACTAAATGCTCATGAAATAACTTTTGATTGGACAATTTCAATTTACTGGTAAAACCTGATCCTGATGGTAATGAATTTAAGGGCAGAAGAGAGTAGGAGACCATTTCTTCTTTCACACCAGGAGACATATTTCTTTTTTATTTTGTCTATTTTTTTTTATTTTTTTTTCTGAAGTTGGAAATGGGGAGACACAGACCGACTCCTGAATGCGCTCGACCAGGATCCACCCGGCACGCCCACCAGTGGGCGAAGCTCTGCCCATCCGGGGCGTCGCTCTGTTGCGACCAGAGCCACTCTAGTGACTGAGGCAGAGGCCAAGGTGCCATCCCAAACGCCCAGGCCATCTTTGCTCCAATGGACCCTCAGCTGCGAGAGGGAAAGAGAGAAACAGAGAGGAAGGAGACGGGTAGGGGTGGAAAAGCAGATGGGCGTTTCTCCGGTGTTACCTGGCCGGAAATCGAACACGGGAATTCGGCACGCAAGGCCGACGCTCTACCACTGAGCAAACCAGTCAGGGCCACGTATTTCTTAATATACAGAGTAAACTGAGTGTATTTTTTTCTATATAAATAAGTGAATTTCAACAACTTATTAAACAAAAATATTTATGTAAAGTCGTCTATACATAGAGAGATGTGAAAATTATCTCTGAATGGCGGTATATCACTAAGTTTTGTTTATTTGAATTATCTGCATTGTTTTCTTACAATAAACCTGTAATGATTTACAGAAACAATAAAGGAAACAGTAAATCATTTGATCAATCAACATTGGATAATGCCTAAATATCTATATATGTATATTACTTCAACTATTAATGTGTGCCAGAAGCGAAATGTACTGTGATGTTACCTTTTACAACATATAAACCAACTTAATCAGGGTCTTATTTGAAATTGAAAATATTTGTTTTGAAAATTTTAGGTTATAAAAGAGCTGATACTCAAATCTTTTCTAGTCTAGTGACACACATACTTTCACCTTAATCTATAAACTTACATCCGAACTATCAAAAACAAAAAGGAACATGTTTTTCAAACTTCACAGCCAAGACACCACTTGCTGCAAAGCCTGCAGTCAATCTAGGACCTTCTTTTGACCATACCCAAAGCCACACGGTGAGTTTTCTCAGCAGCTATTTGCTGAGTACCGTGTACCAGAAACTGGAATTAGGCACAAGACTCAGTGCCCACACATATATATTGAGCTTCCCAGGGAGGTGGGAATATAACAGGCGAGTACACAATGACCTGGTTATTTCTGCGGGAGGGAGAAGCAGAGTTCAGTTGGAGCAGGTGGTGGCGCCAGGAGGGGCAGCCACCCTGGCAGGGTCCTGTAGCTGAGAGAGCATGCCCTGGGCCCTTTTCCAGCCCCAGGTCCGATCTCAGCAGGGAGCAGCAAGAGTGGAGGCTGGAGTGATGGCCGCAGCCTCTAAACCAGGAGCCACCAACCAACTGCGGAAGGGTGTTTGGATTTCTCATGAGGACAGTTGTGGAAAAGGGAGAAACAGCGAAGGACAGATTGAAGAAGGCTGTGCGGGACCCAGAGCAGGAAGATGGGGTCCTGAGCAAGTACTAGGCAGGGGATGTGAAGACAAGGGGGCAGAACCGAGAGCCGGCATCCTTTTTGGGTGCAGTTTGGGAGTTCCAGCCCCATGTGCAGATGGAATCTCAAGTAGGATGGATGGAGCTTCCAGTGACACACACTGTAAATGCAGCCACTTATAGCAACCGACACTGATGAGGTCAGGAGTCTGAGCACACCGACCATGGAAAGATGGGCAGGGGAGCAGAGGGAAGTCAGGTAAACTACATTTAGTTTCATTTTCTTAATGTGGAGAGTCAAATCCACATACATTTTCTTTTATAAATGCTATTACTTAAAAATAGCTAGTAAGTATCAATATGTAACTCTTTATACTTTATTATCATATTCTTTTTATATTACTCTATTTATCTGCACAATAATTTTCTGCCTCAGGTGGCTACTATGAAGTGAGCAAGGTGTGTTCTGAATCTGATGGGGACAGTGTGGGACTGATAACCAATCACTGTCTTTGGAGGAAGTCCTTACCTTTCCTTGTATACCCTCCTATATGTTCAACAGCTTCTCTGTTTTCACATTCAGTAGTCCATATTGCTATCTTATCACCTTTAGCTGTAACATTAACAACAGCTCCACATACATCATCATCACTGTAGTCATCAAAAGATTCTCCAGTAAGGCACAGCAGTGACTCTAGCCAAAAGCTATCGAAGTCACTTCATCTCTGCTGTTTGTTTTATTTGTTGTGGGTTTTTTTTGTATTTTTCTGAAGTTGGAAACGGGGAGGCAGTCAGACAGACTCCTGCATGCGCCTGATTGGGATCCACCAGGCATGCCCACCGGGGTGCGATGCTCTGCCCATGCCAGGTGTTGCTCTGTTGCAACCAGAGCCATTCTAGCACCTGAGGCAGAGGCCATAGAGCAGTGTTTCCCAATGTGGGGCCCATGCCCCACAGGGGGGCAATTTCATAGTTAAGGGGGGCAATTTGAAAATGGACTCGACACGACTCTAACTCTTTCGCCCCGGGCCATTTAAATGCAATGCTAGATATCGGTGCCAAATTTAACAAAAAAGGCAATTCTTAAATAATTGCGATAAATAATTATTAAGTATAATTTCATTTGACGAAACCAAAATATCAACTGTGTGATTGGCGTCGTCAAGTAAACTTCGTCCTGGGTTCACCACGGAGCGTGCCATCTGCCGCGGGGAACCCCGGCCGTTTTAAAAACTCGCTAAACAACGCAGTTATTCTCACCTAATTGGCCCATCGCAACTTCTGTAGTGTTTCACATCATTCAGTTGGTGTTAATTTGAAATAAGTGTCAGTCAAAACTGTTGTAAAAGCTCGTTGTTTTAATAAATATACATATGTATATTGTATAGATATAATTGGTAAGTATTTGATTTTATTTTTATCAATATTAAACTCTTTATTAAGTACTTCTTGCATCGGGGCTAGAAAGCACTAATATTTTATAAATATTATTGGGGCTATAATAGTGCATGCATGACAATTTTAATTTTAGAAGCATAACTTTCCAGAAAATTTTGTCAAGTGGAAAAAATATAGATACCTTTTGATTTGCGGTGGTAGTGTAGTAAATGTGTTATATACATTTAAATAAATATGAATTTTTAGTATACGTTTACTCTATGTCACATTGAATATATTTTAACACATATTTTAATATTAGTTTTTAATTGATCTTATTTTTATTATAGCCCATAGTAAATTGAGTGGTGCAAGCAAGAAAAAAACTCGTCAATATTCGGTGGAATATTTAAAATTTCGGTTCATACCCGCTGTTCACGATGAGCGGATTCCTTTTTGTCTTTTATGCCAGCAATGCTTCACCAAGGAATCAATGAAACGAGGTCATCTTGAGGCACATTTGAAGGCGCAACATAGTGCTCATATTAATTCAGATTTGAGTTACTTTAAAACTTTAAAGAAAATTTTTGAAAAAAGAACAACATTTAAGTCTCGATTTGCTGCTCCTACTTCAACTGATAATCGTGTTCTTGAGGCTAGTTACCAAATTTCTTTATTCATCGCTAAAACTGGAGAAAATCACACTATAGGAGAGAATTTAATAAAACCATCAATATCAGCATTTCTTAAAACGGTTCTTGAAAAAGATGACAAAGATGTAAAAGCTATGCCACTCAGTAACAATTCTGTTAGCAGAAGAATAGTCAAAATGAGTGAGGATATTGAAAAACAACTTATTGAAAAGCTGAAAACAAGAAAATTCTCCTTGCAAATGGATGAATCAACTTTGAGAGACAGTGAGGCAGTATTGATAACTTACGTAAGAGATATTGATAAAGGACATTTTGCTGAAGAAATGTTATTTTGTAAAAGATTAGAAAGCACCACTACCTCCAAAGATATATATAATAAGCTAAAAAACTACTTAGATGTCAATGATATACCAATGAAAAATATAATATCTTGTGCTGCAGATGGTGCTCCCAATATGATGGGCAAGAAAAATGGCTGCTTAAAATTGATCAAAGATGCGAATCCAGAAATAATTCTTGTGCATTGTGTTATTCATAGGGAAAACTTGGTAGCTAAAAACATCTCGCCTGTTCTGAATGAAGTATTACATACAGTAATAAAGTGTGTTAATGCTATTAAAGCTAGTGCCAAATGAGAGCATCTTTTCAAGCTATTTTGTGAAGAACAAAATGAAGACCATGTGAGACTTTTACTTCATACTGAAGTAAGATGGCTATCTAAAGGAAACTGTTTGAAAAGATTTATGGAACTGTTTGATACTCTTAGTGATTTTTTAAGCGACAACCTGAAATGAAGTATCTGTTAACAATAGATGGTAAAGCATTTGTGAGTCATTTAGCTGATATCTTTGAAAAACTAAATATATTAAATAAACAACTTCAAGGAACAAATAAAACTCTTGTCGATGCAAAAGCACAGATATTTGGTTTCATTACCAATATTGAGTTATGTCAGAAACATATTAACAACAAAAACTTTAAACAGTCTCATTGGCTCAAAAAATGTTAAGTAACTGATACCGCTTTACTTGTTATAGTCAATCATTTGAATATTCTATCGGCTGATTTAAAAGAAATATTTTCTGATTTAAAACGAATTGATTTCCCAACATGGATGATGCAGCCAATGTTAGTGGATTTGTCTGATATATCAAATACGCAGTATCAAGAAGAACTCGCAGAATTGCAAAATGATGAGTCAGTTAAAGCTTTATTTAATATCAAAGGAGCGATGGCATGGCTTAGTGAGGAAACAGAAATCAAATACCCAAATTCAACTAAATCTGCAAGAAAACTATTGCTACCATTTCTATCTTCATTTTTAGCTGAATGTGGATTTAGTGCTGTAAATGATTTACTGGTAAAAAAAAAGAAATCGGCTGGATATAACACAACATGGAGACTTGAGACTAAAGCTAACCAAATTGGAACCTAATATAAAAGCTCTGTGCAGCAAGCATCAAGCACAAGGATCACACTTAATTAAAATAATAAATTAATATAGAAAAATCTGTATTAAAATTATTTGGAATTTAAATTTCTGTTTTTCATTCTGTTTTGAAATTTTACTTACTGTGTTTTGTTAACAATTTCATAGTTATTTCTTCCTAGAACCTATCATTTATGTTTATTAAGTGAAAAAATCAATTTTTTTAATAAAAATATATATATATATATTTTTTTTTATATAATTTTATTTTTTTAATGGGGTGACATCAATAAATCAGGATACATATATTCAAAGATAACAAGTCCAGGTTATCTTGTCGTTCAATTATGTTGCATACCCACCACCCAAAGTCAGATTGTCTTCTGTCACCTTCTATCTTGTTTTCTTTGTGCCCCTCCCCACCCCCTATCCCTCTCCCATTCCCCCCTCCCCCCCGTAACCACCACTCTCTTATCAATGTCTCTTAGTTTCACTATTATGTCCCACCTACGTATGGAATAATACAGTTCCTGTTTTTTTCTGATTTACTTATTTCGCTTCGTATCATGTTATCAAGATCCCACCATTTTGCTGTAAATGTTCCAATGTCATCATTTCTTATGGCTGAGTAGTATTCCATAGTGTATATGTGCCACATCTTCTTTATCCAGTCATCTATTGATGGGCTTTTTGGTTGTTTCCATGTCCTGGCCACTGTGAACAATGCTGCAATAAACATGGGGCTGCATGTGTCTTTATGTATCAATGTTTCTGAGTTTTTGGGATATATACCCAGTAGAGGGATTGCTGGGTCATAAGGTAGTTCTATTTTCAGTTTTTTGAGGAACCACCATACTTTCTTCCATAATGGTTGTACTACTTTACATTCCCACCAACAGTGTATGAGGGTTCCTTTTTCTCCACAGCCTCTCCAACATTTGCTGTTACCTGACTTGCTAATAATAGCTAATCGAACAGGTGTGAGGTGGTATCTCATTGCTGTTTTGATTTGCATTTCTCTAATAGCTAAAGAAGATGAGCATCTTTTCATATATCTGTTGGCCATTTGTATTTCTTCCTGGGAGAAGTGTCTATTCATATCCTCTTCCCATTTTTTTATTGGATTGTTTGTTTGTTTGTTGTTGAGTTTTATGAGTTCTTTGTATATTTTGGATATTAGGCCCTTATCTGAGCTGTCGTTTGAAAAAATCATTTCCCATTTAGTTGGCTCTCTGTTTATTTTGTTATCAGTTTCTCTTGCTGAGCAAAAACTTCTTAGTCTGATGTAGTCCCATTCATTAATTTTTGCCTTCACTTCTCTTGCCATTGGAGTAAAATTCATAAAATGCTCTTTAAAACCCAGGTCCCTGAGTTGAGTACCTATGTCTTCTTCTATGTACTTAATTGTTTCAGGTCTTATGTTTAGATCTTTGATCCATTTTGAGTTAATTTTTTACAGGGGGAGAGACTGTAGTCCAGTTTCATTCTTTTGCATGTGGCTTTCCAGTTTTCCCAGCACCATTTATTGAAGAGGCTTTCTTTTCTCCATTGTGTGTTGTTGGCCCCTTTATCAAAAATTATTTGACTATATATATGTGGTTTTATTTCTGGACTTTCTATTCTGTTCCATTGGTCTGAGTGTCTATTTTTCTGCCAATACCATGCTGTTTTGATTGTCGTGGCCCTATCATAGAGTTTGAAGTCAGGTATTGAAATGCCCCCAGCTTCATTCTTTTTCTTTAGCATTGCTTTGGCTATTCGGGGTTTTTTATAGTTCCATATAAATCTGATGATTTTTTGCTCTATTTCTTTAAAAAATGTCATTGGAAGTTTGATGGGAATTGCATTAAATTTGTATATTGCTTTGGGTAATATAGCCATCTTGATTATATTTATTCTTCCTAGCCAAGAACAAGGTATATTCTTCCATCTCATTATATCTTTTTCGATTTCCCTTAACAATGGTTTATAGTTTTCATTATATAAGTCCTTTACATTCTTTGTTATGTTTATTCCTAAGTATTTTATTTTTTTTTGTTGCAATCGTGAAGGGGATTATTCTTTTGAGTTCCTTCTCAGTTGTTTCATTGTTGGCATATAGAAAGGCTATTGACTTCTGTATGTTAATTTTGTATCCTGCGACCTTACTGTATTGGCTTATTGTTTCTAGTAGTCTTTTTGTGGATTCTATGGGGTTTTCGATGTATAGTATCATATCATCTGCAAAAAGTGATACCTTTACTTCTTCTTTTCCGATATGGATGCCTT